>NC_056525.1:43007402-43287518 GCF_019175285.1 Sceloporus undulatus | reverse complement strand
TGATGGCGCTGGGCCTGTCCTTTCACTCCCTCTAAGGCCAGAAGATGATGGAAGGAGCGAGGGGAGGACTCTTCCTCTTCTGGCTTGATGGTGTTGGGCCTGTCCTTTCACTCCCTCCCAGGCCAGAAGATGACAGTTGGAAGGAGGGAGGGGAGATCTCTTCCTCTTCAGGCCCAATGGCGTTGGGCCTGTCCTTTCGTTCCCTCTCAGACCAGAAGATGACAGTTGCATGGAGGGAGGGGAGGGCTCTTCCTCTTCGGGCCCAATGGCGTTCAGCCTGTCCTTTCGTTCCCTCGCAGGCCAGAAGATGACAGTTGGAAGGAGGGATGAGAGAGCTCTTCCTCTTCAGGCACAATGGTGTTACCCTATATTATTGTTCTTACTATTTCTCAGCTATATTGTGTGCATATTGTAATGGTGCAAAATGTATGGTTTTTCTCTCCATTCTTGAAAAGATGCTTTCCATGCTGAAAATACATAAATGTGTAGGGACATGTATAGATGATGACATTCAGTTCAGACATATTTTATAGCTTTGAAGAGAATGTCTATATCCAGCTGCTTCTAGATATTTTCTTTGGACAACAATGAATTCTGCAAACACACACACCCCACACACACTCACACTTAATTTCCCCATGGCATGAGATTGGCGAAATCATTGTGTGTGTTGGATTTGTTTCCTTCGTTCCTGATTTGTTGGCTCTGAAAGAAAAATTAATTCCTACCAACAATTTGACTTTCTCCTGTGAGTCACCTTTGTCAAGCTGAAGGCCCCACCCTTTGTTGTAGTTCCTACCAAAGCTGTATGAGGAAAAAAGAAATAACTGTTGCTATGTACACAGGGAAAGAAGCAGGTGTTGAACACCTGGTTTTCTTGTTCATTAGAAGAGCATGTGCCAGGGGAGGAGATTGCCAAATAGATTTATTTTCTTTCTAGAAAGGGACCAAAGTCATTGCTTCCCCCCCCCCCAAAAAAAAACCCTCACAGTTATCTGTAAATGGCAAAAATCTGTTTTTGTTTTCTTGATTAACCACAGGAAACAAGGCTATAAAACATATTTAGTGTTCAGAATTCTGAAACTCAGTGCTTGGATGCCTTATAGAATCACACATGTAGATAGGAGACAAAAGTCCTGACAGCAGTATTTTCCTGTTGTGGGTGTGATTATTTTCCACTTACAGACTATAACACTTCTGACAGAAACATAGGAAAAAGTTACACAATGGTATTAACTCAAGGGTTGATAAGTGAGCTAATAATAATATATTTATTATTACATGTATTTATGTTTACAAGGCAACTTCTAAATACAATAAATTAAACTAAATAAAATACATTAAACTGGCAAGAGAGGTGTGATTTTTAAAAGAGGGTGAAGATAGATAGAAATGAGGTTGGCCATTGTAACAGCAGAAGGCAAAGGGAGACATGGTACAGTGTGACAGCTGGATCATTATATGGGGAGGGGAGTACAATGGGTTGTTAGTTGCTTCCAAACTGTCTCCCTGTTCAGAGAACTAGACAGAGTCTGTTTAGATACTGGCATCACTAGGGGGGATGTGGAGTGCACTGGGTACACCCCAGAAGAGGGGTGGCACCCGGCCAAGCGCAGCTCCCCATCACATGCCGTTCTACTCATGAGCAGAGTGGCATGAGGCAGCGAGGGAGAGTGCCCAATGTACTTCTTCACTGCATGCTGTCTACTCACAAGTAGAATGGTGTGCAGCAGCAAGGTAAAGAGGTGTACAGTACTTTTTTGGTCCTCCCCCCCCCTCCCCGAGTGACACCCTGGGCAGTGACATCTCTGTGTCTAGGTTGATGGAACTGCCACCAAATGCCAGTTCAATGAATATAAAAAAAAGTAAGCCACAAGGATATGATGATATATGAACATACTAATCTGGCATCTGTGTGTATGGATTGGTATGTGTATATTTCAGCAGTAGGTAAAAATGTTCTTGTGCTAATAAGGCTTTTTCAGACTGATGGGAGTTGGGCTTTTAAGTGCTATATAATTCAGCTTTTAAGATTTTTATAAAGATTTTAATACATTTTAATTTTTAATGTTTTTAACTTTAACTCTATTAAAATTGTTTAATAGTTCTCTAAACTTTGGCCCATTACAAACGGGCAGGAAAGTACGCGCAGAGCGCGTACTAGGGTTAGAAAGGGGCGGTGTTTCCGCACCCCCTAACCCTAGTGCGTGCTCCGCGCGCACAAAATGGCGGCAGCCGTTCCACAAGGCCGCCGCCATGAGGATGTCACGACCGCACCGCCTCTATACGGGGCGGAGCGGACATGATGTCCTCACTCCGCGCCAGGGTGCTTAGTGCGCCCTTAGCACGAAGCAGAAAGGAGCTCCGTTTCAGAGCTCCTTCCTGGTTTGGTCCGCTGGGCGCAGCCTTCACACGGCTGCGCCCAGCAGACCAAAGGAGAAAGGGGCCAAGCGGCCCCTTTCTCCTCCTCCCCGCCACCGTGGGGTGTCCTTGGGGCTTGAAGCCCCAAGGACACCCCTTTCCAGGCTGTGCGGAAGGGACCTTTTGCCACTTCCCCGCATCCTGAAAAGCGGCGGATCAGGGCCTCAGTGGCTGCTGCTCTGGACGCTGAGGCCCCGATACAGCGGGGAAAGGGGCGGGTGCAGCCCACCCCAAACGGGCGGTCTGTAACCCACCTTTGTATCTACATTTAATGCTTTTGTATTGTTTTTAACTTGTACTGTTTTAAATTTGTTGTTAGTGATTGAGTCCCTATGCATAGCAGGTTTGGAGCCATCTTGTAGAAGAGAGTTCTACAGAGATCTGACAGGACTAAACATGGGGTGGGATCTCATTCAGATTAAATATGGGGGTGGAATTATCCATAAAGCAGCAGGCCTGCTCTGGAACAGTGTGGCTTTCATTGGTCTTCTGCAGGAGTTGCCAGTGGTATATTTCCCAATTTTCCCATTACTGTGATATTTGCTACACAATGACAAAAGAGCCATCTTTTTAAAACAAAAGTTAAATGTTCCTTATGCACCTTATTTATAAATAGAATCATGCTCCTGGAAGCATGATTTTACTTTGGTGCTCAAAGAAGCATTTATAGTCTGATGGATTATTATCAGCTCTACTGCCCTGCAGTCTCTCTGCACTAGCTGGGGTAGTCTCAAGGATGGTAATAGAATCTTCTTGGCTTGATGCTGGGGAAGGTAGAGGGCAGTAGAAAGAGAGGAAGGACCGGAAACCCGATGCATAGATTCAATGAGGGAGACCACAGGCCTGAGCCTACAGGACCTGGTAGCGAGGTACAGGATAGGGGTACTTGGAGATGTCTCATTTATAGAGTCACTGTTAGTCAAGATCTATTTGAAGGCAGTTAACAACAACAAGAGTGGGGTTTGTCAAAACTGTTTTGACCCTTTAAGCACATTGGCTTCTTCAAAAGTGTTGTTTTTCTCCTTCTAAAGTTGTCTTAGTCCAACCAAGCTTCCCTCTGTCCCCATATGGACTACATAGCTCATAGTAAAATTGTTGCCCGAGAATGGTGGAAATCCAACACTCTTAGTAACTTTTAGGTTGAGAAAAGGCATCCTAAAGCATTGACTCTCATCTTCCAATCTCTTTAAATCTGTCAGTGATCTGCATCTTTCCATTCTTTCCACTTCTATCAATATGGATATTTCATTCACTTTTCAAACACCTTGTTAAAAGTTAATAGGAAATTACATATTTATAATTTGTATTGTCTGGATACAGTAAAAGACTGGATATGGGTGACTAGGCAGAGACATAATCTAGACAAGAAAGAAGTCTTGCTGGTCAGTAGAAAAACCAACCTGGGATTACACATGGAATTGCAGCCTGTTCTGGGTGGAGTTGCACTCCTCTGAAAGATCAGATTCATAGTTTGTGAGTGCTTTTGAACCAGTGCTGTTCGTGGAAAACCAGATTGCTGCAGTGGCCAGAAGCACCTTTGTCCAGCTGCACCAGCTACACTTTTTCTTGGGGAAGATAGATCTGGCCACAGTGGTTCATGGCATAGCTACCTCTCATTTAGACTACTGTAATGTGTTCGTTGTGGGGCTGCCCTTTGAAAAATGTTTGGAAGCTGCAAGTACTATAAAAAGCAGCAGCCAGACTGGTGTCAGGTGTGCATTTTAGAGACCATATAACACTGGTCCTACAAAAACTATGCTTCTACTTTGCTTCCAAGTTCAATTCAAGGTGCTTGTGTTGATCAGCAAAGCCCTAGATGGCTTGGGAGCAGGATATCTGAAAAACTGTCTCCTCTCATATGAGCCTGCTAGAAATTTGAGGTCTTCAGAGGAAGTCCTGTTGTATGTCCCAACACGTCATGCAGTTAGATGGTGGGTGCATGTAACAGGGCTTTCTAGACGGCTACAAGATAGCCTTGGCTCTAAATAAACCAAACCTCCCCCATTCCAAACTTCACTTTCTCCCTTCTTTTCCAGTTTTTTTTTTCTTGTGCTAATAAGGCTTTTTCAGACTGATGGGAGTTGGGCTTTTAAGTGCTATATAATTCAGCTTTTAAGATTTTTATAAAGATTTTAATACATTTTAATTTTTAATGTTTTTAACTTTAACTCTATTAAAATTGTGCTCTTATGACCTGAACTCTAGGAGGATCTTCCTCTTTCTCACCTGCCTAACAACAGAGTTATGTAATTCATTTCCTCCATTTCTAATTCTCCTCTTTCTGAAGTAGCAGATGATCCTGTTTTAATGAATCTGAGGAGAGGTGCCAACCCCAGTGAATGCTAATTACCTATTTCACTAAATCATATTTTAAAATTCATTCATTGTTAATTGGATAAGTGATATTACTTGGAAAAAACTAGCAAATTAATAATTTCATGAGTTAATTAGCAAGTTATTTCCAAACACTGGTTTTTATTTATATTTTGTTATTCTTAGCCATCTTGGGTATCACTGTAGCTGAAAGGCAAGATATAGATACAGATATATAGATGATAGGGATGCAACGGCTTAGTGGTTAGGATGCTAGTTCTGACGATCGGAAGATCGGAGGGATGGCAGTTCAAGGCCCAAGTGCTGTATGATGGGTGAGCTCCTATCACTAGTCCCAGCATCTGCCAACCTAGCAGTTTGAAAGCATACAAATGCAAATAGATAATTAGGTACCACTTCAGTGGGAAAGTAACAGCGTTCGATGCAGTCATGCTTGCCACATAACTACCAGAGCAGTCCTCAAACAATGCTGGCTCTTCGGCTTAGTAACAGAGATGAGCACCACCCTCTACAGTCAGTTACATCTAGACATTCAAGTCAAGGGACTACCTTTACCTTTTTTTTAGATATTTGAGAATTTGGGATATAAATTTTACATATGAATATAGCATTGCATTTTTGCTTTAATATTATAAACACTATGTTTTCATATTTTGCAGAGATACTCCTACTCGATGGCAGCCTTTACCAGGCACTAAAGCAGCCATGCTAGTGAAAGTCAACAGCCTGAGACAAGTGAATTCTTCTTCAAGCAATTCGCTTCAAATGCAGAGCAGTGCAGAAAACAGCAATCAGAAATCTGTGCATCCCAAATCAGTTGTATATGCCCAGCCTCAGTCGATAGTCCCAAGTCCATTGGCTCCAAAACCTGCAGCTCCAATAGAAGCAAAGCAGTCCATGCAAATTAAGAAGACAGAGAATGGAGGTTTTTGCCTAGTGTTAACTAATGGACTCCCTTCTCAGCCTCCTTCAGGGAGTCAGACACGAACACCACGACCTGCATCTCCAAAGTATGCTTCACCAGCACCAATATATGATGAGCCATCAATAGAGTCCCCAATTTATGATGAGCCTCCTGTAGATATGGACACTGGAAGTACAAATATGAATGGAACAACACCACAAATGTCACCAAGCAATAGCTTAAAAAAGAAGCTTCAGCCAGTTAAATTATTACAACATCCCAGTATGCAGCAAAACCAAGCTGGGAAAAAACACGTGAGAAACCCTTCTGCAACAGAATATAGCCCTGTAGGAAGAGAATATATTAAACATATGGTCAACATTGACCAGTCATCCAAAAATACTCACTCTTCAGGGATGATCATTGAAGGCATTGCTAAACCTCAACTAGGGCAGCTTATTTCCAGGGACAGCTTCAAGCAGTCTTGGAAAATCGTAGAAGCGAATGTTCTCAAAAATATGGAGGCCCACCACTGTCGGCAGAACAGTCTTCAGGCCCAAGAATATCCTACAGTTATAAGTCAGCAAGACTCAGGCTACTCAACAGGACCTTCTCCAAGCCTGAGAAAGAGAAAAGGAAGGCGGCAAGCTCCAGGCCAGGGAAGGCCTGGCTCTGTAGGCAGTAGCAGTGAACTCAGTGCTCTGAATGACAAACTGATTGCAGAAATGCGGGCTGTGGTGAATAGGTCTGCAGCCTGCAGAGGGAGCAAAGGCAGCTTAGATGCAGAAATGCTGGAAAATGCTAGTTTGCCAGAGGGTCATAAAATTAAGTTTCAATCAGACCACTTGAAAAAATGTAACAGCAGGAGCTCAAGAGATGATGTGACTTCTAGTAACAGGTCCTTATACAGACCTAGAATGGACAGTAGGGGAAGTCTCTCAAATGATCCAACTGTGCAGCAAGATACTGTGAGACAGAAGCGAACCTATGAAAAAATAGATTCTTTAGAAAAGAGCATGGCCAGTCAGACAAACCTGTCTTCGTCGGACACAGCACAAATATCACCGCAGGTATTGTGATAAATAATTAGGTAGAAAGGTGTTCTGTGTTGATAGAGATGGGTAAAGCCTCTGGACCTTCTTGGCTGAGCTGTTCCAATGTCATAGAAAAATGCAGACTTTACTTTTTAAAATTAAAGTGGTGGGAACTGAAAGAAAAAGATATTGCTAACCAGCAGGTTACTGTGACTCTATTAACATTATTTTGGGAGGAGCACTTACTATATAATCCAGGCCTGCACAACATATGGCACGGGGGCATCTGTGGCCTGAAGAAATTTAGCCTGTTTTAATTTTGGCCCCTACCTACTGCCAAGTTGTGCAGGTCTGATATAATATGTAAGGATGGCAGGTAAGCTGACATCTTTCTAGATGACTGAAGGAGCCACCTCTCTTTGCACATCAGAAGTTGTTACTGGGCTAGCGCTGGACAGGAATTGGTGCGTAATGGTGATCAGTGGGACATGCTAAATTCCTTTTAAGCTTGCAATGGCGGGATACAAACCGCCACCGCCGGTTAGTCCGCGGGGGAGCCGGAGCCTCCACACAGCGCGGCTCCCGTGCAGACTGAAAAAGAAGCTCCAAAATGGAGCTTCTTTTAGAGTCGCGTTTGCGACGTAGCGAGGCGCCAGGGGCGCACTCGCTACGTCACAAAGGACGCGACGCGTACGGATGCTCAGCGTCCGATACGCAAAGATGGCGCCGGCCATGTAGAAGGGCCGGCGCCATCTTGTACGGACGGAGTCCATATTAGGCCCAGGGGCGTCTAGAAGAGACGCCCCTTTTTTAAAATGGGACGTCCTCTGGACGTCCCAAATGCCGGTTTGTAACCAGCCATTGTCTCCTCTACTTCTCTGTGCTCCTTACCTTATACTTACCTGTGTTTTAAGATTTTAAGTTGCTCTGAGTAGTGCTTTTGAGGCAGAAGGATAGATTTCCATTATCTCCCACCAATCAATGAAATAAACATATAACCAGGGATGCATGGTATACTGCAGAAAATAAAACTGAAAGTTTTTTATCAGTCGGTTAACTTTCCATAGCTGGTACAGGTTACTGCCATTTGCCATTTTCCTGCTTAACACAGAGGCCATAGCTTCACATAAGCAAAGCAGAGGAAATCAAATGACAATTCATATGCTATCAGTATCACCATCATTTATTTATCTAGCGCCATCACTGTACATGGTGGTTTACATAAGTGGTTTACAGTTGTTAAATTGGTAGTTCCATGCCCTCAGGCTTACAATCAAAATAGACACAACACACAAGAAAAAGGAAATGACTATGGGGAGGGGATTATGTCCAGCAAATGCTGGCTGCTATTGTCTCCCTCCAGAGGCTACAGCAGTGGCAGTTGGAATGGAGGCAGTAGAATCCCCATGTCACCATTCAGTACCAAGATGAATACCCATGAAAAAACACTGTTGGAGGGAAAGTTAAAACTTCTGAGAATCTGTTAGAAGTAAGAAGGATAATTTTGAGTTGAATTTTACAGAAAGTGAAACTAGAAGTGTGGGAGTGGGAATTAGCTAGGCTTTCTGTAATGGTATTACCACCACTGCTTTGAGGACAGATTAGTTATTAGATATTCTCCATCTAAAAAGTAAGCAGCTAAGATTATTTATTTCTCCATAATTTTCTGTCTGCTCTTCATTGCAGTCTGGAACAACGGGGTCCAATTCCCAGCAAGAAAATAATGACCAGCCTTCTACCAACATGGGATATCAATTTCCCTTCCACACCATAAGGAAGCCCATTTCTCAAAGTACCATGGCTGACTGGGCTTCCAAAAACTTAAATATGCACACTCAGGGTATCTTTCGCCGGAGGCTCTCAATTGCTAACATGCTATCTTGGAATGGTGGCTCTATCAAAAAGCCAATGCTTATCACCAGCAATCACACCATCAAAAAAGAAGCCTGTGAAATGTTTAAACTGGTACAAATATACATGGGCGATCGGCAAGCCAGGATGGACCGAGAGCATGTGGCTTTGATCACCATCACCAAGTGCTGGAGCATTCAGGGTTTACGGGATGAGCTATATATACAGCTAATCAGACAAACAACAGACAACATGTGCTATCGCAGCCTAGCATGGGGCTGGGAACTTATGGCCATCAGTCTGGCCTTTTTCTCCCCATCACCCAAGTTCCAATCTTATCTGGAAGGTTACATCTATCGTCACCTCAGCCAGGTCAATGATGAAAACAGTAAGTGCCTTATCCACCAAGGATGAAATTCAACAGCAAATGCAGATCAAATATAGATCCTGTTAAGCAGAAACAGGCTCTGCTTTTGTTTACTTCTGTCTGCAAGAGAGCATACACAAAGAAAATGCAATGTATTTTATTATCATTTTTAAATATTAGGCATTGCAAGTCAGTATTGACAGGCCAAGGTTAAAGTAATAAAGCACAATACCTTCTGATAGTAAGGTAGCTCAAAAATATCCAGAAATACTCAAGCCAAATACCTATTTATTTCTTTTCAATGTTTTTGAGCAGTGCCCCCCTCCTTCCATTGTATATAATCACAGAAGTTGAGTTTAACTAAATATTTTGCCTTTATATTTTTAAGCAGCAAGTAGAAATGTGCGGGTTTCACCTAAGAGGCTAGTATATGAATTCTAAGGCAACGCTCATATCAATAAGTATAAATAATTGGTATAATAGATGTAACTTTCATTCTAGATCACAACTAACAAATAATAAATGTTTTTATGTTGCTATGTTTTCCCTGACACACATTTTGAGTCGCTGAACTGATTTTGTTGAGAAGCTTTAAAAAAAATTCTCCAAGTTAAATTCTGCAGAAATTTTATTGCAATTTTTCAGTTCACGTGGGTTCCAACCTGCCCCCCACCAGTACTTCTTCTGAAAGTATTCAGCATTCCTGGGGAAGTAAATTATTTTAGAAAGTTTAGAATTAATTTAGATGCTTTGTCACTCATTTAGGAAGCAGGCTTTTTTTACAGCCACAGAATGAGATTTCTAAACCTAATAGAAGCCATAGGATTAAATCCATTGTCATGCTAGTGGGAGTGTTCTAGCCCTGTGTGTTCTTCTCTCTGTCTCACTCCTCTATCCCCAGCAGTCCATTATGTTACCTAAAAATCTGTCCAGAGAATTTCCTATCCCGCTGGAACAGATTGAGAATACAGAGGGCAATAGGGAAGGGGAATCTGTATACTACCTTACATTAAAGAATACAGTAAATAAACACTAATTATTAATTAACTAATTACTTGGATAAAAGAGCTGATAGAAAAGAATACAGAGAAATTCGTTCCAGGATGTCTTTCCATAAATAGAGGGGTAATTTGGGGTGTGTGGGAGTAAGTCAGTTTTGTTAAGATCTGCATATAAAATGAATTTACATTCACATCTCTCTGTATTGGGAATAGTAAACTTGCCAATTGAAGATTAGTCAAAGAAATACAGTTGGCCCTCTGTATCCATGAATTCTTTATCCACGGATTCAACCATCCATGGCTTGAAAATATTCAAGAAAATACAATATAAATTCCAAAAAGCAAATCTTGATTTTGCCATCTTATATACGGGACACCATTTTATTACACCATTGTATTTAATGGGAGTTGAGCATCACAGATTTTGATATCCACGGTGTGTGGTTGTGGATGTGTCCTAGAACCAAACCCCAGCTGATACCAAGGGTCCACTCTAGTTGAAATGTCTTTCTGTTAACATTTCTTGTTCAGTTGTTCTGCATAGTATTCAACTTGCTCCTCAAACTCATGATGATGATTGTGATGACCTCTGACAAAAGGTCTCCTTTGGCATGTCATAAAAACATAGCAAAAACATCGGGGTGCACAGAGCTGATTTTGTGATGAGTAAATTCAGTAAACATGTTTTTGCCATCACTCAATCAATGATGCTTTGGATTTTCAGTTACACAGCGTATTAAGGAGCTTCTGGATCTGAAAAACAAAAAGAACTCAAAATCCAGGAAAAAGAGGAAGCAAAACACAGAGGATGAAGGTAAAAAGAATTTATGTGAAGGGCTATTGATGAGGAGACACAGTTGCATATGTCAGTCTATACTGTTGATTTCAGGTATAGTTGTATGTGCTTTATTGTAAAAATATCAAATCCAGGGCTTCTACGAGTGCCAGTATTTCAGGAATGGAGAGAAATGCAATATTGCTGCTGGTAAAATTTTACACAACATTTAATAGAGCAGTCTTTAATGATTTACAACCAATATTAACAGTATTTAAACCATATTTATTTTAATTGAACATATTTCCAAACAAACACGTACGCAGTTGCAGTCTTACTAAACAATCTGGAATCCCCTTCATCCTGATGGTATTTGTTCATCATTGGCTCTTAACCTCAGGGAAGTCCACCAGAAGAATTAATTGGGTCATATGCTTTATTTTCTCCTCTATGTTTATAGTAGAGAGCTTCTTTCCCCTTCTTTTGGAGCTTGAGTGCTCTGAATTAAATTTGTAGTTGACACTAATTTGAAAACAACTAAGAAGAATTGAATGCAATCAGTCAGTGTTGCTTTACCATCTTACCTAACACTAAAAAAGCTCCTATTCTGATTGGGCCTCTCGTTTTCTTTTAAATGAATTGAGTTCTGTTCAAACAATGTCTTAATCATGTAAAGACTCTATTGAAGTCCTTACTCACTGTGTTTCAGATGGCCTCCAGGCTCCTCTATAAATAAGAATGTTTTGTATCTGGACAATTGCTGTTGGTTTCAATATGTTGTTTGGGCACTGGATGTAATAGGATTGTTGTATGCATGTAGTCTGACTTGCTCTTGTTTCTCTTTGTACTGATCTAGAAAACACTTATACCTATACACAATGGAAGTAGCCCCTGAAAATGTTATGAGTCAGAACATCCTGGTGACTTTGTCAATAGTAGTAAAAATATAATAAAGCCCTGCTAGATCCATCCAGCATTCTATTCCCACAGCTGCCATCCAGATGCTTTTGGAAAGCTCACAGACTGGAAATGAAGGAAATAGTTCTATCACAATGTTGTCTCCTAGCAGCTGATGTTCTGAAGTATGATGCATCTGATCCTAGAAGTAGTATATAGCCATTGTGACTGGTACTAGTACATAACCCTTTGCCATGTATTTGTTAAATCCTCTTTTAAAGCCATATGGGTTGGTGATTATCACAACTTAGTCTTGCAGTTTCCTCAATTTAACTCTTGTTTTCTTCTGTCTTGAATCTCCCACTTTTCATCTATCTTACAGGTTCTCATACAACCAGGTTCTAGGATTATCAACAGAATGGGAAAACTTTTTTCTCTTCTTTCTCCATGCCATACATAATTCTATAGTAATAGTAATAAAATTTATTCGGTCATTGACCAGTATAAAAAACAAAATCACACAAGCAACATATCAATATAACAATAGCAAATTAAAATATAAACTGATAGTAGACTGTACATGTACAGTATCAAACAGTTCTTTCTACACGGTAATAAAATGACCATTTGACAGTTGAGGGCGCAGTTTACAAACAATATAACAGAATTTAGCCACCTTAAGGGATACTGTAGAATCATTGTTGTCCAATAAGAGGCGTAAATAAAAGGAGTCAGGTTTGCCTGGGAATTTACTCAGTAGTGGGCTAATCAGTTGGTGACGAATGTCTCTATAGAATTGACAATAAAGGAAAACATGCTCATTGGTTTCAACAGTGCCCGAGCCACATGGGCAAAAACGGATTTCAAAAGGTGTTTTTTTAAATCTACCTTCCAGCATGGCCGTGGGCAACACATTGAAACATGCCAAAGTTAGAGCCCTTTTAAACTTCGGGAGGGTAACATGGAACAGATATGGAGCTGGGGAGGGGACCAAAACTTGAGCACTGAACATGACATATCATAATTCTATATGCTACCTCAATTTTATGTTTATATCATGTTCTCTCCTTTCCCCTTACCATTTTCCTAAGTTCAGAGATCCCAAATTTTGTAGTCTTTCCTGATAAGCAAGTTGTCCAGTTCTCTTATGCTTGTCCTAGTATATGCTGTTTACATTTTTACAGTACTTTTTTTTTTTAGATGAAGCCACCTGAAACCATAGTTACCCAATAGATTTAAATACAGCTTGGAAGTTGTATTTTCATTCCTCAAGATTTCTGCTCACTTTTTCACAGCAAACTCACATCATGTTAAGTGTTTTTATTTTGCCACAGTTCCATAATACCTTTCCTTATCAGTCAGTGAAATCTCAGACTGTCATCAGTGTAAGTGAGAAGTACAGGATTCTTTACACCAAGCCATACCATTTCTTCCAGGGTTGGGCAAACTACCTAAGTGACTTTCACTTTATTTCTTACTTTAAAAAAAAGAAGCTTCTCCTAGGTCTAAAACAGTTGGGAAGGGGGAAAAACAGTGAAATTCTCCACAGATGCATGCAGAACATTCTGAATTTTTTTCAGAATTGGAGGGCTTAGAGGCCTCAAAAATGGCCCATAGGTGGTAGCCCCATCTCTGCTGTACATTTTAGTTACATTTAACCCCATTTGCCATTTCATCATTGTAATTTTGGAGAAATCTGTTTGGAGCTGTGCCCAATTCTTTTTATTCTTATCATCTTGAATTAATTTTGGGTTTTCAGCAAACTTGGCTGCCTCGTTGATTTGTTTTTAATAATACCTAGTCCAATTTATTTCAGCATTTTCAAGAATTTCAAGGCTTTTGTATAGATGATTCTGTTTCCCAAAATGCAAAAAAGAATAAAAAGTTCTTTCTTTTATGGAATTCCCTATGTGATTCAGAATTATATTGGTGCTTCCTCAGCACCATCTGGAATGCACTATATCAGCAAAAGTCTTGGTGAAATAAATTGGACTTAAACTGGGAAAGAAATAATTTTACGAAGCTGAACTTTGTTTTCCAGCGTGGATGAAGAATGCACTCATAAGGCTGATCAGTTGATATGAGACCAGGACCATTAGATGAATCCATCCCACCCCCCCAAGTTAGATGACCATGTTCTGAGACTGATCACATCATCGCTTTTTCTATGGTCCTGGCATGGCATTCTCCATTACCTGTGCTCCACATACTTTATGTATAATGTGTCAGCATACAGAAAGTATCTACAGTGGAAAAGCAGTCATTTTTAAGTGTTTCCTGTCTTTAATCAAATCAGTAACACCTCTTGAGACTCCCTGCCTCAGGCAGTAAAATTCAATTAGCAATATGGGACATTCAGACTGGAGAACTCTTGTATGCCATTGCAAAGAGAGCAGAGAGGTACAATGCTGGAACTTATTCCACTAGAACAATTATCTAAAGAAAGCAGAGAGTCACCATTGTATGTAGAAGCTCACTCTGTGGGGTTTTCCAAGCAAAGCAGAAGTGGATTTTATATTAAAGTTAGACTTAACCCAGTTCTGGTTCTGCATTATCTCCCCACATAATGTAGGGGAAAGATTTTGTTCACTGCTTTTCTTTTTATTGTTGGTTACTGTTTTTTTAAAACCAGAGACTTTTATGATAAAGAAAGAGACCATAGAACTTAGGAACATCTACTGCCCTATAGCCCAAAAAAGAGAACAAATGTTTCACAAAATGGAAAATATTGGGGAAAATACTGGGCCTTGAGAGTTTGAAATGTATACATTGGGGCCATGTTCTCTTCTCTGAAATTCTGCAATGCCACTCTGAGGCTAATTTATTCATTTCACTCTGCTAGGCCTGCCTATCAGCACTTATGCCAGATACTGTTACAGGAAACTGCAAAAGGTTGCAGTCACTGGAGGCAAAAAGGTGAGTCAGTCATATTCAAATCTAGTAGCTTAACAAAACTCTTCTCTTATCCTTTTCACCTTAGGGTTCTTTACTGATGTTGTTATTCTGACAGAGATAAGAATTATTGATTGGACAGGTGAATGAGTTCATTCAAAATGCATTGTAAGTCTGTGGTAAAACTGGAAATAAATTATCTGAAATGTTCTGTTTACCTTTTTAAAGGCAGGAAAATATAAGAGATAAATTATTTAAATGTTAATCTGTCTCAAATATTCCAATAACATATAGGTGAGAAGCTCTTTCAGCATTCAGAATTAAGAAAGGATGATCTTGTAATCTGTATACATGAAACATTTATTCTAGAATGGATAAGCTACTTACCTAATAGCAAATCAAATTCTGGAAACTCCAGTTTTACTAGTCTAAAATTCATGGTTTCCAAGATAATGTTGCCAGTATTTTTGTTGTCTTCTTCATGGTCTCTGCGAATCATACAAATGGGTTGTACTGCGACTGTGTAGTGCTGTTCAAAAACTTCTGGAATCACTGGGCAAAGTTAACTTTGCAACTTTTAGCAACTTTTTGGCAGTGGCTCCGCCCATCCCTTATAAGCCCCCTGCGTTCCCACTCTTTCCCCAGTTCCTTTTTTCTGCCACGTTAGCTGCTACTGGAACTTCGCTTCTGCTCTTGCTTGTTTCACTGGACTTGACTACAGAACGGTTTTGACAGTGTTGCCAATTTCGCGACTTTCACACGAAAACGGGGACTTTTCAGAGCTTTTCGTGTGATTTTCGCGCCTTGCTCTAATTCAGTGCCTTTTCCGTGCCTTTGGCAGCCTGCTGCAGAGCAACCAAATCCCTTTGGAGTGTAACAGTTTTCAGCCAAGAGGGCTGGAGAAAACTCTCTCTTTCTCTCTCTCATGACTCCCTCTGAGAGCCAGGACGGAGCAAGCCCGTTTGGAGGAATAGTTCAGCCAATCAGAGAGAGGACAGTGATTATTGCCACCCCCCCTCAGGCATTCTCAGGCTCCAGGGGCAAAAGTGCTGGAGAGAGGCAGGGAGTGAGGGATCTTGGCTGGCTTAATCCCAATTGCCTTGGATTTCCAAGTAAGACATAAGTTTTCAGGCACACAAAGGCAATACTTGACAATGGTATCATGGCTTGATGTTGTGTACTTCTGTGTGTGCTTGAGAGTGACATTTGAATTTCTGAATTCCTGAGCTTGGGCAGAGTGCCCCAAGCCTACCTCTCAGGGTTGTTGTTGTTGTACTGTGAGGACCATTTGGGTTGTGTGATGTGAATGTGATGTCCCTGAGTGTGTGTGTGTGTGTGTTAGTGATTAAATCTGCCTCTGAGCATGGGCAGAGCACCTGGTCAGTTGACACCCCTGCTGCCTTGTCTTCCCAGAATTTTGTTTTGTGGCTCTCTTTTTGGTTCTCTTTTCCATTGCCATCCATACTGCAAAAATAATCCAGTTTGGCACTGCTTCTAACTGCAAGGCTCCCTGCGATGATGGGATTCTGGGCAAACCACCAAGCCCAGAATTCCATGCATGGAGCCCTGGCTGCCAGTAAAAGCAGTGTTTCAACATGTCACAACAAACTACAATTCCCAGGATTCCCTGGTTTGACAAGGGAATTGCCTCCATGCTTCCAGATCCCAGCCCCAGAGAATGAGTCTACAGGATATCAGTGTTGCCAGTTTAAGTCCAGTTCTTCAGCTGCATTTGGATTTAATAATGATAATAATGGTGATGATGATAGTGAGATAGATCTTGTAGCACCTTTGAGTCTCACTGAAAGAAAAGTTGGCAGCATGAGCTTTCCTAGACTTAAGCGTATTTCCTCAGATGCAGGGGAATTATAGTTCATTGTGGCACCAGAGCTCTTTCTCACAAAACTACAATTCCCAGGGTTCCCTAGCACTGAGCCAAGGCAGTTAAAGCAGTCTCAAACTGGATTATTTCTGCAGTGTGTCTTGGACCCAACTCAGGCTGCATCTTCACTCCAGACTCCAGAGACAATTCCCAGGATTCCCTAGTACTGAGCCAGGGCAATTAAAAGGGTTTCAAACTGGATTTATTTCTGCAGTGTGGTTGCATCTGAACACATTTCTATTTGGCACAAAGCTTCCTGAACCCCCTTCATGTCAAAATAAATATCTTAAAAGGACTGAAAGATTCTTTGTTTGGTTCAGTGGTGATTTTGAGGATTGAAATAAGTTACAATTATTTTTATTCAATTATATTTACGTTTATTTGCAAAACATCTGCCATTTTAACATTATGGGAATTTTCCGGGAATTGTGACTGAATATTCCGTGTGATCTGGGGGGATTCAGCGGGTTTTGGACAGACATTTCCAGGAATTATCTTCGAGGCTTGTTGGCAACACTGGGTTTTGACCACTCTTGATCTGGACACACACACACACACACACACCCCGGTATTGTTGACTTCTTCGGCTTCTCTTGACCTGGCTTCACTTTCCGTTTCGGCACCATGTCTCCGGCTCCATTTAAAAAATGTGACATCTGCGGTGGTAAGATCCCTGCTCAGGATCCCCACTCCTCCTGCCTGTTGTGCCTCAGGGACACCCATAATTCCAAGGCCTGTTCCTTGTGTAAATCTTTGACCCCACAAGCCAGGAAGAACCACAACTCCCGCTTGATGGCTGCAATCTACCAAGGGGTCT
The DNA here is from genome assembly GCF_019175285.1 of Sceloporus undulatus. NCBI lineage: Eukaryota > Metazoa > Chordata > Lepidosauria > Squamata > Phrynosomatidae > Sceloporus > Sceloporus undulatus. The sequence goes on along the minus strand of NC_056525.1, from coordinate 43,270,343 downwards.
TTAAGCCTCAGCCGGCCAATTGGGCTGCTTTGGCACCTGCGGCTTCGGGGTCGATGCCAGCCGCTGCTGGTTCCGTGGGCCAGAGCTCCACTACTGAGCCAGTTGCCACCAACGTTGATACGGGGAGGAGTCCCGTTGTTGTGTGCTCCAAAGGGCCGAGTTCTACTGACGTGAACCCTAAGAGGTCCATTGAATCTGAAGAGGCGCACCGTTCCACTTCGAGGTCCAAGTCCTCTAAGGGGACCAAGGCTCAGTCCAAGGATTCGGCCTCCACCAAGGTTCCGGTACTGGCCAAGGAGGGCACCTCCTATACGGACCCAGTTCCTGAAGCCTCTAAGAGGTCTAAGTCCTCAGAGCCAAGGGAGACCTCTCCGCAGGCCACTAAGAAAAAGAAGACCCTCAACCCCGTAGAGGCTTCTGTGAGCAGTTCCTTACATAAGAAGTCCCATTCTAAGGCTTTGGAAGGCTCTTCTCACAAAAAGACCCATCCCAAGACCCCAGAGGCCCCTGGCTCCTCTTCAAAGCAACGTTCCACACCATCCGTATCGACGCTTGATGACTCCGTGGTTACTGAATCTGGCTCTCCTCGGGCCCGGCCCGTACCGGTTTTGGCATCAGCGTCTTCTCTGCCGGCCACTGTGCCCTTCCATCAGCTTTCTGACAATGATGGCGCCCTCACCTCTCGGTCACTTTGTCGCCGATCGCCAACTCCGGTTCCTCATGTTCAAGTCCGCGATGTTGGGGTCCATCGCGATGATGACTCTGATTATTTTTACGACAGTGAAACTGACAGGTGCTATATGTCAGTCAGTCGGGACGTCGTCCGGGATCGCTTTGGGCCGGCATCCATTGTGTCTTCAAAGTTCAAGCCAGCCTTGTCTTCACGTGCTCACGTGCTCAGTCGGCTCGGCTCACCACTGTCTCACCAACGCACAGGACCAGAATCGTCCTTGGTCCCAACCACCAAACCTTGCTCAGTTGTAGCGGCAGCCACCCAGACCTGGCGTTCCTCCCAAATTCTCTTGGATTCCGACACTGAATCTGATGTCATCGGCTCCCACCATGGCGAACCCCGGTTGTCGCAAGCTGATTTGAGTTCCTCGGATGAGGTTGCTCCACAATCGCCACAGGAACTGTTCCAGCAAGGTTCATCTTCGCCCACGGATGACGTCCGAACCTTTGCCGAACACGTCATCAAAATGGCCAATACCCTTGATCTTCAGATCACACATACTGAAGATGATGCGGCTGACCCTGTGGAGAGGAGAGTTCATGGCAAAGTCCCCACATCACCAACTATTCCTTTGTTGCCATCGTTGGAGAGGATTGCCTGGCACTCCTGGGATTCTCCTGAGTCCCTGGCTCCAACATCCCAAAAAATAGAGTCCCTCTACAGGTTTTCGCGCTCCAATGCTTTTTCGCTGTTAGCACACCCAAAACAAAATTCTACGATTGTTCAGGGCTCTCAGCAATCGTTCACCCCCAAAATGTCCACTTCACCAGTGGACCGCGAAGCCAAAAAGATTGATGGCCTTGCTAGGAAGGCCTATTCTTCATTGGTCCTGGGCCTTCAGGTGGCTAATTACAATGCCTGCATGGGGGCGTATGAGCAGTGTCTAATGGAGAAGATTTCCCCTATAATTCCAGACATGCTGTACAACTGCCAGCGTGTTTTGAGCGAGATTTGTGATGAGGCCCACTCCATTGGGAGCTGGATAATCACCTCAGCTCGCCACACTACTGACTGTTCCGCGAGGTCGATGGCGGCTGCCATAGCCCTCAGGAGGCATGCCTGGCTTCGATCCTCGGACCTCAACCAGGGCGCGAAGGCAGCCATTGAAGACATGCCATTTGATGAGGCTGTCCTCTTCAATAAAGAAACCGAGGAATAGCTGAACTTCAAATACAGGATGAAGGCGGCAGCTAAGAAACACGGTATGTCTGCCCCTTTCCAGGCTCCATTTAAGAAGCGCCAATGCCAGTGGTACAGACAGGTCCAGGGACAACGGTCTTTTCAGCAGGACCGTCCCTACCATCAGGAGCATACACACCAACACTATCCCTCTCAGTCTTTTTCTTCTTCTGGCCGTCGCCAGGCCCCTGCTCGGTTCCGCAAGAACCGCCGACAGGATACTGACCAGGGAAAGAAGAGGTCCTGAAGGGTTCCAGTGTGCTCCGTCGGACCAGCTTCCTCCTCCTCCTCCTCCTCCCTTGACATCCTGAGGCCTTTCTTTAACACCTGGGCCTCGGTGACTTCCGACTCGTGGGTCCTTGACATTGTCTGTAGGGGTTATGCCCTCGAGTTCGAAGAGCTCCCCTCAACTGGAGCAGTTCTTTCTAACCCCTCCCCCAGACACCTTTCTCGACGAAGTGCGCACTCTCCTACCTAAGGGTGCGATTTCGCCCGTTGACCCCTCTGAAGTTCCCAGATGCTTCTTCTCCAGACATTTCACCATACCCAAAGATGATGGGGGATTAGGCCTATCCTAGACTTGAGGTCCTTCAACTCCTATTTGGCCTATTGCCGATTTCGCATGGTAACCCTCGCATCTATTTTGCCCTTGTTGCACCAGGGCCTGTGGTTTGCGAGGATCGACTTTAAAGACGCCTACTTTCACGTGGGGATCTGGGAGATTCACCTGAAGTTCCTCGCCTTGGCCATCGGTCCTGACATGTACTATTACAATGTCCTCCCCTTCAGCCTCTCCACAGCTCCGAGGGTCTTCACTGAGTGCATGGCTCCGATCGTGGCCTTTCTCCACCAGTGAGGTACCAGAGTCTTCCCATACCTGGATGACTGGCTCCTCGCAGCCCCCTCAGTGGAGGAATTCCTGAAGGATGTCAAATTCACCCTGTCTCTCCTGGCATCCCTCAGGCTCGTAGTGAACTTGGAAAAGTCTCACCTGGTCCCATCCAGACGAATCAAATTCATAGGCACCATCCTCTACTCCGAAGATTGCATCGCCTATCTGCCTTGCGGAGGGGCCAGCCTTTCCTTAGGTTCCATAAGGACAAGGTTGTCCTCCGTACTGATTACCTTCTTGCCTAAGGTGGTGTCTGCCTTTCACATGTGTCAGGACATTGTTTTGCTTACCGTGGCCTCGAACCCGACCACCTTGGACGTTCGGAGGGCTTTGGCCTTCTACTTGGAGAGAACTGCAGGGTCAAGCCGTTCTGAGAGACTTTTCCAATGCTACTCGGAACCAAAAAAGGGACTGCCTGTGACTGCGCAGAGACTTTCCAAATGGGTGGCTGGTACCATCCACCTCTGCTTTGAACTGTTGGGCAGACCTCTCCCAGCCAGGGTTTGGTCCCATGCAACTAGGGCGGTAGCGGCATCCTCCGCCTTCTTGACTGGGGTCCCTTTGGAGGATGTCTGTAAAGCTGCTGTTTGGTCCCAGCCCTTGACTTTCATCAAACATTACAGGCTGGATACCAGGGCCAAACGGGACGCAGCCTTTGGGAGGGCAGTGTTGGTTTCAGGTTTACATTGACTGCTCTGTATTTCCATTTGTTTACATGTTTTAAAGAATGTGTTTGCCAGAATTGACTTGTTTACCACATTCTTATGGTTTACATAGGTCTTGCATGACCTAAGGTGTTCTTACGTGCCTTTACTTGAACAAGTTTAAGTACTGAATCTAGGTACAAAATGCACTTGGAACATTTTTTGGGTTCAATGTTTATTGTGTAATAAACACAGCTTTATTTGAACCTTACTTTGGTGTCATGACACTCTCTCCACCACTGACCTAAGCTTGTCAGTCTAACCCATTTGTATGATTCGCAGAGACCACGAAGAAGGACAGGTTGCATACCTGTAACAGTATTTCTGCGAGTGGTCATCTGCAAATACATACAAATCTTGCCCGTCCTCCCTTCAGTGTCCTGCTCTTCATTGGCTCATTCTCATGTCGCCTATGCGCCGTAAATTTCTGAACTGGGGAAAGAGAGGGAACGCAGCGGGCTTATAAGGGATGGGTGGAGCTACCACCCAAAAGTTGCTAAAAGTTGCAAAGTTAACTTTGCCCAGTGATTCCAGAAGTTTCCGAGCAGCACTGTGTAGGCGCAGTACAACCCATTTGTATGTATTCGCAGATGACCACTCGAAGAAATACTGTTACAGGTATGCAACCTGTCCATATTATTGCTGCTGAAAAGGTTGCCTCTTATTGCTTGGCATATATGTGACTGACTAATTGGGATACATGGACACCATGAGGCTCAATTTGTCCTGCTACATATGAAGTAAAAATATCAGGGACTAACCATGCAACCACAGTTGAATGCCAGAACACATGTTATATTTGTGACAGGAATATTTCCAGAACATTGCCACAGTGACTTTTTCACACTTCAGTATTCTGCAGTAACATTTAGAAGTACCTTTCTTGCAAAAGAGCCATCCATCAGTGGTAGATCACAGGCTTTGTGAGTAGGAAGTCCCAGCCTAATATCTGGCATCTCTAGGTAAAGTGACTGCCAGTTAATGTAGGCTTCAGATGGGCAACATATTGCCCTATAGGTATTTTGGATTACAATGCTCATGTTCTTTGTCCCATGCTGACTGGGGCTTATGTAAACCGTAGTTTCAAATTTCTAGGTGGTGCCAGTTGCCTCCTGCTAGGGTAGGTGACACTGGGCTAGATGAACTAATTGTTTAATTGAACTAATTGAACAGGCCTTTGGTCTCAATGGGCTGTGGATCCAGAATTTTAGCCAACTGTTGACTGAAAATGCTAAAATAGAAAAAAAAATCCAAAAACCTGAAATTTAGTGGAATCAGGCCAAGAAGCAGTCCCAGGATAGCAGCAAAGGGGACGGCAATCCCTGGGCATCAGATTCATGTTCTTGGACTTGCATAGAGGGTTGTTGGTGGGTTCTCTGGAAGCAAAAGAGAGAGACATAGATCCCTATGGCATAGGGTGGTGGCAAAGCCCTGGCATATATTCTGCCTACTTCAGCTGTGGCGCTTCTCTTTAGAACAGAATGCAGAAGCATTGACTAGTGTGCTCCCCAGGTGTGACAGAGCAGGAAGAACACATGCCTGGCACCTGGGGCTTCCTGTGGACCCCCCCTCCCCAAAAGCTTGAGACGGTTGTGTGCAGGAGATTTTTTGGAACAAGCACAAGGACAAGAGAAAAGCTCTCTAGGAATGCGAGGCACTGGCTAGCTGGGAGGATCTGTAAAATGGTGGAAATCCAAGCATAGTGCTTGGCGCAAATCCAGGCCTCCCACCATTTCACAGATACTCACCTTTTCTCTGCAGCTTCACGTTCCAAGAGAGCTTTTGTGCTCCCTTTGTGCTCTGCCCAAAAACCTCCTGCATGAAAAAAAGCTAATGCTTTAAAGGGAGCAACAACAGCATGTTTCTGCCACCTATGCCAGTACCCGATGTCATTGATTTCCATATGCACAAGTGCCTTTTTGGACAGGGCACAGAGGGTTTTCTCTTGCCATTGTGTTCTATCTAAAAACCTCCTGCATGCAGCAGCTTCTTGTTTTGGGGGAGTCAGTGCGGCGATAGCAAGCCCTGGGCATCAGGCACATATTATTCTTCCTTCACCACCATGACCAGGGAGCACGCCAACCACCACTTCCACCTTTGCAAAGAGAAGAAGCATTGTAGCTGGAGCAGGAAGAATGCGCACCTGGACCTTGCCACTCCACTGCTGCCCTACATGAAAGGAACTCACATCTCCCTCCTCTCTCCTCCACCTCTGGAGTGCCCACCAACCACCTGCTTTGCAAGCCCAAAATTGCGTGCCTGGTGCCCAGGACTTGTTGTTACCTTTGCTGTTGCTCCGGAATTACTTCTCAGCCTGATTGCACTAGATCTCAGTTACAGTACAGTGTGTGTGTGTGTGTGTGCATTTGTGTGTGTGTGTGTGTGTGTGTGCGCGCGCGCACACACACACACACTCACACACTATTTCTGTATTTTCATTCTCACAGAAGTGGCAAAAAGCAGAAGTGCCACAGCCCATTTTTAATGGAGACTTGGGCATGTACATTTTTTTTGTTTTTATTTTATTTTATTTTATTTTTGTATTGGTGCAGATTTCAGGAACCAAACCCCCATGGGCACCAAATGTGGTAGCGCTGCCATCATTACAAGTAACATGTGCTGATGGGGGCATGCATTAATATTATCGTGTAACCTCACACGGTCAAAACCTGAGATTTTTTTGATGAAGGCAATGTCTATGAAGAACTCAGCATGCAGTTACAAATTTGTCAAATGTGAATGCATGGTTCATTTCTAGGCATCTAAAAGCATATGTCTTGTTGCATGTATAGCACAGGGAAAGAACAAAATGACTTACTATGATGTCCAAATGCAGTTTTAATACTTGCTTCCATGTTTGAATACAAAGAGCCTTGGGTTGAGTGCCAGTATCCCTAAAGATGACCAACTAGTGCATATACCTCTCCAGGTCCTGACATGTAACCTTGAGTATTTTTTTAAGTAATTGACATATGATTGAATTTAAAAAAATCAAAGCAATATACTGTAGTTTTAAATTAATTCAGCCAACTCGAAAGTTGGGACCAAAACTAATCACTTCTGTGGAAGGTAGCACTGTCCTTTTAGCACCACCTATTCAACTTTAGTTACTCTTCTTGTTGAAATCATCTTTCTCTGAGACTCCATTCTCTATTGAAGAATATATACAGATAATTTCCCTCCTCAGAGACTATCTGGGAACATTCCATCTGATTGATGGCTCGTATTAATCCCAATATTTTGCCAGTGCAACTTTATTGTTTGTTTTATGTATAGGGCCTACGGAAGCCTACAATTGAGGAGATAATACATGCCAAGAATGCTATTGTGACACCTTCACTGTTTGGCAGCTCTCTAGAGGAAATCATGCTACGGCAGCAAGACATGTATCCAGATAACAAACTGCCTTGGGTACAGACACAACTATCTCAGCAAGTTCTAGAATTGGGAGGAGAACAAACTGAAGGAATATTCAGGTGATTTGGCTACTGAAGATTCATAAATTATTTATTATTGGTGCTATCAACATGATATAGCTGGCCTGTATTTGGACACACATGAGATTTCTCCTTCAAGTCCACGTAGAAAGGAACATTGGGTCTTACCTGTGAGATGTTCGTTTTCAGCGATGTAGGTGGAAATATCCTCCCCACCCAGAACTGAGGAGGCTGTTTCCCTTGGCTGTGCAAGGGTGGTTGTTAGTTAGTTAGTTAGTTATTTTTAGTTTGACTTTATGATAGTTTCTATTGATTATACTTAGATTTGCATTAAATGCTCTCTGAGATGTTTTCTATCCTCGGCTGTAATATTGACTGAGGGATAGAGGGGGTTGCTTCCTCTGGTGGCGACTCCTTCAAGTCTGTTTTTCCTGCCTATTTCGGAGCAAGAGATGGAATCAACCCTCATTTTAGGATGTTTCCACCTCCATCGCTGGAAAACTTAATCCTCTCAAGTCTCAAGTACACTGAGAATGTCGGTACTGGAAGCTACATCTAAGTACAGCAAAAGAAAGACAAACCTTAGGGGATTTTGTGGCTTGTCAGTTGCTTCTAAACACGTTGCTGTATGCTAGTCCTTATAACCTTGCTCCAGGACAGATTGAAACACAAGCAGCAGTCTCAAGAGTGTGCCCACTATTACAAGGGTGGTTACTATCTGAAGTTTCACATGCTGCCCAAGCATGAGCCATTGCTCTTGAAAGGGTGAGAGGGAAACAGTAACTATTTCCACTCCAGCCTTGAAAATATAATAAACTAATTGTGTCCATTTAAGTTTTCATCTCCAGCTGTGCTACTTTGACTTAGGTCCAACATTCCCATCTTGACTATAGTAAGTTGTGGCAACAGTTCTTTAGCCCATAGTAAGACAATTAGGACTTTGTCCCTTTATATTTACAGAAATCCAAACATTACTTATGAACATTGTTACCCCCTCAAAGTTCTTAACCTTTTTGTTGCATAGATTGATTAGCTCTGGGCAACTTGTTGAAAATGTGCATTAGGTGTGAAGTTGTCATAGGCATTTTTTCACACAGCCCAGCTTCAACACCATGAGAGTTAAAAAAAAACAAGATCAAGATCAATTGGAAGTCATCAGTTAAGAGATCAATCTAGGGATAGACACTGTGACACATGAACTGTCTCTCAATTTCCTTCTCTCATTGACCATTGATTTTCCTTGCTTTTATAGGTTGCCTTTCCAACCAAGTCAGAGGAGACTAAAATTACCAGTCTAAACAAGTGTATGTTCTAATGGGAAGGAAGATTGTTATAAATACATCAGTAGTTTTGCTTCCATGTTTTCTGTGCCTTCCTCTCCTTTTCCCCCAGTATTATTATTAACCTTTATTTATGAAGCGCTGTAAATTTACACAATTATCACCATGCTACTGAAGGTCCTATTTATTGCTAGCTGCAATAGGAAAGATAACTTGTAGGAAACATGTAGCTGCATCATTCATGTGTTTCTCGAAACTTCTCCGCTCATTCCTTTTTATCACTCTGTATAACCCTAGATTGGTTCTTTGAGAAGGCAAGAAGCAATAGTAATAAGTTGTTTTGCTTTTCATTTGCATACTGTCCCAAAGATGCAGGACAAGAAACCATATTTGGAAACAAGCAATAAATACAAATGGCACTACAAAGAACTGATATGGCCCATAAGCTACCAGTAGCAATGGTGCAAACCAAATTCTGCCACACCTCTGAAAAGGAAATGTGTACTTGCATTTAAATGATTCTGATTCCAGAGTGGGGGGTGTTTTAGTTTGCAGATGAACAATAAAGATGAGGGGAAAATATGCTTAGTCACCGTGGTACACTGACTCATTATTAAAAGGGGGGAAACAGAAAACTCAGGGAAAGTAGAACCAATGTCATGAAAAGAGGATGCTGAGTAGAACCTTGAACAGAACCACTCCACACTGCAACCTTTTCTTTTCAGGACCTATTTGTTTCACATCAGCTGTCTTGTTCTTATCAAACAAATATGTGTCTGCATGTTACAGGTGCTTCAGTGAATATCTGTAATTTCATCCATACTAATGCCTCTTGTTTCTGGGACTATGTGATTCACTCCCTCATTAACTGGACTTTATTTATGGCTCTTTATGCCTTCTTACAGAATTCCTGGTGATATTGATGAAGTCAATGCTCTAAAACTACAGGTGGATCAGTGGAAGATTCCTAATAATCTGAGTGATCCCAATATACCAGGTATGGACATACTACATAGCTGTGATGAGAGAGGTCTTGTGATTCACTCAAATTAAAAAATTTGGATAGAGCTCTCTACGAAATTCATATTTCTATGTATCTTGTGGTTTTATGTTTTATCACTCACATTTCATCTTCCAGAGAGCTTTTAGTACTTGCTTCTGAAGCCAAGAACAACTTCTGCCCTAAGTCATTTCCTTTCAGTATTTGTGTTCTGTGATTTTCAAAGGTCTGAAACCATAGTTCTCAGTAAATTAGATGATGCTATCTCTCCTGTGAGAAAGAACAGAGTTGCTTGTCTAGTGTGAAGATGATTGTGCTGTGTTTTTATACAGTGAAAGATCAGGTTTGGAATAGTAACTACCACATGTCTTGCCAAGCAGCAGTCACATCCTCCAACCTAGAGAGATTGTCTGGTATTCCTTATTTTTTAAAGTGTCTCTGTTTTTCATCTTGTTCTTAAAGCTTCTTTGCTGAAGTTGTGGTACCGAGAGCTGGAAGAGCCTGTAATTCCACAGCAATTCTACAAAGAGTGTATCAGCAACTATGAGAACCCTGATGCTGCTGTAGCAGTAGTAGAACTCCTGCCAGAACTCAACAGATTGGTGTTGTGCTATCTCATTCACTTTTTGCAGGTATATACAGTAAGAATTCCTGGAAGTGGTTGTTGCTGTTTGCCTTCAAGTTATGACTTATGGCAACCCTATCATAGGGTTGGGGTTTGGCAAGATTTGTGCAGAGGATTTTCCCTTTGAGGCTGAGAGAGTGACTTGCCCAAGATCACCTAATGTATTTCTATGACCGAGTGGGGACTCTAACCCTGGTTTCTAGAGTCCTAGTCCAATCATGCTGGGCATCATTCTAAAATGATGAGGTGCCATCTTCCACTCCACACCAAATATTTTTGAAGTTTCAATCTACATTCCTTTTGGTGTATAACACAGTAGCCAGAATAATCCCATTGTCTCCATTCTAAAATTATTGGCCAGTTACAGACCGGCACTTTAGTGCGTGACAAGCACGCACTAGGGTTACAAAAGGGCGGTGCTTCCGCACTGCCCTAACCCTAGTGCGTGCTCGTCATGCACTAAACGGCGGTGGCCCTTCCATATGGCCGCCGCCATGAGGAGTCATGGCCGCGCTGCCTCTAGACGGGGCGGCGCGGACGTGACGTCCTCAATCCGCGCAGGGCGCCTAGGGCGCCCTTTCCCCAGACCAGGAAGGAGCTCGGTTTCGGAGCTCCTTCCTGGTCCGCGGCGCTGCTTTGCTTCGCTGGGCGCAGCCTTCAGCGGCTGCGCCCACGAAGCAAGGGAGAAAGGGGCCAAGTGGCCCCTTTCTCCCCCTCCCCGCCGCCGGGGGTGTCCTTGGGGCTTGAAGCCCCAAGGACACCCCTTTTCAGGCTGCAGGGAAGCGGCGTTTTGCTGCTTCCCCGCGGCCTGAAAAGGCGGATCGGGCCTCAGCGGCTGCCGTTCTGGCAGCTCAGGCCCCGATCCGGCGGGGAAAGGGGCGGGTGCAGCCCGCCTCAAAGAGGTGGTCTGTAAACCGCCATTGTTTTTATTGCACAACTTGCCAGTTCCAGTGGAAGCAAGTAATCTTTTTCATGGCCAGAGAAACTTCAGAGCTATCACCACATCTTTATTATTTTATTATCATTGTTGTTATTGTATTTTAGCTATACATTTTTTATTTCACAGATTTTTGCTCAGCCAACCAATGTGGGCAAAACCAAGATGGATGTAAACAACCTGGCCATGGTGATGGCTCCAAACTGTCTGCGATGCCAGTCTGATGATCCCAGAGTTATCTTTGAAAATACCCGCAAAGAGATGTCCTTCTTACGCATGCTAATTGTACATTTGGACACTAGCTTTATCAAAGGAGTGGTCTGATGGTTTGGTTTCAAACAAGAAAGTGTGAAGAAAGCAAGGAATTCTTGCCACTATTACCTTCCTTGAGCCTTGGATCTCCATCTACAGTCACCAGGCTCCTAGGATTGTTTCTGTTCCTTTCAACAGCTTTTTCTTAACCTAAGCCAAGGATGTTGATGACTCTGAGAAAGCCCTATAGCAGGTGGAGTTTTGAGGCACTGGGGAGCCAAATCCCAGACTATGCTATGAAATCATTCTTAAAATCTTCCACTAGCTGCTTCCTAGGCAAGTCAGGATGCCAGTGGCGGCAGCCCTACATTGCAAAGTGTGTCAATATGCTATGCACTACACTGAGAAATCCACTGCACATTAAATGTTCATTCACTGGAATGAACTTCTCTCAGATATTGGAATTTTATTTTCATTTCCTAAAGACTGGATGTGTTACTTAGGCTTTACTCCCAAAGCAAAAAAGGATTGCTGTCTTAGGCTGCAGTAGCTCATGTCTGGCCTTAGAGCAGACCATCCCAGTCAGCTCTGACATTTTCATTATTGGCTTAATCCTTTACTAGTACTTCTTGCACCTTAAAGGACACCTCTCCAAGGTTTCTTGGTTTCTTAGCAGTGGACCAGCTGAAGCTTGTGACACTCAAGATTACTCTCTTCATACATGGAGTTGGTTCTTTTCTTTGTACCCCTTAACAGGACCAGGTGGGAGGAAATGATGGGGACAAGCAACCTAACAGCAACATTGTCTTACAAAAGGGGTCAGCAACTGTTAAGTCTAGGATGCCTCACTTGGCCCCTCCAGGAGAGTTTGAAAGGCTGTATGCTCCCAAATGCCCTGTGGGGGTATTTCCCCATATCCCCCACCCCCGAACATTTTATACCCAGAAATGGACTTTTTTTTACAAGAAGTGACCTGGAAGTAAATTAATGTTCACTTTCTGTTTTAAAGAAAAGCCAGTCCTAGGTCAGGGAAGCAACAGCATGGTGGAAATTTCCCTCACACCCCTTACAAGTTGTTTAGTGTGTTGATCTTTGGGAGGCAAAAATTCCAGTCTTCAGGGGCCATACGCAGTCCACACATCCCATTTTGCCCACCTGTCTTACAGTAAAAACAGTCATGGGATGGAGGTTAGAAGACAGCAAAATGTTTCAGCAGTGAAACTGCTTCTCACTTCATTCCCCTCTTATATCCTGGAAAGAGGCTGTTTAAATTTCAAGATACATTTGGGCCCAGTGTTTGGATTAGATGACTCACACTGCAGAGACCCTTCAGTCCTTCTAAGTTAAATTTCTGACACAGCAATGTAAATAGTTTGTAGGATTAGGATTCCCCAAGACAGGAAATTTCCATTTATGGTAGACTGCAGTCACTATGATTCCTGCTTCCCTTCTTCTTGCTCCAACACTGAATAAAATCAGATATCAAGTTGCTGTAAAACTGTTGGAAACAAGCAGGAGCAACTGCTCCTGCTGCACTGAAGATTATTTTCTGTGCTTCATTTCTCACTCAGGATTCCTCAAATTAGGCAGGACAAGAGAGGTTCAGAACCAGCTCTCTTGGCATCTTCCCGACTTGAGTTAAAATAAGCTGCTGGGAGTTTTGGTCTTCAGCCAAAACATGAAGATTAACCCTTACTTTCTGTAACACTTTCCAGACTTAAATTCAGAAGATGCTACTATTTGTCCTCTATCGGTGACAGCTGTGGATACTAAAAAATGTGGGATCTCAAATCCTATTATTATCAATGCATGCACGCAATCGCATGCATTCGTGATTCTGACAACAGTGGACTGGGCCTGTCTGCAAGTGCTTCAGTCTGCAGATGGTTAGCCCCCCAATATGGAAGGCCAGCTGTATTAGCAATGGAATAGAAGAAAAAATTAATATAAGGAGCCTGATATAGAGAAATAGTATGGGACGGAAGGGTTAACTATACCCTTTCCTACTGGCATGGTAGAAATCCAACATCACTTCCTGCAACTATTTTTTTAACCTCAAAAAGATATAGAGGAACCTGATTATGGGATCTCCTATGTCACGTTTAGTTTGGACCTCAGTCAGTACATCTGGTCTGAAACCCCCAAGTTAAAATCTCTAGATAGAAAGGGGAAAGTGTGCTAAGAGACACAGGGTGCATCTACACTGTAGAAATAATGCACTTTGACATTACTGCCATGTCTCCATCCTACAGAATACTGGAATTAGTAATTTTGTGAAGCACCAGCACACTTTGGCAGAGAAAACTAAAGAGCTTGTAAAATTACAAATCCCAGGATTCTATAGGATGGAGCTACAGCACTTAAAGTGGTGTCAAACTGCATCATTTCTATTTCTAGTGTAGACACACTCACAGTGAGCTTGACAATGTTACTTTCCGTAACTACAGCTCCTGGAGTCCCCTAGCTAGCATGGTGACTGGCAATATTGGTTGGTAAACGTATGGGAGTTGTAGCCCAAATTACCTTCTTCCAAGCTCTGAGAAGCAATGTTAAATGAGATAGCAGTGTGCAGCTCCAGAATCCATTCTGCCTTTCCCCAAAATGTTGGGCTTTTCTCATCAAGGCTAGAGTCATTTTTGTCCTTTCACTCACCTATGCTGATCAAATGGTGGAAGGACTATTTTGGCCTCAGTACTGCTTCTCCCTTCTTTTTTTCATATTGGCAAGACCCTAGTCCTGTTCAAGCATTCTTAGGCAGAGTACTATATACATGTGTGGAAGATGAGTCTGTCTTCCAAACAGAGGACAACAAAAGGGATGACAGTGGGGCCAGTACACTGCTTGTTTTCATGCATTAACTTACTTTGTTTTGCTGTCTCTGAAGAGGTCTTCTGAAACAGAAGTTTTTGCTGATCTTTCAGAAGTGGGTGCAGCCTTTTTCTTTTTTTTATTACAGGCCTCTGAACAGAACTGAGCTCCTTGGAAAGAGGCTGGCTGGTGTAATGTAAAGGGAAGAAATCTGTTTGAAACAGTCAAGCTTTGTAAAGTCAGTGCTTTGGGCATTTCCTATGCCAGCAAGAATGTGATGAGTCTTAGAGTTGGGATAGTACTTGCAAGTTAGTAATGGGGTGGAGGAATGCAAATTTCCCTTTGGTTGCCAGATGCTGTGACAATTAATACAAGACTATCACATCTCAATATATAGAATAAAAAGTTGCTACTGTTTCCTGCTTGAGCCAATTCTGCTATAAAATCAGATCCTTTAACTTGGTCTGTGTGATAATGCCAAAGTCCCTGTTCTTTCTTTACCTCATAGAGTGCCTTTCCCAGTTGTCTTTTGAGATTTAGCTTTTCGGTTATCAAGACAACTGAACTTGATCAGCTGGGAGTATTAATTCTTAGTCTAAACTAGACCATTTCCTAAAACGTAAACGACACTTTATATTGATATGTGCATTGCCCTTTAACATGTTCATTGGGTGGGGGGGGGAGGATGGTGACCTAATTACTTTCATTAGAGTTTGCTACTCCACTTCACTGATCATTTGTAAATGGCTGCAGAAGTGCTAATGCAGGGCCATGTCACATCACTTTTTCATCTTTCTTACCCATGAGACATGGATGGGAGGTATCCATATGTCTGCCCATGACACATAGTTTGACCCTGAGCAGAGCTCAGAGTTAATGCATTCATAAGTGAATTGTACAGAATGCTGGGCTGTACTCTCTTATTGACAACTGCATATAATGATGCAGAGCAGTCTGAGATTTCTGAGGAGCTAGGTGCTATTCACATAGGCTCCTCTGCCAGTGCGCTTCAGACAAAATCTGAAATGGGGACTGTACCTGTTGTGCTAGAAGATAAGGACAAATCCCATAACACTTATCTGAAAGTACACCGCATTTAATTCAATGTGACTAACTTCTAACTAAATATGATTAGGAATGAGGGTTAAAACCCTCCACTAATTTTAGAATTTGTTGACTTGCCAGAACAAGAGTAACTTGGGAAGGCTTCTGTTACAAAATTAGAAATAATGTACACAAATTTCATATTCACACAGCAGATTACAGAATGAGGTAGACTGGTTCTGTCTGTGGTTAAGGGATAGAGTTACTACACTTAGTGCTATTTCTTTCTTCAAATGAGAAGTGTTCAGCAATATTTAGGGTGTCATACCCTTCCACCCCTAAAAAAAAAAAAAAGGCATTTTGAATTTATTTTAGAATGTCCTTTCCCAAGTTTAAACATTGTATCCAGTTACAATGGTGATTAATGATTTAAAACCCACTGGCACTTAGGTATAATACAAGCATAGATGGACTGTTTTATATATTAATGCTTTCTTTCCTCTCAAGGGCTGTAAAATAGGCTAAAAAGTACACTGGATATTGTTTTCTCTTTGCCATCTTCTTTGTAAATGTGAATCTGCAAAACGTACTGTCCTTTATGGTTGCTAAAGAATTAAACATTGTGATTAATTATTGCCTTTGTATTTATTTGCCTTTAGTTTTAGACTAACTTGTGCCTTGGCTAAGGCCAGAATGCACATGACTCAGTATGATTTATATGTCATTTTGGTATCCAGAAGGCTGCTTTTCTCTGTCTGGTCCAGGCTGACAACTGGGATTCAAGCATATTTGCAGCTGATCAATCATTTGAACATTTCATCATGGTCCCAAAGTACTATTTAGACCATTTTCAGGTTCACAAACATTGTTCTTTCCCCCTGAACTGACATTTTTTCCAATAGCAATGACTCAAGTTTCTTTAACATGTGATATACATTGTTTTCTTCCATCACAATCAAATCAAAAGATTGGATGAATCCTTATTTCTTTAGAGGTGCTAATAAAGGAGCATGTGATTCAAGGAGTATACAACAGAATCTCTTGCAGCAGTCTGTACTTGCTTGGACACAATACTCATATCAGGCATGTCTGTGCATGTTCCAGGCATTGTAACCTGGCATCCACTGTGAGATGCGAAATAGCCCTGGACTGCACTTTTTGAATAACATAATATGACAGTTGTATCCCAAACATCTGAGTTTCAAGGCAGGGTGTCCAGTGAAGAAATCCTAACCAAAATCGGCTCTAGCACCTATTTGTTGGTCGCCAGCTGTACAAATTTCAGTTTCTGTGAAAAAAACATACCGTACTAGATTCTCAACATGGACAACAAAAGAATTAATTATGGTTGTAAGTGGTAACATGAGAGTACGACTTTAGGCTACAATCTGCTTGATTTTCTCTCTGTTACACTCAGTACTGCAGGAGAGATACAACTTTAAAAAGAGCTCTACAAATACTATATACTGCTAATAAGGCCAATAAATAGGTCCTAAAACAAATTGAGCCTGAACTTTCCCTAGAAGCCAGAATGATTAAACTGAGACTGTTTATCTTGCGCATATCAAAAAGCTTGTTATTTTTGTTTACTGCATTCAAGTTGACTTCAACTCATGGTGACCCTGCGAGTAAGACACTCCCAAGACTCCCTGTTTTCAAGTACTCTGCTCAGGTCTTGTACTCTCAGAGTCAAGGCCTCCTTGATTGACTCTATCCATCTGGTATGTGATATTTCTCACTTGCTACTGCTCTCCACCTTTTCCTACTAATACTGTATTTTCTAATGAGTCAATTTAATCATTTTGGCTTCTAGAAAGAATTTAGGCTTGATCTGTTTTAGGACCCATTTTGTCTTTTTTGCCAGCACCACATCTCAAATTAGTTAATTTTCTTTCTATCAGTTTTCCTTCCTGTCCAATTCTCATATCTGTAAATAGTGATGGAGGATACAATGCCTTGGACAATGTTGAATATTCAGTTTTATATCTTTGCACTTTAGAAGGCAAGTACCTAAAAGGTATGACTCTCTAGAAAAGACACTAATACTTGGTAAGTGACAAGACAGTTGGAAAAGAGGATGGATAGACTCAATGAAGGAAGCCCCAGCCCCAGTGATGTCACGGGGGGGGGGGGTGCGGACCGCACCAGGTGACACCCTAGGGTGGGGGTGACACCACTGCTCCTCCAGCATCTGTATTTTGGCAGAATCAGGCTGTGGCATTCATCTGTTTCCCTTTAAAATGCTTTAAGAGATGTTGGGAATGAGGTGAAGCTCAGTGGGAGGAGAAAAGAGCCCCCCAAAATTTTAAAATTAACATTTTAAATTGAAATTTTAACATTTTTTTTAGATTTTCTTTTTAAAAAATCACATTTTAACCAAAACTTCACTATGTATATGTAAATACATTTAGGTTGTGCATGTGATATTGTAGTTTGAAGGTATAATTTTAATTTTGCTAGTTGATTATGTTACAACTATTAGCATTACATTCAGTGGTATATGGGAATTACAATTTATGAGTAACATTAGTGCAATAAATTAATCCTAAGGATTCTGTATTGTGTGAAATGGGAGGAGGTCATGAGGAGGGTGACACCAACCCTAGGGATGCCACTGCACAGCCCTGAGTGCAAAACCTGAGCAGGGCTTGGAGGTCTCTCATTCATAAAGTCACTGTAAGTTGAAGCCAATTTAAGAATAGTTAACAACAACAACAACATCATAAATGGGGTCTAAATACTCTAAAGACGCCAGATCCTGACTGATCTTGGAAGCTATGCAGGGGGCAGCCCTGGTTAGTACTTGGATGGGAGACCAGAAATGAATACCAGTTGCTGTAGGCTATGCAGTGGGCCATTGGTATCTGCCATGGTTTTGTTCCTGGACCTCTCATGGATACCAAAATCTGTGGATGTTCAAGTCCTATTATATAGAGTGGTGTATTAAAATGGTGTCCCTTATAAAAGGGCAAAATCAAGGTTTGCTTTTTGGAATTTAAAAATACATATATTTTCAAGCCATGGACGATTGAATCCATGGATAGTGAAGGCCAACTGTATAGCTAACTGTTGTCTATGTCCATCAGCTAGGCAGGAGAAGTCAATACTTTTTGTTAGTTTAAGTTTAGTAGTTTAATTATATTATAATTGTCTGTATATGCTTGTTTTAGTCATATATAAAATATGTTTGTGTTTCTGTTTAATGAATTCTAAAAAATCATGGGATTGCCATAAGTCATTAGGTGACTTAAAAACACCCGCACCCATTCCATAGAAGCAGATAGTTTCTGTTGGTATATATGGCAGTATAATTCACACATACTTGGCTAGGTCTGGCAAGCCCAGACTAAGGAGTTTATCACACAGGAAGCATCCCACACAGAAACAGGACTTAAAATCTAAACAACAGAAAACACCCTAAGATGACACACAAAAGCGTGATTGATTTTCAGACACATCGAGCTTAACGCAACATTAAACCTGCTAGAAAGTTTATAAAATGTGATTCTTTTTACTTTCGGGATTTTCCGGAAGTAAAAAGAATAGTGTTTTGCTTACTTTCTAGACAGGCTCATGTCGCGTTAATGCACCTTAACAGCGACATCTGAAAACCAGTTGCGCTTTTGCATCTTTTCTAATTTTTGTCCCGGTTAATGTTGGGCTAACCTGGACGTTGTCTAATAATATCCATTTTTGTGGGGGGGGGTTCACTTTAAATCCCATTTTTGCACAGGATTCCTCCTATGTGATAAGGTCCAAAGATATTGTTCAGAACAAGCCCAGTTCCTACTACATTCACAATTCTACCCAGCCTTAAACCCACCAACTGGCTTCTTTAGATACAACACTGCTGAGATCTGGATTTTTTAGAAGTCTCTCAACAGAGAAATACTACCACCCTGTGGTCAGGATATGAAACTGATCATAAGAAAATTAAAAGGATTGGGGCATAAATAGAATTCAGTGGAAAGATGGGACAATATGATACAAATGAAGACTGAAAACATGGATACAAAATATGCCCAAGGCATTGCTCTGGTAAGTCTACTACATACCTATTAAATCATAACAGAGCAATGTATGGGTGTAGATGGTGATAAGACTGGCAACTGATGGGTTTTAATGATAATTAGTCCTGTCAGCCTTTGACTAATCTTTTCAGGTGATCTAGCATTAAAATAATAGCAATCTGTTTTGTTGAAGCTCAGGTATTTCATTTCCCTTTTAATAGCTTTTCTTTTCTTTCTTTTTGTTATTTATGCAGCCTTGACTTCATTACTCTTCATTATTTGGGAAAATCTTTTATAAGTCCCTCCCCATTTGCAGCAAGATTGGGGAACCTGTAGCTCTCCCAAAATTGTTTGGAGAACACATCCTATCATCCCTGACCACTGAACATGCTGGCTGTGGCTGATGGGAATTTGAGTCCAACATGTAGAGGGCCATATATTCCACACTCCTGATGTAGAGAGCCTTTACCTTCCCCACTGAGAAATTACACACACTCCCTAGGATTTCTGGACCATGACTTCCAGACATCTGTGAGCCTTGGCCCATGTCATTTTGTATTGTTTTTAGTTAGATGGTTTTAATTGTTTTTTATATTTAATTGTTTTTACATCTCATTGTAAAGATTTTTAAAATATTTCTATCTGATCCGACTTGGCTCCCTTTCTGGGCGAAAGTCGGCATACAAATGAAATAAATAAATTCTATTCCATTCCATTTTGTCTCAGTGTGTGGGAAAGAAAGACTTCAAGATAGAGTACACCAGAAATTCCACTAAAATGTAGGGGGAAAGTCTTTAATGAGTACAGCTATAAATTGACCATCACATAATAAAATATATAATACAAAATCATTTTTTACACTTAGCATTTCAAGATAGTTAACTAGTAATTTAAAAGAAAAAAAACCACAGTTAAAATATTTAAAACATTAAAAATAAAGAAAATAGTGATGCCTATTATATCATATTTGCTCTGCTGTGCTGAGAGTTCAAGTTCATCCTGTTTATTTGCCATGTTCTGTGCATTAGTATAAAGACATCTAAGACTGTGGGCCATTCCCCCATCCGACTTTTAAAGTTTTTTCCCCTGCCACTGTTGGATTCTTGTGCTATTTGTCTTGTTCTCTGTACAACATTTGGATTATTATCTCCGGCACTTGAACTCCTGTCCTCTAGAATAGTCTCCCTCCCCTACATAGCTCAGTTTAAAGCCTCCTGGTTAAATCTTTCAGCAAAAATATCCCTCCCAACTGCTGTGAGGTGCAACCCATCCCTTGCCAAAATTTCACCTCCATGAAACCACACACTATGGTCCAGAAAGCCAAATTGTTCCCTGCTCCACCATCTGCAGAGCCAGTTGTTCACCTACATTATTTTTCTCTCCCTTCCTGAGCCATGCCTTTCCACTGGAAGGACAGATGAAATAACTACCTGTGTATCTAGACTCCAGCTTCCTACCCAGAGCCTCATAATTCCTTGTGACATTCTGAAGGCTGTGCTTTGCAGTATCCTTGATTCCCATGTGAACCAAAAGGAAGGGATAATGGTCAGTGGGCTTGACAAATAATTTCAGCCTCTCTGTTACTTTGCTGATTTTTGCCCCAGAAAGACAGCACACCTTTTGAGACATTCTGTCAACCTTACAAACTACTGATTCTCTACCTTTCAGCAGGAAGTCCCCAAACACGCATCACCTGGCAGAAGCCTTTCCATGTTCTGAACCTTCCAAGGTCTCATGTAGCTTTTCTGAAGACTGGCACTGCTGCTCTTCTTCCTTGTACTCATCAATACTAATAAGGGAGAGAGCTTCAAATTGATTCTGCATCTCCAAATGCACAGAATGATCCCTAATCCTTCTATGTGTTACATGCCTTCCATCATCTATCTCCTGTGTATGGGAACTGACTTCATCCCCAGAGATATCCCCTGTGCATTTCTCAACTGGGAGAGTCTCTGTCCAGGAAATCCTCCTGCTTCATAATATGCTGAAGAGTGGATAAATGGGCCTCATGTTGCTGGACTTTCTCTTCCAACAAGAACTTCACTTGTACTTGATGCAGGTGAAGTTACTCACATCCTTCAGCAAGAACACAGACATACCCCAGCTGTTGCAGGGAGGTGGGTGAATGGAATGGGAGGAAGGCACACCTTAAAGATGTAAAGGGAGGCAAGAGAGGAAAAGTGGGAAGAGAGGGTGAGAGCTCCATGGAAGCGTGTAAGAAACAAGAGAAGTACATACATAGGCATGTTCCAGATGCGCAAAAAGTACGTACTAGGTATGTACTAGGGTTAGAAAAGGGGGTGGAAGTGACGTCCTGGCATGGCGCCAGGAGTGGCGCGAAAGTGACGTCCTGGTGCCATGCGAGGGCGCCTGGGGCGCCCTTTCCATGGCGCCAGAAAAAGCTCCGAAACAGAGCTCCTTCCAGGTTTGTGTCGCTGGGTACAGCCTTTAAACGGCAGCGCTAGTGACACAAAAGAGAAAGGGGCCAAGCGGCCCTTTTCTCTTCGTTCCCATCGCTGTCGGGTGTCCTTGGGGCATGAAGCCCCAAGGACACCCCTTTCCAGGCTGTGGGGAAGCGGCCTTTTGCCGCTTCCCCGCGGCCTGGAAAGCAGCGGATCAGGGCCTCAGAGGCTGCCGCTGTGACAGCTGAGGCCCTGATCCGATGGGGAAAGGGGCGGGAACAGGCCGCCCCAAAAGGGCGGTCTGTAAACTGCCAATGTAAGGCAAATTGCACGGAGATGAGGTGAGGTTGGCAAATTTGTTCTTATTTTCCTCTCTATTTTTTACCCTGAATCACATGTCAATCATGCTCAGGGGCTTCCAGCTATATTTTCTTGATCTCTGCCTTTATGCCATCATTAAAAAACAGATGGCAAAAAGCTATAGTGATCTAATTAACATAGCATTAGAAGCGTCTTTGCATAACAAAATGTCATTACCATTATTATCACACTTGGAAAGTATGAGGTTATTTTATGTGGTTTCTGTCTTGCTACTAATCATAACAACTACCCTGTAAACTAGATTTTCTGAGAGTCAGTGATGGCCCAATGTCATACGGTAAATTTCATTACAAAGCAAAAACTGAGACTTGGGTATGTCTATTTCAAATCCAGCACTTCAAACATAATACTAGTTCTACCTGAAAAGCAGTTACAGGCAGACCTCAGTATCCATAGAAGGTCCATTCAGGACCCCCCCCCCCCCCCCCCCGTGGATACCCAAAAGTGCAGGACCTCAAGCCCATTCTCCTGAATGGTGGTGCAACATGTGCGTGCCCACTAGCACAGCCGCATGGAGACAATGGGAGGTTGCTGTCCATGGATGCTTAAATCTGCGGATGGCAAGCCCACAGATGAGGAAGCCCCACTCTATTAGTAAAATGGTACCATGGTTGAAACATAACGTCAGGAAAAATGCAACAATTATTGACTTCAATTTGCACAAGCAGAATGCAGTTTAATAATGTGCACAATTATAATGATGTGCATAATATGCTAACTGGATATCCATTTTTGAGGAGCTAGAAAATGGCAACTAGGCAGGGGTTTTCCTGGGTTCTTAGCCCTACCAACTGAGATCTTCCTGCTGAGAGATGCCAGGAGTTCCTCCTGGCACTAGGGTCAGCTCAGAAAATGTGTTGGTGCAAAACCTACAGGACAAATAAATCACCTTACAGGTACTATGGTGGCATGGCTTTCAAATGACGCATGTCCCCAAACTTCCCAAAAGTTGCACTGAGGCCACCTAATTCTCCTGCTCACTAAAAAAAATCCACTCCTGCCGGTGGCCTGTTTGGGACTGCAGCAGCGGCTGGTCTCTCCAGACCTCTCCAGGTCTGGTTGTCACAGTCCCACAGCATTTAGGCCAGGAGCGGCCTGTGGTCCCTCCTTTTGCCCTGTTTGCTTGACCCATGTTGCTGGCTGTGGCATGGGATTTAGGGTAGCTAAACTCATTTGAGATTTATTTCTATTATCTTTTGACACAATCTAATTTACAATCAAAATAATACATAATCAAAGGCTTCTGCCTCACTCCAGAATAAAGTATCTCACCACTCTAACTTCCATGGCTCAATGCTGTGGATTTTGGGGATTTGCAGTTTGAAAGGGCAACAGAGCTCTCTGACAGGGAAGGTTAAATATCTCACAAAACTACAAATCTGAGAATTTGATAGTGTTATGTCACAGCAGTTAATGTGGTTAAACAGTTTTGTTTTTGCAGTATGACAACAATCACAGATAAAGGAACTGGAGGGTGAAAAAAGAAGGAGGGGAAAAGAAAAGAGAAAAAAAGGGGGAAAAGACACACCACCATTACACATAGGGCTCTGACCCCTGTGTCTTGACTGTAAGGGGGGGATTGTTCTACTATTACAAATCCAACTAAATAATCCTATTAACATTACTAATAACCATAGTCACAGATTATTAACATTGTTAGATTTCTTATTGCTCAAGAAGTCCATAAAAAGTTTTCAGTCTTTACATTTTTAAAACTGCTTTTCCTTTAGAACCCACATTAATATAGCCATTTGGGCTAACTCAGCAACCTTAACAATCCATTCTTACTTGGTTGGTGCTTCAGTCTGTTTCCAAGTCTGAGTTGCTGCTCTTGTTATATATTGAAGAAGTGATCCCATTCTTTATCCACAATCCCCAACAAAAAAATTTCTGGTAACATCACAAAATCTGTCTTTAAACTTTTTGGGATTAATTTATAAATCTTAGACTAGTAACTTCTTGCCTTCTAACAAGTCCAACACATACAGGGGGAAAAGGTATCCTTCCTTATCTTAACATCCCCAACATAAATTTGAAACATTCTAAGCCATTTTTGACCACTTATTTGAGGTAAGATACTATCTATGCATAAACTTATACAGGTTTTATTTTAAATTACTACACAAAGTGAAATGTTTATCTTTGGACCACATTTCCCTCCACACAGATTAACATGTAAATAACTTCCTCTCAACCAACAGTATATATACCCCACTCACTTCCTCCATGCCAGCATTCTCTGAAAATGCCAGCCACAGATGCTGGCGAAACATCAGGAATAAACTCTTCCAGAACACGGCCACATAGCCTGGGGGAAAAACACAGAGAAAAATATGTATGGTACTTGTTTTTACATAACTCTAAATAAATTAATTTTCTCTAAACTCTATAGCTGCATTTCTCTTGTCTTGATTAAATCTATCATTAAGCTTCATATAAGCAAACCAGTTAAGATCTTTGCCTTTCTTGACTCATCGCTTTGATTTCGCCTTAGAGCAAAATACTGCTTTTAAAGCAGCATGAAAGACATCTCTCTTCTGGCAGGCCTTCCCTGTCAATTTCAAATCATTATTTTTTAATTGTTCATGTACTCTATGAGTGCATTTTAATGATTTTAACTGTGGGTTTATGTGTTTTCAATGTGTTTTGTATTTTAATAAGTTGTATCCAGCCTCGAGCCTTCAGGAGAGACAGAAAATAAACAAAATTTATTGTTGTTGTTGTTGTTGTTAGAATGATAACTGTAAGGATTGTAATTGATGGGTTATCAGTATCAGAATGTAATATATGTGTAGATATAGTGGACCCTTGGTCTCTGCCAGGGTTTAGTTCCAGGCTCCCCTTCCGTAAGTGCTCAAGTCCCATTAAATACAATAGCATTGTAAAGTGGTGGCCTTTTATAACACAGTGGCGTCACTAGGAGCTTTTGTGGAATGTGGACCGCACCAGTTGACATCCTAAGGGAGGGTGACACCACTTCTTTTCAGACATCTACCTTTTGGCAGAAATGAGCTGTGGCATTCACCTGCTTCCCTTTAAAATGCTTTAAGAGATGGTGGAAGTGGAGTGAAGCTCAGTGGGAGGAGAAAGGAGAACCCCCCCCCCAAAATTTAAATTTTAAAATTAAAAATTTAATTTAAAATATTAAAATTAAAATTTTAAATTTTTTAATATTTTCTTTTTTAAAAAAATCACATGTTAACCAAATCTCCACTATGCATATGTAAATACATTTAGGTTGTGCATAGGGTATTGTAATTTGAAGGTATAATTTTGCTTGTTTTTTCATAGAATGATAGAATCGCAGAGTTGGAAGAGACCACAAGGGCCATCCAGTCCAACCCCCTGCCATGCAGGAACTCTCAATCAAAGCATCCCCGACAGATGGCTATCCAGCCTCTATTTAAAGACTTCCAAGGAAGGAGACTCCACTAGACTCCGAGGGAGTTTGTTCCACTGTCGAACAGCCCTTACTGTCAGGAAGTTCCTCCTTATGTTGAGGTGGAATCTCTTTTCCTGTAGCTTGCATCCATTGCTCCGGGTCCTAGTCTCTGGAGCAGCAGAAAACAAGCTTGCTCCCTCCTCAATATGATGTCCCCTCAAATATTTAAACAGGGATATCATATCACCTCTTAACCTTCTCTTCTCCAGGCTAGACATCCCCAGCTCCCTAAGTCGTTCCTCATAGGACATAGTTTTATGTCACACCTATTAGTATTACATTTAGTGGCATATGGGAATTATGATTTACGAGTAACATTAGTGCCAAAAAGCATTTCTACAGATTCTGCATGGTGTGAAATGGAAGGTCAATATGGAGACAGGGGCGACATCATGAGTTACCGCACTTGGCGACACCAGTCCTAGGGATGCCACTGATATAACATGGCAAAATCAAGGTTTGCTTATTCGAATTTATATTATTTTAAAAATATTTTCAAGCCGTGGATGGTTGAATCCGTGGATAAAAAATCCATGGATGCAGAGGTGTGTGTGTGTGTGTGTGTGTGTGTATCATACACATACAGTGGACCCTTGTTATACGTTGGGGTTTGGTTCCAACATCCCCCGTGTATAACAAAATCCATGTATGCTCAAGTCCCATTAAATATAATGACATAGCAAAATGGTGTCCCTTATAAGAAATGGAAAATCAAGGTTTGATATTAGAAATGTGTACTTTTTTTGAGCATTTTCAAAGAGTGGATGCTTGAATCCGTGTATAAAAAATCTGTGTATAAGAAGGGCCAACTGTGATTACATTCTGATACTGATATACATGCAGGGGTAGCTGTGTTGGCCTTTTAGTAAGTTAAAACAAAAAACAAAACAAAACACCAAATAGTGATTCCTTTATTGGCCAACTGAAATACACAATATACTTGTTGCAAGCTTTTGAAGCTACACTAGCTTCTTCATCAGGCAAGATATTACATACCAGACAGGTATAAAGAGAGGGGTGGGCTTGCCATGCCATATCTCAGGTTGTAGTATGAAGCAGCGTGTTTGATTTGGATATAAGATTAGCTTATTCTAAAAGATGAAGAACTTCTGAATTTGGAAAGTGTGAACCTGAGATTTGGCTGGCACATCTACCTGTTCTACAACAAGGTAGAACAAACCAAGCTTTTAATAATCACTTCGTAAGGTATTCCCTAGTGAGAGTGTGGAAGAAATACAAAAATATGATGGAATTAGACAAACAATCAAGAGGAATCAGGAACGAACCCTCAAACTTGTTTAAAGAAGACGGGAATAATTTAATAGAATATCTCCAGAAATGCTGGGGAAATAATACAACTCTGGGGATAGATTTAAATTCATTGGAGGCATTTTGTTTTATCCAAAAAATTATAACAGTTGCGAATCAGAAATAGGAGGAGAGGTATAATAAACTCCAGCAATGTTTAGTTTATTGTATTTAATGTGATTTTGTATTATTTACGTAACTTAGATGAGGTCTGCTTGAGTAAATAATTGGTGTACTAAGATCAGTGTAAGATAAACAATAAACATGTACAGTATTTACCAATTGATATTTGAAAGTATACGAGGTAGATATAGGAGTTCGTTTGATAGTTTGGAAGTGACAAATGGAGAATGTGGGAAATCTGTCTTTGTTACCGTATTTATTGTTTGTGATATTGTTGCGTATTTTATGTGTTATTTGGAATGACTGATAAATGTTTATTATACTTTAAAACTAATAAAAATTAATTAATAAACTTCTTTCAGTTATCCTCAAAGGTGCCACAAGGTCTCTCTCTCTATTATTATTATTATTATTATTAAAGTCTAGGAAAGCTCATGCTGCCCATATCTTCCTTTCAGTGACTCTCTCTAGGTACTGATTCTATATACACTCATCCCTCCATATTTGTGGCTTTCACATTTGCTGCGCTGATTACTCATGGATTTGATTAATATGTTCTCTCTAGCAATATCTAGGTCCTCCAGTGCAACTCTATGGTCAACTTTAACTAAAAATTGCACTGAAAGATCCCTAGAGAGGACACTCCTCTAGGCATTTGTAGCTCCTCCAGTGCAACTCTATGGTGAATGTCTGGCAGATGTTGACCACAGAGTTACACTGGAGGACCTAGAGGTTCCTAGAGAGGCGTCCTCTCAGGTTAAAAACATGGTTTTGTTGCTGTTGTTGTTGTTGTTATTTGGGTTTTTTCCATATCCAGGGTGTCTTGTGCCCCTAAGCCTTGCGGAGACGGAGGGAGAAGAGTTGTAATGCCTCAAGCATGGAGAGAGCTAGGCTAGTTAAAGCGCTTCAGGCCTTCATCCTTCTCCTCCTCAGCCTACAATTCCCCTCAGTTCCCTCAGCAACGCTAGGCCACGCCCACACGCCGGGGCCACGCCCACTAGGGAAAGCCCCGCCTCCCTCTCGCAGCAAGCGGGCGGAGAGATAGCGGCGCCTCAGCAGAAGCAAGCAGCAGCCCCAGCAGCAGCAGCAGCGGCGGCCATTTTGTGGCGCTGCTCAGTCGGCGTCTCTGCGCGCGCGTGCGTCTCTCTCTCTCTCTCTCGGAGGGAAAAGGCTCCGCTCCTTCGGCCGCGCGGATCCCGCTTCCCTTCCCGCCACCGCCTCCCTCGGTAAGAACATGGCGCTCCTTCGGTTCAGCTGCTTTGGGCGCAAAGCGGCCAAGGGAACGGAAAGCTTTCGCCTTACAAAAGGCGGAGGAGAGAGGGGCGGGGACCAGGCGCCTTCGGCCCTTACGGAGGCGTTGGGTCGGTTATAAAAGGCGGAGAGGCCCCGAGGGAGACGTCTCCTCTCAGGCTGCGTTCGCGTTGTTAGGGCTAATCCGGGTTGAAACCGTGTCAACCCTGCAGTGCGGATGCACCTTGAAGACGCCCAAACCCGAGGGAGGAGGAGGAGGAGGGCTCCTTGATCCCTCATCCTTGTCCCCTGGCTCTCTAGGATTATCAGTAACGCCTGACCTTGATCTGCATCATCATCATCATCATCATCAAGCTTAACCAAGCCCCCCTTTTATTATTTTATTTTATATGTGTGTGTGTGTGTGTATGTATATATATATATATATATATATATTATTTTGTATTATTACTTATTCAAGTCCCCCTTTTATTATTATTTTATTATCTATATGTTTATTTTATTTTGTATTGTGACTCATTCAAGTCCCCTTTTTATTGTATTATTACTCATTCAAGTTCTGCCTATTGTTGTTATTATTATTTATTTTGTGTTATTATTCATGCAAGTCCCCCTTTTTAATATATATATATATATATATATATATATATATAATTTTGTATTATTACTCATGCAAGTCCCCTTTTTATTATGATTTCCTTATAACAGTCAGTGCTTGTGCCCACCCTAAAGACTGGATGGATGGGGAAATTGTGGGGTGGGTAGTGCTGCCTTTCACCAGGAGATGGTTCCCTTTGAAATAAGAGTTAAAGTACTGTACTGCCATTGACTCAGTTTTTGGGGGTCAATTTTTTGACCTGAATGTCTAGAGTTATACATGAGTATATGGAGAGGGTCCTCCAGCGCAACTCCATGCTCATCTTTAACCAAAAGTCTCATTGAAGGGCCTAGAGATTCCACCCAGCAGGCCTTTGTAGCTCCTCCATCGCAGTTCTATGGTCAGTGTCTGGCAGGTGTTGGCCTCAGAGCTGCACTGATTGCAGGGCCTAGAGATGTGGAGGGACAAGCATATATGCTATTTGTCATTTTAAATTGATGTGTATTTTAGCAGATTTTGTTTGCTTGCTGTTGGCGGTTCTCTGCCTGTAAGGAATAAATAATGAAATAACCATAATACTTGTTTATTTCTTGCCTGCCTCTCTTCATGGATCAAGGCAGGGAGCACACAACCAACAGGCAATAAGCGTCAGCTAAAACACATCCGCTAAAATGCACATCAGTTTAAAATGATAAATAGCGTATACACACATTATTAATTAATCAGTAAGTTTTGTGAGATGTCTAGCCTTCTGGGTCAGAGTGAGTTCTGGTGCCACAGCAAACTACAAATCCCAATATTCCAGAGCATTGACCCATGGCAATTAAAAGTGGTGTCAGAGTGGGTTAATAATAGTTATTTATTTTATCCCTGCCTCTTCTCATGGATTGAGTTGGGAAACAACCACCAACAACCACCATAACTAATAATAATAATAAGTATTATTATTATTATTATTATTATTATTACTACTACTATAGTGCCCAGAACTCTATAGCATTGAGCCATGGCAGTTAAAGTGGTGCCAAACAGGATTATTTATGCAGCCTTAGTAAAGTATCAGTGTTTTTCTTTGTTTTTTAAATAGCATTTGAGGGGGGTGCAGTCATTTGCCTCCCCTTCGCAGTGACCTGTTCCAAAATTGTTCCTTTTTCTTTTCTCCTTTGACAGGGATTACCTCTTGTAGTAAAGGGGAGTGGTGACAACAAATTGCTGCAAGGTGTTTTTTTTGGGGGGGGGGGTACAGTCATAATGGGTGGTGCAGTTATATAATGTGAGTTTTGCTAATTGCTTCCCTTTAGGGCTTATTGTTTGAATAGGTGAGTGCCCTTAATGTGGCTAGAGACATGGTTTATAAGACTTTTTGATGAATATAGTTTCATGGAACTGTAATGCTGCCTGGCACCCTTGTTGGTTAGTCCTGAGGAGATCTATTTAATCGCTTGTTGAATGGTGAGTCAACAGTAGGTAAATCACATTAATTGAATGGGTCCACTCTAGTCAGCACTAAAAGGATTTGGCCATGACATGCTTGTCTTGTTTGCTTTTCATACCTTTTCTCCCATTGAGAGAGTGGCTAGAATGGAGAATATTCTTGTGGAACCTTGAATTACTGTATTTTATTTTCTACTGAATTTGGCATACATTATTTTCTACTTGCTAAGAAAAACTGAGGGGGAGGAGATCTTTAGCATCTTGCACAATATTATTACCTGTTGGCCTGTAGTAAACTCATTTTTGGGGGGGAAGATACAGTGTCAGAACACCTTTCAGGGGGCGTTCTGTACTGCCCCATAGTTAGGACAACACCCTTCAGCATTTTGCCTGCCTCAGTGGCAAGTGACTTTTTTATTTAAATTTGTTAACCATTGTGCGTTGGAGACTTCAGAGCAATGTAAAAAAGCAAAGGAGAAGCAAATACTCATCAAATGAGGAAAATTACATTAAGTTAAATACCATGATTGGTATTTATTTAGGAAATAATTTCCAACAAAACATGGTTTTCATTAGAGACCCAAAGCAATAGAGGTGTAGGTGCCTAACTTATCTCACTTAGAAGGGCATCCCATAGAACCAGAGATAAATTATTCTTGATGGACTATAAGCAGATATCAGATTCAAATGGAAACACTGGGGGGGGGCTGCTGCTCATAAGATGGAGATTTTAGTAGTTAAATCCAGATAACAAATATTGACCCTTTAGTATGCACGACAATAGATAAAGCAGTTACCCTCCTTCCACTAAAGTTGTTTTATCTCAAACATACTGAACTCAGAACATGGCAGCAGTTCAGAATAGATGAATAGAGTTTGAGTGACCTACACAGTTTGCTGCAGTCAGGTTTATGCTGCTTACTCTTCCTGTCTGGGTTACAGTACTTGTGAAGTGTGTGATGCAGATGTACTACTTAGTCAAGATTAATTTCTCCCAAAATGATATGTGAAATTTTTGGGAACCCATTTTTAAAAAAATTACAGTTCCCAGAATAATTTCCTCTTTGGTGTATTGATTTCTAGATACCTGATCCCCCTTTCAGATGTTTGTTTAATACAGCATAGACCTGCCTTCTTTGATCTGCTGCTCCCAGATGTTTTATATTTGAGTTCCCACCAGTAAAAACTAACATGGTCAGTCAACATTGAAGTCAAAAACATCTGTAAGGCAAGTTGGGAAAGGTTGACGTATACTATATGGTCAGTAAATATCACCAAAGAAATTGTCACAGAGATATATATTCTTTTTTTCCCCTGTGGTGATTGGAAAAATCCAAAGTAGATTTGCCACAAGTCTTTACTTGTCACTCTATCCATGTAATGTACAACATGTGTAGCCTAAGAGATTTTTGTGGGCAAACATAGGAGGGACAACAGGGACTAGCTAATGATTCTGATAAGAGGTAAATTTCAGTTGTACAGGTAAGTTAGCAGGAAAAGTAATGAGATAAAATGTACAGTGCACCCGCGTCAGATGCAGCTGCGTTTTATGCGGCTTTCAGCGTATGCTGAGAACCGTGCTGGGAGAAGGGGCGTTGCATCCCATAAGGAATAATGGGGTGTATGCCTGTGGTGCACGTGCACTGCCGCATACACAAGCCCCATTCATTTAAATGGGGCTCAAGCATAGGTAGAATTTCCTTTACGGGGGGGGGGGGGGCGGTCTGGAACCGATCCCCCGCATAAAGGAAGGGCAGACTGTACTTGCTTCATAAATGATTTTATTACAGTCCTCTGACATATAAAAGAAGACTTCAGTCATATTTCCCTTAGTGTAATGCAGCTCATAGTGGTGGTCTGTGGAGCAGTGTGTGTCCTTTGGTCATTAGCAGTTGGTCCCTAGGGAGTTTTCTGAAATGAAGAAAACCCTGTTATAGCCAATGGGCACAAATATAGTGCTGGTCTTTGGCACTGCAGGAAAAAATAACTTGCTGGTTCCCCACATCAGATAGCCTGAGAAATACTGTTCTGGTGCATGGGTGGGAATTGTGATCCTCCTGATGTTGGACCAGAACTCCTAGGAAACCTAGCTAGTGTAGGTAATGGTGATGAATGCTGGGAGTTAAAATCCAATAATATTTGGAGGGCTGCACAATTCCAACCACTGTTCTAGTGCAGCCTTTCCGAACATGATGCCCCGAAACAAATCCCATAACCCTGACAGTTTCCCATTGTCAGAGGGCGGAAGGAGGGGAGGAATCGGGTTGGGGTCCCGCCGTGAGAGATGACGTGCTGAGGGACCATGAGGACATCAAGGAAGAGGAGCCAGCGATGGCCCAAGGAGGAACAGCTGGTGGAAGGGCAGGGCCAGGGGAGGAGGGGCAGGCGGAGGCTAGAAAGGAGGCGGAGGAAAGTTCCCGGGGGAGAGAGGAAGTGGGCGCCAAGCGTGAGGGAAGAGACGAGATACGAAGGGGAAGTGGCAGCAAGAGGCCGGGACACGTGGGTGGCAGAAGTCAACAGACGCTACCTGCGAGGATGTAGAGAAGGAGGCGCTAGAGGCAGCGACCGGGACACCCCAGTAGAAGGCTTCTTCGCCACCCGAGTGCACCCCTTGTCACTTGAGGATGACTGGGTGCCGTTCCAGGCCAGACCAGTGATTAACCCGGGGCCCAGGCTGTTGTGGGATATCCAGGGAAAGTGTTGGCCCACAGGTCGAGGGGTAAGAGAGAGACCTACCAAGACGGAGGGGCCCGAGGTGGAAATGACCCTACCCAGCAGGGACTTGGAAGACTAGTTTGACGGTGAAGCAACCAGTTTCAGTTCGTTTCTCACTCCGTTGTTATAAGTTTCATTAAAGAGCACCGAGCATCCTTCCGCATTTGTGTGTCTTTGTCATGGAGCCTCAGCCTATCATATCCCCAGTAGGATATGGGGCCCAGCGACACCCATGCTGGCTGAGGCAATTAGAAGTAATAATCTAGAAAACTGCTTCTTAAGCTATCTGTTTTAGGGGCTAGTAATCCCCCCCCAGTGGGTCAGGTACAAATACTATATTTCTGCCCATTGGCACAAGTTGTTTCTTCTCTGAAAACTAGCAGCTGGTGGCTTGTGGCTCACCACTCATCAGTGTACAGGCTGAGTCTCCCTTATCCAAAATGCTTAGGACCAGACGTACTTTGGATTTTTTTTTTTTTGTACATATTGTGATACCTTGGAAATGAGACCCAAGTCTGAACATGAGATTCGTTTATGTTTTGTAGGCATCTTATACACATACCCTGAAAGTAATTGTATACATAATATTTTCACAGTTTTTTTGTCTGAAACAAAGTTGGTGTATGTTGAACCATAATAAAGCAAAGGTGTCAGCCATCCATGTGTACAAATTTGGATTTTGGAGTATTTTAGATGTCAGAATTCCAGATAATAGATACTCAACCTGTACCAGTACTTGGAGTAGTACTGTACTGCTGTTACAAATTTAAAAAGTACCAACTTGGTAAAAGATGATCTAGCATGAATACAGTTTTCAAATATATGTTCTCTAGTTGCTGTGTGTCTCGTTTAAACGTTTGCAAGTGTACTTAATAATAATGATAATAATAATTTTTATTTATATCCCGCCTCTCTCTGCGGATCGAGATGGCTTACAAAGAGAAACAAAACAAAACAAAATCCACTTCTTTTTGGATTGTATTGGTGGGTATTAGAAATCATATCCTAATTTATTACGTCTGAATTCTTACATATTTCATTCACCGGAAATACAGGTATATTTGATCATGTCATGCAAGCTGAGTGCAATCCTCACATTCTCCTTCCCAGAGAATCAGGAAGGTACTATGGGATTGCAGTGTGTAGCAAGTCACATGCTCTCAGCCTCAGGGGAAGGCAATGGCAAAACTCTGAACAAATCCTGCCAAGAAAACTCCATGATAGGTTTGCCTTAGGGTCGCCATAAGTTGGAAACAACTTGAAGACAAAAAAGCAAACAAACATATTATGTACCTTGTGTATATTATGTACATGTATTTTGTATCCAGGTACTGGTACTCAAGGAGAATACATGAGTTAAAAGTGTCCCACATAGGAGCTCATATTCAACATTATCTCATAAAAGTATAAGTAATCATGTAGCAAGACATATTGTGAACTATATTTAGTTTAAGGAAATATTATTCCATCATTGTTAGGGCAACATTATCACCAGCATTCTTTCTAGTCCAAGGCAAAGTATGTTGCAGTGCTTTTGCCCTTGGCCTGGAAAGAGTGTTAATATGCTGTAATGCCCATTTTTGCCACTTTGCAGCTGAATGTCAGAAATTGTATCCATCTGTCTCCAGTTTCAGATGAAAAGCTCTATGACAGCTTTTCATTTTTATTTTCTAAAGTAACTAGTAGCACTGTATGTGTTTAAGGGAAATTTTGTCCTGCTCTTCTTACTTTCAACCTTGAAAAGTTAGAGTGAAAGGTGCACAACAGTGTTAAGGAATTTATTAGGCAACAAATGGAAATAATAGTTTGATGAGCTGAAGGATGTGTTTGGATTGACTTTGTTTATGAACTGAAATACAGAAAAGGGATTTATGGAGTAAAAGGATTACCAAATCTGTTTACAAGTCTGTAACTGGTAATATGAGGTAAGACTTATTTCCAGACTGAAAAGTCTCCTTCATCCTGAGTCACTAACTTTCAATTTCATTTCTGTGTTTGTAAATATAATTAGAACTCACAGGAGCCAGCGTGGTGTAATGACTTGAGTATTGGACTGGGAGACCAGAATTCAAATCCCTGCTCAACAGTGGAAACCACCTGGGTGACCTTGGTGAGGTCACACTCTCTCAGCCTCAGAGAGATGCAAGGGCAAACCCCCTCTGAACAAATTCTGCCAAGAATACCCTTGATAAGGTCTCAATGAGTCAGAAATTACTTGAAGGCATAAAAGAACAACAAAAAACCTAATTGATTTGGTAAGTTAGTGGTGCAAATCAACAGCAATAATTTAGAATTCCCAGCAGTTTATATACTAGTTCTGGAAACCATGCCCTGTGAGGAGAGACTTAGGGGGCTGGGTATGTTTAGGCTGGAGGAGGGAAGGTTAAGAAGTGGTATGTTAGCCTGTTTAAATATTTGAAAGGATGTTTAAATATTTGAAAAGATGTCAGAGATGGAGCAAGTTTGTTTCTGCAGCTGCAGAACAGGACCCAGAGCAATAGATTCAAACTACAGGAAAAGAGATTCCATCTTAACATTAGGAAGACTTTCCTTGATAGTAAGAGCTATTTGACAGTAGAACATGCTGCCTTGGAGTGTAGTGTGGTGGATCTCTTCCTTCAGAAGTTTTTAAGCAGAGGCTAGATGGCCATCCGTTGGGAGTGCTTTGATGGTGTATTTCTGCATGGCGGTTAATTGGATTGGATGGCCCTTGAGGTCTCTTCCAGTTCTATGATTCTAAATGATATATAAAGGTTACCTGGCTAGGCCTGTTTGTTAGCATTCAACAACAAGCATATGAAAATAACAGGAGATCAACTAGTCTTCATTTTCATGTTTAGATATATGTACTTTTCCATTAAATGCTATTAACCCTAGCAGAGCCTTGCCATAGTTTGTCTTTATCATGGAGCCATATAGTTCCCATATGTTTCTCAAACATTGTAATGTTCTCTGTGTTTTTTGTTGTTGCTCTTTTTTTTTTTTAGAATTTGATGAACATTAAACTTAAGAAAACCACACAGCAGTTTTTGTTACTTTTAATATATTTGTAAGCAAAGAACAGGTAGAAGTTTTTTTATGCACAGCATGTACTTAATGGAGAAGATAAAATAATCTTTTCATGTATCATTAGGGTAAGTGTTTTGCTTAGCTGTGTAGATAAAATACTAAAGGCTTGTCGTTGCTTTTCATATCCCTCATTCTTACCTAAATTTAAATTTCATTATTCAACATTATTTAAAGATAAGGTATCTCATTCTCTATGATGACTGGAGTTCTTTCCCAGATTGGAGCAAGGCATGTTTATACCTAGAGCTATTTGTATATTAGTCTGATCAGGAAAGGTATATGGCAAGAAAAAGCTTTCTTCCCAAATAATGTATCTAAAGAAGTTTTTATTTTTTTTCTAGTATTACTAAGGCGGGATACAGACCTCCGCTTTGCGGCGGTCTCCCGCCAGCGCCATTTGCTCCGCGCGTGAGCCGCAGCAGCCAAACCGCATGGCTCCCGCGCGGAGCAAAAAAGAAGCTCCATTTCGGAGTTTCTTTTTGCTGCGCCTCTATGACATCGCGAGGCGCCGCTGGCGCATTCGCGACGTCATAGGCGCCGCGACATGTCTGGATGCTATGCGTCCAGTACGTAAAGATGGCGGCGCCCATGTGGAAGGGGCGCCGCCATCTTGTACGTATTCTATACGTACTAGGGTTAGGGGGGTGCGGAAGCACCGCCCCTTCCTAACCCTAGTACGTATAGAATACGTACTATATGGTGGTTTGTATCCCGCCAAAAATTGTAGCAATGAGATAGCTGTATGGTGAGAAAAGGTTTGGCATGTTTAACTTTTAGTTATAAACTGTAAATTTCTTTCATAATATTCACAATAATAGTCTGCAACTTTAACAGCTTATCATTCTTTGATGTATTCAATATGTAAGTATGTAGTTGTGAAATCATTTAATGCTGCTTAGAAAAAAGAAGTTTCTGTTTGAACAGAACTCCATTGAGAAAGAATTACCATGGGAAGAGATGTTTTGTACACTCAAAGATTTTCATTATAGTCTTACACTCACAAAAGGGTTTAAAATGTGTTTATACCACTTCTTTGGGGAGTTTATGAAGACTTCCGGCATATTGCATTACTATCCACCTCTCGTGAGATGTCATGATTTGGCTCTTCACTGTTGAATTAAATGCTTTGGATCACAGATGGGCTGAAGAGACTGGCCAGTTATATAAGAACTCAGGGCACTATTATTACTATTGCAGTTATTGCTAGTAGTATGGTCAGAGGCATGGTGTAGTGGTTTGAGCGTTGGACTACTCTGGAGATCAAGGTTCAGTTCAAGGGGTGGTTACATATGAAGAGCAAGTTGCAAGTCACAGAGAGAGAGAGACTCAATAGGATGAATTATTTTTGAACTATAGCATGTTGCTTTGAATATTCTGCATTTTCTGGTCAACTACAAAACTTGTATTACAAAACAGTAAGAATTTGCCAAACTAAATATAGCTGGTCCTCCATATCCATGAGTTCTACATTCATGGATTCAACCATCTACAGCTTGAAAATACTTTTTCAAAAAATTCAAAAAGCAAACCTTGATTTTGCTATTTTATATAAAGGGCATCATTTTACTATGCCATTGTATATAATGGGACTTAAGCATCCACAAAATTTGCTGTTCATGGGGGTTCTGGAACCAAACCCCAGCAGATACCAAGGGACCATTGTACTTCAGATAATTCTACCAACAAGAATCTGTCCATAGACAAATTTATACTAGCAGGAACTGTAATATTATGATGTGAGGGGACTTAGTAATATTGTTTCCTCTCTGTCAATCTTCCATATTCATTCATGAGAGGAACACATTACATTAAATGAATATGTGCAGTTGTATTCTGCTCCTCAATAGATCTTAGATTTGGGCCTAGTCATAAAGCCATTTTTAAAAAATCTATGGAAGTCTAGTTTGCTTTGGTTTTGCAGTTGTTTAGGAGGAGAGGTGGTTATCTTTTATCTTTAAATAATCCTTTAACAGTTGTATTTTATCTCATAATCTCGAAAGTATCTGTGGCTTTTTACATTTGTATCGAAGGATGAGCAGGACAGTGATTTCACCATATTTAAAACAGGAGATACTGTTGTGGAATGTCCCTGCCAGTGGGTTCACAATTCTGTGAACTGTGGGCCATGTCCTATCACATTCATTTGAGTGTAACAGGAGGCACCTGAGATCTCTTTTCCACACTGGAACCATAGAAGGTAATGCATATTGTATCTGCAGTTAGGCAGTACTGAAGAAACACACCACCAGTATGTGGAAAATTACAGAGTTGGAAGGGACCACAATGACCTTCCAGTCTTAACTCCCTGCCATGCAGAAATATACAATCAAAAAACTCTCAACAGATGGCCGTCCAGCTTCTGGCCTCCCAGCTCAAAAGTTGGAAGGACAGGGTTTCCATGTTTGGTCTTGAACCAAAAGCCATCCCACAAATCTGAAGTTCAATGCTGTAGGGTGATGGACATGGTCTCTGGAGTTATGCATCCAAGTATCTCTAAAGCCTAGCTCAACTGTCGGAATGACACCTGACCTTCGGGGGGCTCGCAGAAAAGGAGATTGGGTGGAGGATTCCTGGCAGTTATACATATTGGCTATCGGGCCAGTCAAAAATTGTAGATCCCTGTCTGCTTATCTGTGTATATAATCACATTATTTTGTGATTGCCATGTAAACCAACAACATAACATTAACATACACTTGAATCGAGACTATTGGGTACTTTACCAAACTTCAAGTTTTAATGAAGGGATTTAAAAATTGCAGTTTGACTATTGCATAACGGTTGTATTATTGCATAATGTTAGAAAGATTTATCAGATGAAACCTGTCTTAAAATAGTCCTGCCATCTTGTGGAATTGCCAGTATCTTCAGTGATGGAAGCTAAGTTTGTAAATCAGATTCTGACAGGAAATTGTGTGATTTAGAATAATATTTTCAGATTGTTACTTTATTTTCTGAACAGTAAATATAAATGAGAACTGAAACTAAAAACAGTTCTCTAAAACTCACAAACAAGATTAACAGATTTCTAAGGGCCTGAACAGACAGGCGAAAATAAAGCCGCTTTGGGCCACTTTGGAAGTGTGCTGTTTAAATAATGCATGTATCCTAAGATGCCAGAGGTCATGCCAAAGTCGTGCTAAGGACTGGAGCACAGCTTTGGTGCAGCTTCTGGCTTCTTAAAATGCATGTGTTATTTAAATAGCATACCTCCAAAGTGACACTTACAGATAAGATATTTAACAGCACATGAAGTCTCAGTAACATCTCTGGCTCACTCAGTTTTCCACCTAAGATACTACAGACATGAAGTAGTAGTGCTGGGGTACATTGTTTTCTGTTAGAAAGACCACGTGTGTATAATCTTACAGGCTTTAGATATAGACAGTGCAGCCACCACAAAGAGAGTGTACACAGGTTGAAACAGTGTGGAGATTAGCCATGTTATTGCAACCATTCCAAGTTAGCAGCAGAATCAAGCGAAACTGATTTTCAAGTGACAGCAACATAATAAGACATCATCACATGGTCCCTATGACCATGGTCATGTGCTAATATGAAGCAGTTCATAGTCATGGTAGTGTTGCTAATAGAAATTGTATCTAACAAAATGTTGAGTACAAAAAGTTATGCACAAGTAGTTTTGTTGGACTGAACTGTATTAGATATAAAGTCGAAGGCTTTCATGGCCGGCATCCATAGTTTTTTGTGGGTTTTTCGGGCTATGTGGCCATGTTAGATAAGAGTTTATTCCTGATGTTTTGCCAGCATCTGTGGCTGGCATCTTCAGAGAATGCTAACCTGGAAGAGAGTGGGTATACCCTCACCCAGGGTCACACAGTATGTGTGTGTGTGTGTGTGCGCGCGCACACACACATACACCCACTCTCTTCCAGGTTAGCATTCTCTGAAGATGCCAGCCACATCTTTATTAGATATACATATATTAGATATAGTATTAGATATACTTTGTTATTTTCACACTGGAAGAAGCCTCTGAGAGGTTGGGAACTGCATAGAATATCTGTTGGTTCCACTGGCAGGATCCAGTTTTGTTGAAATTTGGGATATACTAGCAAATTTTTTTGTTCTCACGGAGAGACTAAAATATCTTTCTGATAAATTCTGAAGAATCTAAAAAACCTTTCTTTATTGAAGCATTGGACTGTGAATTATTTTAACTCATTAAGACAGGTTAGCAAATAATAGAAATGACTATGGTTCTGGTGATTGATGTTTAATTGCATTTTTCAGGGGACTAAAAGAGGCGGCTTATAACAAAATGAGAAAGCATCCACCAAACAGAAGAGGTATCAGCTTTGAAGTGGGAGCCCAGTTGGAAGCCCGAGACAGATTAAAAAACTGGTATTTCTTATTTTATGATAAAACTTGGATACTTTTTTGTGATTCTGTCAGATTGTGCTACAAACAGGGAGTCAAACCAAAAAGTGTTCCAGTTTGCATCTACTTCTGTTTCACCTGTTAACAAAATTGTCTTGATGCAGACCAAGAATGTTTACGGAACTGGTTCAGCACACCTGAACTCACTTCATTCTGTTGTAGTTCATGTCAGAGAATATAAATGCAGTGTTTGCTTGCATAAATGATAAGATGGTTACTATCAAATTGGTATTTCCCATGATGTTACAAAGCACAATCTATCTTAATTCTAGACAATTCAGTATGCTGAAGGGGGGAAGAGCTATCTTCAGATATTAATTAAAATCAACATTTAGAAAAAATAATGTTTCAAAAACCTTTTAAGGCCTGGTGTCACTTTAAAAAAAAGTGTTTTGTTGGAGTGGAAAGAAGCAATAAGCTGAAATGTTCACTCTTTCTTCACATGTCTCGCTTGAAGAGAAACTTCCCAGTTTTTAAAAACTTATTCATGTGTTGTCTGAATCAGGAAACAGAAAAGTAAGCATTTACTACAATCAAGATTGCTAATTGCATTGGCGTAAGTGTATGTCTTGCCATACTGTAATTTAACAGTACATGAGTAAATCCCCCCCATTGTTTTACTCCTTTCCTCTCCCCTCCTTGTATGTCAGGGGGAACAGGAGGCTTCTACTTTTGATCAACCATAACTTGCCATATTGAATTTTAACTCTGTTTAGTTCTGAATACACCATTAAATTAACTGTTGTGAAAAGTAGCCAGATTTACAACAACACTTACTGTGGTTTATCAAAAGCAAGTTCTTTAGCTCTTTCTTCCAGCTGTGTGAAGAAAGAAATGAGGAGTGCACAAGCCTGAGGAGAGGTGAGGTTCATTCACACCTCTAAGCAATAGCTTGGTGTGGCATCTGGAAATACTTATTATGTCTGAATGAGACCTAATATTATAGCAACTGGCTGAAAAATTCTAGTTTGAGAGAAGCACTTTGCAGTGCTCAGAAATATTGTCTTTTCCTCCTCTTTCCACCCCAAGGCTGTTCAGTCTGCTTACATTGGATTGAATGTTTAAAGGAACAGATTTCTATCCTACTTGCCACAGAAGCCTGGATAAAAACTAATATGTATGAAAATGCTTCTAGATATTAGTTCTGCGAGCTCGTTATTCTTGTTGGAGCCTGTAAGTGTATTATCACTTCAGTTTTTTTTAGTAAAATTTTTATTCCACACTAATATACTGCACCCCCCCCCCCCCCCGATTCTCTTCCTATTCTGGTTCAACCACTGATGTGAGGCAAAAATATATTTTAATAGATTTTCTCCCACTACTTTATTTTCTGTGGGAAATTACCCATGTCTAAAAATGAATTGTCCTGTAAATTATTAGCATAATGAATGGATATAATAATCAGGTTGGACAGAATTTTAACACGTGACTATGGCTAGAAAGTGTGCATGAACAGTGCTCTGAACATGCTAAAATTTTCATGTTAATTTCTAGTGCTTTGGGTTTTGTCCTTAAAATGTAAACAGTGTAAGCATCTATATCCTATTGAATTGGCATGCCTTAAAACAACATCCGAGTGAGTAATGTTTATTTTTTTATTATTAGAAAAAAATGGATATTTGTGTGAGATTTAAAATCAATGTGGAATATTTGAAAAATGTATTTACTTGAACTGTAAAATGCTGAATTGGATCCTGGTTGACTAAGGCATAAAAATACTTGAGTAATTTGTTTCTAGAAAACTTACATCACCAAATTCATCGTGTACAAATAAGTTCCAGCTTTGGCAGAATGATGATTTGATCAGGTTTTCAGTTATTTATTAAAAGTTTGGGTTCGGTTTGACTCCCTGCCATCAAACTTGTTCTGGTCTCAAATGTACATGTAGTATTCATGTACTTTTTCCGTCGTGCATTAATTTACTGTCTGTTTGCCTGATAATAGAATGCAGTCTGGTTCATAAGTCGGAAGTAAGTACTGTACTGTTAAGTTCCTTGAGGTTTATTCCATGTGGATAGAGGATTACCTCCCTAGTTTTTAAACTACAGTGGATCCTTGTTATACGCTGGGGTTTGGTTCCAAGATCCCCCGTGTATAACAAAATCCGTGTATGCTCAAGTCCCATTAAGTATAATGACATAGCAAAATGGTGTCCCTAATAAAAAATGGAACATCAAGGTAAATTTATACTTTTTTGGAACATTTTCAAACCGTGTATGCTTAAATCCGTGTATAAAAAATCCGTGTATAAGAAGGGCCGACTGTATTCTAAAATTGACATGGGGATACTGTTTTAAGCATATAGGCTTTCTGCATGATTTAGAATCCTGTGTGATCAGAGATATAAATAATATAGAGATACTGCACACATAAAGGAAGCAAATGAGGGCTGCAGAGATGCAGAAGAAGGTGCTGAGCCAGCACAAGGATATTCTTGCTCTCCTCTCATTACAGGAGGGCTAGAATTTCTGGAAAAGGCATTTGAATCAGCAATATTGTTGAATCCAATCAGATTATGGTATAAGTAGAATTTTTTTTAGAGGCATAATGTGTGCACTTTTCCAATGTGCATTAAGTGACTAAAAGAAAAACAAATTCCAGATGTACTGATTGTAAGAGGCTTTAGAAAGAGATTAACCAATAGAACACATTTTTGCCCAGAATGTATACTATGGTTTAGTTATATGATGATATTGGTGACTTCCTGGTGGAGAATGTCTCACAAGACTAGGAATAAAACTTCATTTTATGTTACATAGACAGGCAGTAATGGAAGGTTTGACATTTGGCTTCCCAACATGAGGAATGCATTTTTGGAGACTAAACTTTGAAGGTGCAGTGCCCTGTCTATCAGACTTCTGTATAAAAGGAGTGTTTCTCTCTTGAAAGCGCACATTTCTATTAGCCCATTTTTATTAGAAACTGGTAGATTCAAGTTATAGTAGAAAATATATAGTCATCCCCCTGTATTCACAGTTTTGACATCCACTGATGCATCCATCCATGGCTTGAAAATATTACACACACACACACACACACACACACACCTCAAGACAAACCTTGATTTTGCCATTTTATATAAGGGACAACATTTTACTACCCCCATTGTATATAACAGGACTTGAGCATCCATCAATTTTTGTATTTATGGGGGGGGGGGGTTCCTGGAACCAGACCCCAGTGGATACCAAGGGCCCACTATACAGTGATGTTTCAGCCATTCTGTGGTCTGCTAAAGACTAACCAGGGTGAAGATGACGACAAGAATAGTATGTAATGATGGGGATGGAAATATTTGAATGAGTTTGCCTCTTGCTAAGTATAATTTCTGACAGAATAAATGTAAGTATTGATCTTCAAATGATAAGAAGACAGATTGAGAGGGTGGTAGAAATTTTAAATATGTGTGATGGATTATTCACTCAAGCCAATTTCTTCTAATGCATTGGGAAGCTCAAGTGTGCATATGAGTCCTGTGTTAGCAAATATGCCCCGGTGGCATGCATGATGATGCCCCTGAATTAAAATTAAGGCTGAAACGTGCTTGGAATGGAGTGCATATGAATGGACTGGAACTCCTGTCAATTTCATCTGGTCAAGCAACATTGCTGTTTAACCATTGTACTTTTAATTTTGATTTCTGAATAACTGAAAGTGACAAGCAATAGTTTAATTAATTATAGTTACGTTCTTACAGTAAGACGTATAAACAGAAGTTGTTTGAATAAACCTTTCATTTCATAAAATATGCATGTTAAAAATTTCTAAACTGTGGTCTGAGATCTAAGTTTGTTAGGCAGACATTGTGGCATATCAGTCTACATGATAGTATGGATGGAACTATTATTTTAAAATTCACTATGGTTGCATTTACACTGCATAATTAATACAGTTCAACACTGCTTTAACTGCCATTGCTCAGTTCTATGGAATTCTTGGATTTGTAGCTTTGTGAAATATTTAGTCTTCTGTTTCAGGAGAGCTCTGGTGTCACAACAAACAATAAATCCCAAAATTCCATAGTACAGAGCCATGGCAAGTAAAGGAGCATTAAACTACATTAGT
The DNA here is from genome assembly GCF_019175285.1 of Sceloporus undulatus. Classification (NCBI taxonomy): domain Eukaryota; kingdom Metazoa; phylum Chordata; class Lepidosauria; order Squamata; family Phrynosomatidae; genus Sceloporus; species Sceloporus undulatus. The sequence goes on along the minus strand of NC_056525.1, from coordinate 43,226,253 downwards.
TCTGCAGTGTGGCAACAGCCTGTATTTGACATACTTGATCATTTTCAGTAGCAAATCTTTCTTGACAGTGACAAGATAGCAAGTATTGGATTGGACTTCATAAAACACAGAAGTGCTGTTACCATTGGCAAGTTGCAAAACACAGGCTGTCCCATATTGAAATATCTAAATTACATGACTTACGCTGTAGACATTACATACTAAAGCAAACTAGAGATTCTGTGTTGAGTAAAGAGCATTGCTGTCTCTTTACGAGACTCTAAATGTAGTAAGTAAAAATAAATACTTTCAAAATACCTGTGCTTATGTACAGTATAAAATCAGAACAATTCTTCAACTAAAATGTTGCAAAACTTTTGGATTTCAGCCCTTACATCTTCATAAACATTACTTGGAAAATGTTTTATTAATAGTATTTGAACTAAAAGTTCATAGTGAATGAGCCCTTAAAGGTGCTGAAACTCGATTGGAAAGGATTTATGGAACCATTGTACATTTTGTGTTTAGGGCCCTTGTTATGAGATGCAAAAGTAAATTTAAGCAACTGATTAAACAAAGAAGTTTCAAGTATTTCAGCCCATCAGTATACTTTCCAAATGCCTGCTGAAAATGAAAACAATTAGCTCATTTTATTTTTTATTAGATTGTTACTCAGCTTGAAGCAAACTCCTAAAGATTAGAAATCTTGAAATCTTCAGCTGTATTCATTGTTCTGTTAAAAGTATAATTAAAATAACTAGTTTTAAATTACTGACCTTTAAATACAAAAGGGTTATACAATAGTCTTAGTGATTGAATGTGAATGAAAGATACATCTGATGTAGTGGTACATAGAATTTTATGGATGGATACTGCACTATGCAGGTATTGTTGCTCATAGGTCCTTTCTAGAGAGCTACCCCGCACAACAATACAATAGCATGTATCTGATAGGAAGCAAAGAATAGGAGAATGAGCAGGAAAATAGTATACTGTATATACTCAACTGTAAGTCAAGAAATTTATGCCCAAAATTGACCCTAAAATCTGAGGTCGAATTATATACATGTCAGTACAGTTATCATGGCTTGAGATCAACTGGAGGACAGTTAACAACAACCAGTAATAATGCTCATAAAGATCCTTTAAAAAGCAGCCCTGATGCCTCACTCTCTGTGCCTCGGCAGTGATTGCTGAAAGAGCTGCAAGGCACCAGTGTGAGTGTGCATGTAGTGATTCCCTTCTCAATCCTATCTCCAAACTTTTCTCTCTCCTTTTTGTATTTCCCCATTTTTGCTTGCAAGCTGATCTCGAAACCTTGCCTCCTCTTTGCATTTCATAATTTTCCCTCTGCTTGAAAGCTGATCTCCAAACCTTTGCTCCTCCTCCTCCTCCTTGTGTTTCCTCTGAAAACCAAGCTTCTCTCTCCTCCCCTCCACTTCCACTTTGAAGCTGATTGTAAAATCTGTCTCCTAAATTCTGTCCTCGACTTATCCACAGGGCATATCAAAATCCAAGATTTTGGCCCTAAAACCTTCCCTCGACTTCCCTTGATGAGAATATACGGTAATTGATTTGGAGCTGTGATTTGCTGATAAGAACCCTTCTTTGCTGTAAATTGTTAATAAACTATCTGCTGTTGCTGGGTACAGGAGATTTGGGATATATTTGAGAAAAGACAGCTTAGAGTTTTAAATACTTTCAAGATTGTTTAAGTTCCTAATTCAGGGAGCAGTATATGACATTGTATCCAAGGAAGAAATAAGTTTGTAAAAGAACATACACTGTATTTTCTTAACCTTAATATAGATTACATTTAGTTTTAAATGTAATCCAGTGACAGAATATATTTGCATGCCATTTTTAAAATTTATTTCTAGCAAAAGAAGAGAGAGAGAGAGATTGACACTGCATATTTAATTTAATATAACACATGATAACGTGAATGATCCAAACATTTGAAGTAGAAGTATTGCATCCAGTGTCACAAGATTCCCTGGTTTGTATCACACATAAAGTTGAACTCCTAATTGTTACTTTTACATCAGTTGTTACACATAGTGTAGATTAAGTTGTGGACATTTTCCCATTCATTGTTCATCCTCACAATTTGCTTTGAGCAGTTTCCTCCTCCGACAGGAAGAATTAGTTAAACTTCCCCGTTTGGAGTCTTGCTTGTGTCTCCTGTCAGTAAGAGGAAATAAAGAAAGCTTTCTGTACTGGGAGATGAGTTTTAAACATGATTTACCAGAAAGGATAATATTCCAGGGTGGTTTAGGACAAACTAGTAAGACCTGATTATTATTCATAGATAGAGGATATAGCTGAGGAGATTCCTCTTAAAAATTAGGTATTCATGTTTGTTGTGTTGTGATATCCCCAGGTGGTATCACAAATGAGGTTAAGTACCTGATTGTCACTTTTGCAGTGACTGCTAAACAAAATGTTAATTAGTCTGTGGAGGTGTAAACTGCAGGCAAGTTTTACTTCTAATACTGAAACACATGTAACACTACTGATAACAGTAGATAATGACATTAAGAAATGTATCATCTTTTTTCATCGCCCTAAGGAATCCAGACAATTCTTTGTTGTTTGTATGATCCTGTATGGTTATTGATGGCAAAGGGTTAGCCACTTCTTATTGGTTAAACTAATAGTTTTGGGAAGAATTCAAGATATATACAGCAAAGGTAGGGATAAAAATTTATTATCAAAACATAGTATAATTTATATAACATGTGAATTATGTTTTCTATATGTTTTCTTGTTGTTTTTCCATGTCTGCTAGGGTTTAAGCCAGAAAGAAAATGCAGTTTCACATTTCATTGGCATGGCAGATGGTGAAATTAATCTTGAATAAGGTGAAAGTCATCATGCATAAAGCCATTTGTTTATCTTATTTTACTGTTAATAGCCCTAGCAAACATGATTGGCAAATTATATATGGTTTTGGAATGTGTGTATATATAATATATATAATTTTTTATTACATACCCCAATTTTGTTGGCGGAATTTCAGATTTCAACTTTCTTTATATAGGTATCCAGCTCACATTGAAGAAATTGATTATGAGGAAGGAAAAGTGCTTATCCATTTTAAACGCTGGAATCATCGTTATGATGAATGGTTTTGTTGGGATAGTCCTTATTTACGTCCATTAGAAAAAATACAATTAAGGAAAGAAGGATTACATGAAGAAGAAGGATCTTCTGTAAGTAATAACACTCTGCTGACTTGATTGTAGCTCTAAAAAAACTGTTAAGAGCCCTGGTGGTGCAGTGGTTAAATGACTGTACTGCAGCCACTCTCTTAAAACCATAAGGTTGCGAGTTCAGTACCAGCAAAAGGGCTCAAGCTCGACTCAGGCTTGCATCCTTCCTTCCGAGGTCACTAAAATGAGTACCCGGATTGTAGGGGGCAATTAGTTTACAGTTGTAAACCACTTAGACACTGTTAGTTCGGTATGAAGCGATATATAAATAAAGCTGTTTGTTTAAAGTTAGAGGGAGTTAACACTTTTAGCGTGGTGCATGGAGGGTCACTGGATTATGATAAATTATAGATGCTGTAACAAATATTAACTTTGTTTATATTGGCAGTTAGGATGAAATGTCTTGAACCAGGTCTAAATTTCCTTTGGTGGAGTTGCTTGCTGTTTTAAGGTTTGTTTTATAGTGCAATCCTGTAACAACTATTTAGAAATAAATTTCATTGTCTTCATTAAGGCTGACTGCTAAGTGGCTCAGTATAGGATTGAAGTCCTAAACATTCACATTCTTGTAGTTCAGATTTTTTTCATAGCAAGTTTCCAAATTTGAGGACTTAACACATTCTTCTGAATCACACATTAGGACTTTGGTGCTTGAGGTGTACTCTGACTTGAGAATACATATAGAAGATTATACCAAGGCTGAATAGAATGAGTATACAGTACGACCCCCCTATCTACAGGAACAGTACCTGCAGAACAGTACATTCTCCCTAGGCATTTTCTAGGTCCTCCAGCACAATTCGATGGTATACATCCACAGAATTAGACTTCTACATAGAATGTTTCTGCCACTGTGCCTAGACAGAAATAATAAGAGATGCAGTTTACAACAGAATCTCACAAGGAACAAGATGTTCTACACAGCCTCAAGAACAACTCTAATATTGTCATCAAAGAGGCTCACAAAGGAGAAGCTGTAGTCATCATGAACAGATCTGCCCACATACGGGAGGCTGAGAGACAACTATCCAACACCACATTTTATAGGATCCTATCTAAGGATCCCACAGAGAAACACCAGAAAGAATTACATAGGCTGCTCAGGGAATTTCCTTGGAGTCGTGGACCAAACCCTTATTGACACACCCCAGGAGCCCCAGCCAGGTGTGGCTGGATTTTGAGTACCTATTACCCAACATATATAAACAGCGCAACCCTGGAGAACCTATCGTCTCCAGCATTGGAATACTTACAATCGGTGCCTCCAAATATATGGACAGTATCCTTAAACCATATGCCACCAACACTCTGCTATGTGAAACAGGACTTCCTATGAAAGATACAATCCATCCATAACCTTCCAGGAAACACAATCTTAGCCTCTATGGATGTGGAATCCCTATACACCAATATAATAATAATAATAATGGGATTTATTTATATGGTGCCCAATCACTGGGCATCTGGGCGGCTTACAACAGAGGGGATAATAGACGGTTCCCTGCCCTCAAGCTTACAATGTAAAAAGACACGACACAAAAGGAGAAGGGAATGGTGGGGGGGAGGGGATCAGGTCCAGCATTCTTCTCTCCCTCTGAGGCCTGGACTAAAGCAGATTGAATGGAGGGAGGGCTCTTTTTCTTAATTGAGGTCGGGCCTGATGGCATTGGGCCTGTCCTTTCACTCCCTCCCAGGCCAGAAGATGACAGTTGGAAGGAGGGAAGATGGACTACAAACCATCACGAACATCATTCCAGATGGGAATATATCAGACTTAGCCACCAAGGTCTGCCAGTTTGTTCTGACACATAGTTACTTCACCGTTGGTAACAACATGTACCTTCAAGTTAATGGCACTGCCATGGGCACACACACACGGCACCACAATATGCCAATATCTTCATGACCGACCTAGAACAATGCTTACTTAACTCCTGCACCTGGAAACCGCTCCTCTACCTGAGGTACATTGACCGTATCATCATAATTAGGACTTATGGAGAAGACTCACTCAGGACATTCCACCAGAGTTTCAGCAACTTCCACCCTACCATCAACCTTGGCCTGGAACTATCTACAGAACAAGTTCACTTTCTAGACACCACAGTACAGCTACAAAATGAACATATAATGCCACACTATCACAAACCCATGGACTGCTACACATACTTACATGCCTCCAGTTTCCCAGCAGACAGGGTCCTAACCTCCTGTATTCTGGGTTAAGCTCCTCCTATTCGCTCCTGTAGGCAGGGACAATAAACAAAAGACCGGCCCCTATATAGGGAGGAGCTAACCCCCCCAGGCCTCAGTCTTGTTCCTGCCTAAGCTCCTAGCAGGATGTGTCTTTTCGAGCCAGCAAAGTTTTTCCTTTCTCCGAAAGCGGTTTGAGAGTTTCCTTGGCCTTCCCTTCTCTTCTCTCCTGCCTTTCCCCCCTTCCTTGGTGGTGGCTATGGCAGAGGACCCCAAGAGCACTGGCTAAGGTTCATCCTTAGCTCAGGCTTCCCTAGCTCAGGGTCTGCCAGCTCAACAGAGGGAGCTGGCTTCAGAGAGAGACCCATTGGGATGTGTTTGCTGTTGCTCTGCGGCTTCTTCACTACAGCCACTCCAGTCCTTTTCTTCTCTTCTCTTCGTTTTCTCTTGCTGCCTTGGAAGCATGAAGAAAGACTTAATATGACAAGGGCTCCCAGGATTGGAGAAAGGTCTTGGCTTTGCCAATGACTCTCCCTCTCCTCCAAAGCTGACCCCTTTCATGGTGGGAGCACAGGAGATTTCTGTAAACAGCATTGCAGCACATGGGAGCCGTGGGAACAGATGGTGAGGGGTATCCCCTCCATGTCTCTGTTTCTCCACATCACCTCTGCCCAGCCTGTTTAAGGCCAGGGATCAGCGAGGAAACTGGCTAGAAGTCATGGAAACTTCCCTTCTCAGCATCTCTGCTCAGCCCATTTGGGCCAGAGTTCAGAGGACAGGCCAGCAAAAGCCATGGCAAAGGATTTCTCTGCATCACCTCTGCCTAGCCTGAAACAGGGCCAAGGTCAGAGAGGCAAGCCAGCCGGAAGACTCAGGAGAAGGGGTGCGTACCAGGGGCCCTCTCTCTCTAGCCAGCAAGGAACCTTTGCCAGATCTAATGCTCTCACTCAGGGCAGGCATTGCCATGAGGCCTCTGCCATGGCCATTGCAGGCACTATGCCTAGCATAAGATTTGGGACTCTGCCAGGAGGGCAGATGGGGGCATAAACCCTTGGTCTCCCCCTTCCTTCCCATCTCCGGCCCCAATGGCACCCAGGACCCCAACAGGTGTGAGGGATCCTTTTGCAGACTGGGAAACACATGGTGGTGTTGCCAGGGCTCCTGCACATTCCTTTTGAATTCTTATAATGAGATGGCGTGTAAGGAGGCAGAGGACTTCTCCTCTATGTTGTACAGCTGCATGGCTGTAAAGGAAGCTGGACTTGGCCCAGCAGGAGCTGAAGCTTCCAACTCTAAAATGGTCTTTTTTGACTGCCACAGAGCATCCCACAAAAAAGCACAAAGTGGCTTCATGTCCTCCCCAGAGAGAGCATGGCCTCTGCCACCCACTTCTAAGCAGAGGCTGGAGGGCCATCTATCGGGTATTCTTTGATTGAGAATTCCTGCAGGGCAGGATGGGGTTGGACTGGATGGCCCTTGGGATCTCTTCCAACCCAAGGATTCTTTGAGAGACCACATGGATACAAATCCTCCTGTGTTCCCTCCCCAAAAATTACAACAACACAAAGGAGGAAACCACTTGTGGATATTGTGGGTGGAGAGTTCCCTTCACCCCCAATTGTGTTTGGCTGCCCCAAACTATGGCACTCTTGAGAGAACAGCTTGAGTGCTTGGCCTCTCCTTTCCATCAGAGATTATCCTTTCTCAGGACACAGACATACCTCAGGTAAATGTAGAGCCATGTCCCACAGCAGCCCCTCTGCCCTTCCCAGCTACCTATGCAAGTGGGAAGGGAGTTGAGGACCAAGCTTCTATCATGCAGCCAGGTTACTATAAGCCTGCCTGAGATTAAAAGGGCTAAGCTGTAAACCCCAGCTTGAAGTTGGGGCTGTCTCAAACATAAATAAAACAAAGTGCCCTGTGAGTACAGTATCAGGGCTACACTACAGGCCATATGCAGCTATCTACCCATGATTACAAATGGTCTTCAGTCACTGCTAATTTAAAAGCAGTTTCCTCAGTGCCTGGAAGAAGCTACTGCCCAGGCAGCCTCCCTTGATAGGGCAAATAAAGGAGGGGAGAGCCCACACAGCAACAGGTCTGGGGGCTCAGATTTACAAGAGATACTGCTTAACTTTTTCTGGTGTTCATTTTATTACTGTTAGCCCATGAGGTTTGAGTTGTAGTGTTTCTGCTCACACACCCCCTCTCCTTTTTCCAAGCCAGAGAAGATGCCTGGAAACTAATTCAACAAGGGAACGGGCTAGCCATAAGCCAACATGATGACTTTTCTTCCTTCCTCATGGGCCTCCATCCCTGTCTCCATTAGGGCCAGAGCCCTTTTGCCTTAGCTGGAACAGCCTAAGACATAAGATGAGCACATGGTTCTACCTTCTTTGTGCAAAATGTTATCAGCCATAGCACTTCTCATTAAGAGCATAAGCTTTAACAATACAGATTCATTTAAATGCTAATAAACAGGGTGACTCCAGCAAGGAGAAGGCCTCTGGTCACTCAGCAGCCCTCTAATGCTTACATGCATTGAGGATCTTTGGTGAAAACATCTCATATGAGGTGATAGATATATTGGATTAAGGTGACCAACAAAGCTCTACTTTAGTGGCAAAGGGTTATGTTCCTGTTATAAAACACAGGGGACCTCAGTCAGCTAGCCTCAGGAGAGGTGGCTCTCCTCTCCTTCCCTTTTTTCATAGGAGAGATGTCTGCTAAAGGGAAGAAACTAAAAAAAATACAGTTTCTTCAATGAGATGGTTCTCACTAATACAGGGGGTTAAGAAAAATTCTTATCAAAAACAAACAGACAAACAGCCTCCTCTCCATGGGGGGGAGAAACCCCCCTTCCTCCATGAGTGTTTTAAAACAATATAATCAGGTTTTTCTGCTAAGGGGTTGCTTCAAATCCCATTAAGACATCCTACAGAGCCCTGAGGAGTCTGCCACAAAGATCACAATTACCTCTTACCTTGTCTAGATAGTCGCATTTTAAATATGAATACTTGCTGATGGGCTTGCCATTCAACTGCTCCCTGCTCTGGATAGGCCTATTGTAACAAGGTCTATCGTGCATATGATGAGTTGGGCTCAAGGCCATGAAGGTTCATGTTGCCAATCTCTTTCTTTTAGTGGTCTCAGGGTGCTACAAGATTCCTTTGCATACTGTTGGGCATGCTTTGATTGTGATTTCCTGCATGGCAGGGGGTTGGACTTGATGGCCCTTGTGGTCTCATCCAGCTCCATGATTCTATGATTTTATTGTTATAAGGTTAGCTGCTGTGTGGGCGAGTATCTTATCCCTGACTGGGTTTTCATGCCAAGGTCTGGTCCAAACAACACCATTGTCCACTGCCTTCTGAGGCTGGGGAAATGGACTTCCTAGTGCCTATGCCTTGTTTTCTGGTAGCACATGTGCTCAGATTTAATATACCATAGACCTACACCAGCCACCTATATGCCCACAGCGTGTGTGTGTGTGTATTCCAAAAAAAGCAGAAAACAGAAACAGAAAAACAACAACACCAAACTGTGATTTTACTATTTTATATAGGAGACTCCATTTTACTATGCCATTATATTTTATGTGACTTGAGCTTCCATGGATTTGGTATCCGTGCAAAGTCCTGAATTCAACTCCAGTACATATCGAGGGCCCACTATACTATTTAAAATTTAGGTTTGTTTTCCTTTGACAGATCCTTTTTGTGGAGAAAATCCTCTCCTCAAAATTAGATACCAGAGGGCTATCCTCGCCAAGCCCTCTGTTCCCATTTCATGACTCCTTAATCAGCAGTTCATTCAGCCGGGAGACCCCTCAGCCTTCATACAGGTTGATGATAGCCTGCTACATGGAGTTGGGTTGATTTTTGAAGCCTCTAGACAAGTTCATCCTCAGATGAAATCAGACGTAATTCTGACCAGAGGCCCTGTTAACACAGAGTGCATCCTCGCTTCTGCATGGACTCACCAATGTCTGCGAGGTAAAGGTTAATCCAGTGTCTCCCTTGCCTAATCATGGAATTACTGGTAGTCTTATTTTACACAGGTTCACAGATGTTCCAGTAAAGAACTGCACATTGTTTTGAAATATTAGTTGGAGGTCAGACATTAACATTCCTCTTTCAGAGCGGTAAGTCTTAATTGCTACACGTGAAATCACCTTAATATCGCCTTCATTGCTATAACCAGTTGACTAGGTGATCAGTGATAGGGTGGAAGCTGCCATAGGTCCAGATTAGATCAGGTTCTATTCTGATTGATCACATCATCCACCATAATCCACCTTTTAGACAAGTTCTCATTGACTGCTTCAGGTTTTCAGTGGCTGACTTGCTTTAGTCCATCCAAGATGGCATTAAAAAGGGACTAAGACCCAATATGGTTATAAGGCATGTGTCTGCCATCACATCAGTTCTGCTCCTTATGAGAGCAGCTAGAATGGCGGCCATCCTCACATTAAGAGGCTGTTGAGGGGAGTTTCCAACAGGGCCAGCCCACTGGACAGTGTTTTCCATCTTGGGATGTGAACACGGTCTTAAAGGCGCTGACGGCTGGGCCGATCAAGTCCCTTCAGGAGGTCTCCCTCAAACACCTCTACCTCTAGGTCATCTTCCTCACGGCCATTGCCTCCACCAGATGGGTGTCAGAGCTGGGGCCCTGTCGGTATGTAAAGACTTGTGTATTTTTAGGCCAGTCTCAGTGTGCCTTCGTCTAGACCCTACCGTTGTGCCTAAGGTCAACTCAGCCTTTCAGGTGTCACGACATTCTCCTGCCTTCATTCTGCCCCCATCCTAAGAAGGACTTTGAAAAGTCCTGGTACACATTGGATGTGCGCAGAGCCCTCAAAATCTACATCAAGAGGACTTCAACCTTAAGGTCATCTGAGATGTTGTTCATTTCCTTTCTCCCAGGCTCTTTGGGGTGCAAGGTATCTGCCTCGACTCGTGACTAGGTGGATCAGGTCTTGTATTCAAGAGAGCTACCGAACTCTTGATCTCACTCCACCCGAGGGGATGATGGCGCACTCAACCAGGAGTGCATCTACCTCTGCGGCCCTGGCCACTAGCACCTCCCTGTCAGACATTTGCAGGGCAGCCACATGGAAGTCGCCTTCAACCTTCATAAGATGTTACAAACTGGACATGTCTCAGTCCGCTGAGGCGTCATTTGTAAGGAGGGTCCTCCAACAGATTGTGTTGGGGGCCACAGTCTCCTGGCAGCACTTCCCTCCCAGTTCGAGAGGGCTTTTGTAAATCCCAGAATACAGGAGGTTCGGACCCTGTCTGCTGGGGAAACGAACGTTGGTACTTACTCGTGATATGTTCATTTCCAACAGACGAGGGTCCTAGCATCCTGCTCACCCGGGTGCTGCCTGCGGCCTCTGACCCTGCCTGCCTGTTGGTGGACCTGCCTTGTTCTTGTTGCTGGATTGGTTTTTCTGAGTTCTTGTTTGTTCTTGGACTAGTTTTTTCTAGGGTGTTCTAGTTAACCCTTAGCTGATGTTACTAAAGTTCAGTTCCTTGATTTACCTTACTAGTCCCTTGGCTTGTTATTGACTGAGGCCCGGGGAGGTTAGCTCCTTCCTATATAGGGGCCGGTCTTTTGTTTATTGTCCCTGCCTACAGGAGCGAATAGGAGGAGCTTAACCCAGAATACAGGATGCTAGGACTCTCGTCTGCTGGAAATGAACGTATCATGGGTAAGTACCAACGTTGGTTTTTCACCCTGAACACACTCCAGATCCATGGTTCGCAGCCAAGCCCTCCAATACAATCTCATTTGCTCAGACCCACAAGACAGGGATGCCAAACTTAAGGAATTACAGTACCCACCACATGAAGTAAAAAAACAAATAAACAAGGCAAGACTTATACCCAGGACTGATCTATTACAGAACAGACTGTATAGAGAAAACGACAGAACCCCACTAGTGGTCACATACAGTTCCCAATTGAGACCACTCAGGTGCATCATCACCAAACTTCAACCCATTCTGGACAATAATGCCACTCTCTGAAGGACTTTTGGTGGCAGACCTATACTCGCCTACAGACAGCCTCTAAATCTCAAGCATGTACTTACCTACAGGAGAACACATGGCACAGATGGGGACACAGGTACTAAGCCTTGCCACACACCAAGATGCCAACTCTGTCCATACATTTAGCCAGGAAATGTCATCACAAGATGTAATGGTATCACTCACAGTATTAGGGGGACTTTCATGTGCTCATCCTCTAGTGTGATTTATGCCATACTATTTCATCAATGCCCATCAGCACTCTACATTGGGCAAATAGACCAGTCCCTGCACCAGAGGATAAATGGACATAAATCAGACATTAGGAAAGGGAATACACAAAAACCTGTGGCAGAACATTTCATTCTCCCTGGGCATTCCATCTCAGATCTCAGAACAGAGATCCTTCAACAAAATAACTACAAAGGCAGATTAGAAGGAAAAACAGCAGAACTGGAGTTCATCTGTAGACTGCAATCCCTAAGCAATGGATTGAACAAAGATACAGTAATGGCATCCTGGCACATTATACACATTTCAACACTATCTGACCCTATCTTCATGTGGATGTCCTACACTCATCTATTCTCTTCACCACAGGGTAGTTCCTATGCCGAACTGGATTTGCTACTTCATCTCCATGCACAAAGGCTAGTTCCCAATGCCTTTGTTCACAAATGACCATTGTTAAAACTAGACTTGCCACTTCATTTCCACAAAGGATTTTGAATTGGCATTCTCACATATCAATGACACATATATGTCTTTCCCTGGCTTCCACTCCACCAAACACATCTGAGGAAGTAGATGTTTGTCTACAAAAGTTGATGCTGCCAATTTTTTCTTTCAGTTAGTCTCAAAGTTGCTAAAAGATCTCTGTACATACATCCAGCCAAAGTTGATCATAGGGTCTACTGGAGTAGGAGGACCTCTCCAGCAGATCTCAAAGCTCAGACAGAATTTTCAGAGCTAGTACTATCCTTCAAATAACCCAGACCAGAGTCATATAGGACTTCATGGGTTAAACCCTGTACTTTGATTTGTTCCCAGAATGAGATCAGTAGCTAGAGGATCTATTGCAACAAGAGAGTTGTGTGTTCCTTGTAGCCACATAATTTAAGCACTAAAGGTTTAAAAAAAGTATTTGCCTGCTAACAGGCAAGAGACCTAAGAGGGAACCAAGTGACCTTCCCATGAAAGGGAGCTCCCCAGCCTGTAGGATAGGCTATTTTATTAAAGCTGTAATTCAGTGGTATATTTTTGTACACTCATATATCCTAGAATTCTAAATGTTTCTCTCTCTCTCTCTCTCTCTCTTTTTAAGGGATTTCGTATAAATGATCAAGTATTGGCTTGCTGGTCTGATTGTCGTTTTTATCCTGCCAAAGTTACTTCTGTTAACAAGGATGGTAAGAATAAATTGTTGATTTCATACTACATGGTAGTGGTGGTACTCTTCTATTCATCAGTCTTATTGAAAATAAAGACTAAAAGAATATTGTGTGTTCTTACTGTTTATGAGAGTTGCTTATGTAAATTATGGAGAATTGAATTTGTATTACCACTGGATATGAAACACTGAAATGTAGTGAGAGAAAATATTCGTGAATTAATTTCCACGGGTGTATGTGTGTGTGAATTGACATGCAAAAGAATCAGAGTTGTCAAAAGAAGACATGTCCAGGGGCAGAATTGGTTTTTCCTGGGGCTGAAACTGTGACACTTGCCCACAGTCATCCAGAGGGTTTCCATGGCCAAGTCCGGAACTGAACCCTGATCTCCAGAGTCCTAATCTTACACTCAAACCACTTCACACTGAGTTAAAGATATTTCTCTAGTGGCATTTACTTATATTTTATTTAAAGGTAGAAACACTGAAATATTTGCCACCAATATACCAGCAAGTTCAGGGTCTAAAGGCCCTGGAGCTCAGAAAGACACAGGCTACATGCAGTCTGTGAGTCATCCATCATCTAGACCAGTGGTTTTCAACTCCAAGAATTCCCACCCTTCCTGGCCAATGGTCAGGATTCAAGGAGTTGAAGCTCTAAAGATCAAGAAGACTAAAAACTGTGAACCTCTTATCTAGACTCATTTTATTTCAGCCTAAGGCCTGGGTTTCAGCTATCTACCTTTCAGAAATTTGGTTGGCTTATGGCACTTTAAAGAAACTTTCTGCTTTGGCAGGCAATTGTTTTAGCATATGCACTTTTATAGAACATCTATTTTAAAAAAGCCATGTCTTTATACAATGGACCCTTTTTATACGCTGGAGTTTGGTTCCAAGATCCCCCGTGTGTCACAAAATCCGTGTATGCTCAAGTCCCATTAAATATAATGACATAGCAAAATGGTGTTCCTTATAAAAAGGGAAAATCAAGGTTTGATATTTAAAATTTATACTTTTTTTGAACATTTTCAAACCGTGTATGCTTGAATCCGTGTATAAAAATCCATGTATAAGAAGGGCCGACTGTATTCTATTGTATTTTGTAGTTGGTTTTGTAGTTGCCCTATGTAGTACAGCTAAGTATGTATGTACAGTGAGCCCTCAACATTCACTGGGATTAGGGGTGCAGGACCCCCGTGAAAGTGGAGAAAATAAACCCTATTTTTATCTGAGAGAACACCTCTCTAGAAATATATAGGTCCTCCAATGCATCTCTGTGGTCAACATCCACTGGATGTTGACCATAGAATCATGCTGGAGGACCTACAAATGCCTAGAGCAGTGATGGTGAACCTTTTAGAGACCGAGTGCCCAAACTGCAACCCAAAAACCCACTTATTTATTGCAAAGTGCCATGTCCCTCTGGCTTTCTAATAACAAACTCTGGCAAACTCTGTGCTGGGGTAACAGCACATGTGCCCACAGAGAGGGCTCTGGGTGCCACCCCTGGCACGCGTGCCATAGGTTCGCCATCACTGGCCTAGAGAGAGGAGGTGTTTTCTCTAGGAATCTCTAGATCCTCCAACATGACTCTATGGCCAACTTTATAAAAAAGAATAAATAAATCATATCACCTAAGACTGTTTCTTACTCAGTGGTTAGTGGGTAAAGATAAATTACAGTGGGCCCTTCCCTTACATGGGGGTTCCTTTCCCGATCCGCCCACATAAGGGAAATCCCACGTAAGGTCATTACTTCTTCCAGTGTGCTTGCTCTGTACTAATGAAAACCGCATATATCGCACCCACATATGACATGGGCACAGTGTAGGTGGAGATGTTAGCAGATGTTAAACATAAACTTCATTTTATTTTATCTTTTAAAGAATGTTTTGGACAGGCCTAGTTTTTTCACAGTCTTAAGAAGTTGCTGCTCTGAAGCTAGTTAATTGTTCTCTCTATAAGGGATGTTTTTGAAAGATGGAAAGTTTTGAAAGATTATTTTATAATTGTACGATTTCGTAGGGTTTTAGCCTTCTTTTTATTGTGTTGCTATTTATTGTACAGTATTCCTTTTTTTTATATAATTTCATTAAAATTTTTAATTAAAAATTGTTCTCTCCCCCACTTTTGCTCACAGTTAAAAAAAGATAACAACATGCCCTTTTCTTTTCTTCATCCATACATCCATTGAGAGACTTGTATAAGATCGTTGAAATCATGTGGATTGACCATTTGTAATTTATATGATTATATATAATAACACATGTTTAATATTTGAAGTTTTGAAAACAACATGTATGAAGAATTTGGAAGACACACCTTGTGTCAAGTTAGCGATATAGCAAAACATACAATTGGAAGGAAAACTCACATCCTAAATTAAACTGGAAATAGTTGGACATTAGTGTGGAACCTAAAAGGGTAGCTTAGTATTTGGCACCAGTAGCTTGATTATTAATTAATTTCTACCTTTTTATTTAAATGGTGGAGTGGTTTTAAATTGGACTATGACTCTGGAGGCCAGGGTCAAAATCACAGCTCCACCATGTAAAGCCACTGGGTGACCTTGGACAAGTCATACTCGGAGCCTCAGAGGAAGGCAAAGGCAAATGGCAAATCCCCTCTGAAGAAATGTGCCAAGAAAACCTGTAGCTTAGGGTTACCATAAGTTGGAAAACACTTGAAGGCACACAACAACACTTTAAATGAGAATACATTTATGTTCCTACTTTGAGTAATTATCACACTGTATATTTTTCTACAATTCATAGTGACTTTTTATCTTTTCAATTGTAGGTACATATACTGTGAAATTTTATGATGGTGTAATTCAGACAGTCAAGAATATACATGTCAAAGCTTTTTCCAAAGATCAGGTAATAAACTTATTTCTGTATTTAATATATATATATATTGGAATATGCAAGCAGCATTTGTATGTCACATTAAGCCATGGTTATAACATCATGCTTGAATAGTGAATTTCAGGCTTATACACTCTCTCGTTCCATTCCTCCTGCACTTCCTCTTCTTCTCTTTTACTTAACTTGAGCTTCCCATGTCATCTAAACCAAGACTTTTGGTCAACATTAGCTGTGATTAGTCTGTACAATCCAGTCTCTGAAACCACATTTGAAGAATTTTCGTCATCTTCTTTGTGTCTCTGTGCCTCATACAATTGAGTCTTGCACTTGTGCAGAGCCACATATTAGAAAGCCCTAGAACTGAATAGCTTTGGAAGAAAACCCATCCCTTTTTCCTTTTTGTGCACCAAAGCTACTTCCTGTTCAGGACCTTTTTTTATCCACTGTCGTTTACATTGCTAGGATACTTCTGAGCAACTTTTTACTCTTTCATGCTTCGTTTACTTTTTTAGTTTTTCTTGTTCCCCATGATATACTATTTTTTTCTTCCTCCTCCCCAAATGTAGTTATTTCTCTTGTTGTTTCTTTCTTCTATTCCTTGCATCTTCAGTCAAGGGGCATTGCTTTCCATTTTGTATGGCCTATAAGGCAGTGCTTCTTAAACTTTTTGACATAGGGAAGCAGGAGGAGTTCTTTTCCAATGTGCCAGCAGCTGACACCAGATTTGTGCCCATTGACTACAACGATTTCTTTTTCCTGGAAACTCACCAGGGACCAGCAGCTAATGACTTAGGGACCACCCCAGTTCAAGGACCATCACTTTGAATAGCACCACTATAATTTCAACCTCATGATGCCCACTCCCAGTGTTATTTTTGCTTGAGTACACATTTGGTGCATCCTGTTGTATTTGTAGGGGTTGCACTAGTCAAGGCAGAGGGAAAAGACTTTCCCTTCCCCTTTCTTTGTGGGAACAGTCCTTGAAATTAGCCAGCTCATTGGACCAGAATTGTTCTCTTCACACTACCTTGGCTATCCTCTGTAAATTCCCTCTGTCTCCTGGTTTCTTGTAAGCAACTGCTTGAGAAGCAATACCCAGACCAATAACACCCATGGTACTGTCACTGATAACTGTAGTCAGATTATCTATTCCATCAGTCTTACACCTTGTTAGTTCCAACGACCTGAGCACTGGAAGAGACATCCCCCTGGTTCCACTGACTCTGGATGGTTCCCTGTGATTACATATTCAAAATGCATAAACAAGCTTCCTCTGATATCGGGGGACTGGCAAAGGAGGAGGCCAGAGAAACAGAGAGGGAGAGAAACAAGTGAATTGCTTACCTGCCTCAACGACAGATATTCCTATCTTGGCAATGACTGCCTTACCACCAATCTCTTCAGCCTCCAGTACTGCAGCTCTATAAATGGTTGACTTGTCCATGATCTCAGAAGCACATTTGATCATTTAAATACATGATATCAACAGAGTACCAAAAAATCATCCCTCCATTGTGGTCTTTGTCATTATGGAGCCTTCCTCAATACTACAAACAGCCACTTCAGAACAGAATGTGATCACTCCACCTGCACCCTCTCGGTAACCACTTTCCCCAGTATCCCCAGTGCAGGAGGTATGGCATGGCCATGAGTCAAATCTTAATTTGTTGTCTCTGTATAAATTCCAGTCACAGATGCAGTCACCATGTTTGCTTGCCATCCTACTGCTAGTTTTCCTCCAGCAGAAGGGATCCTTATTATACATACTCCAGCAGAAGGGGTCCTTATTAGACAGACCTAGATTCAGTTTGCATGATCTTCATAGCAAATATCAAGGCATAAAAGTTATTTTGTGTCAAGCTCTTGCTATTCATGTTTTGGTAGCCACTTGTATAGAGAAGATTTACCTTGTTTCCTTGCATTGACCATAGTCATCCCTATGGTGAGACTGCATGGTGAGAATTTTCTTATGCATACCTGTTCTACTTCCTGGGACATTTGATCTTATTACTGGTCAAGTTGCTTGGTCTGGAAACTAAATCTCAGCTGGCTCCAGCTCTAGACCTGGTCTTTAAAACAATGGACTGTCATGCTACAACACCTGTCATGCTTCCTCTTCTTCCTATTTTATTGGACTTAATAAAACAATGTTGGAAGAAATCATCTTCAATATCACCCACTTCAGAAAGACTGGAAAATTTACAAAAGGACAAGAAGGAAGGTGCTTTATTTCTTTTTACTCATCCCATCCTAACTATCATTATGAAGCCCTCATAACTGAAGGGAAGTAGCCTTTTTCCACTCCTCTGGACACAGACCACCAGTTAGACCTCAGATGGTGCTTCTGTTCTTCCACAATCCTATCCATTTGGATGTTGAGCTGACAGGTATATATGACAGGTTATTATTAATCCTTGTGGGAGAAGATCTTGTTAGTCATCTCATACCTCCCTGACATACATGGAGAAATGTCACTCTTGTTTCAGCAAGAAGTTCATTGTGGTCGCACAACAGGTCAGATCTAATCTCTGTGATGCAGATTGCACAACTAAAGTCATGTTGACTTCAGTCACCCTCCCAACCTTATGTTTGACTTTTGTCTGCTAGTCTCATGAAGGATATAAGGATCTCCCATTTGAAGGTGATGGCTTCTTTTAACTCAAAAGGTGAACAATACCCAAAGTTCATAACACAGTAGAGAAAATGGGATTTCAGTCTGACACCAGACAGTGTCAGCCACAGAAGCATATTGGAGAAATTTATCTGGTTCTTTTTCCAAATTTAAGTCAGCCTTGAGAATGTGGACAATCATCTCACTTCACTTTATCCCACCACCAGTCATTCTGCCACTTCTGATTTCTCCCTTCTATGTCTTCTTAGAAATCCACAGAGAGTTTAAAATAACACCTTTGACTCAGCCAGAGGCACTCTTAGTTCATCCTTATCTCTATACCCTGCTACTCTTATCAACCTTCTTTATCCCACAATGTATGGCAAAAGATCTGCACCAACACATGAGTATTGATGATCATCCAAAAGGGTTACACCATCGAATTCACATCCGCCTAGAGGCATTTTCAGATTAATAATAATAATAATAATAATAATAATAATAATAATGTTTATTTATATACCGCTTTTTCCAAATTAGATCAAAGTGGTGTACAACAGGAAGTACAATACAAAGTAAAAAAAAAAAAAATAACAGGCCTCTCTCCCCCCCAAGATGGTGGTCGGAAGGAGGGCTTTTTCTTCTTACAGGCAGGCAGTTGGAGCTTGCCTGCCTCTCTCCCCCCAAGATGGTGGTTGGAAGGAGGGCTTTTTCTTCTTACAGGCAGGTAGATTGGCTCTACCATTGAGAGTGCTGCTTGAAGAATTTGACAGTCTCCTTTGGAAAGGCATGATAAAGACAGTTCCCTGTGGGCAAGGTCACAGAGTACTTTCCCCCTTACTTTACAATTCTGAAAAGAAACAGATTGCTGAGTTCTGTCTTAGAGCCTGGGGGTCACGTTACAAACCATCCTTCCACTGCTCAGACAGGGAGATTTGTTCATGGTGTTTAACTGGCAGGATGCATAGTTCCACACAGGGATCGAACCCCAACACAGTTTCTCAGGTTTACAGTGGGGCCTTCAGTGTTTCAATACAAGGTATTGCTAATCGCAGTTTCCACAGCACCAAAGGTATTCAGCAAAATGATGGCAGCTGTGGTGTTTTAACTTGGAGGGTGAGTGAGGGTGATGGTGCTCCTTATCTGAGATAATTGGTTATTGGTGGCAACGTCAAAAAGCAGGTTGCAGAGAGATGTGGATTGGACCTTGGACCTTCTTGGGCATCTCATTCTAAAAGTAAACCTACAGAAATCAGTTCTCGCCCTGACACAATGCATACCCTCCTTAGAGACTTGATTGGACTTTCACACTCAGGAACCTTCGTCCTTTGGGATCAAAGGCCTGTTACAAACGGGCATAAAGTACGGACTGGGTCCGTATTAGGGTTAGAAAGGGGCGTCCCTTCCAGACGCCCCTCACCCTAATACGGACCCAGTCCGTACAAAATGACGGTGCCCGTTCCACATGGGGGCTGCCATCTTTACGTAGCAGACGCGCTGCGTCTGCAGATCGCACAGCACATATGACGCTGCGAGTGTGCAGTTGGCGCCTCGTGGCATATCCGCACTGCAAAGAGAAGCGCCATTTTGGCACTTATTTGCAGCACAGAGGAGCCTCGCGGTTTGGACGCTGGTGCTCCTCCGCACTGCAAATGGCGGCGGTGGCAGACCGCCTCTTCTGGGCGGTCTGTAATGCGCCAAAGTACTGCAATATGTGTTTAAGTGTAGAAGATTCTCCAGGCCCATGTCAAGTCCATATAAAATCTTTGGAATTACTAGTAGTACAAAAAGACCTATGGGCCTTCACGTTGGAACTGCATAGCAGGATGATCCAGGAAGTTTTGGACAACATGACAGTCATATGTTACATCAACATGACAACCATCTATTATATAAACTAGCCTTAACGAAGATGACATTCTGTCTGCATATCAACAAGCAGGAGGAATCACTGACTCTTATTTGCTGTGGCATTGGAAGTTTGGGAGTGGTACATTCCAAGAAAATAGATTCCTGTAGCTTTCAATGTAGCAGAACAACTCAGTTGGACTGTGGTGTTGGCTCATTAAGGGTCTCTATCTCAGGAAGCATTTTGACTCATTGTCATCCAGACATCCAGTTTCCCCCCTCAAAGCCTGGAGATTCAGAGCAAAATAGATTATCATATTTAGACTGTCTTGCAAGCATCTAGGAAACCTTCCATTATTTAGTACAATGCATATAGATGGCTCACATGTTGTGCTTTTGGAGTGGAATTCCATTTCTCTGCAGCTTCAAATAATGAGAAGATTATATTGGCTTTCTTACTGGCCCTTAAGGAGAAAAAGCTCTTGGTCTCATCCTTTAAGGTCTGTCATGCTGTGGTAGTTTAATGCCAAGCCATCTTTTGGCCTCACTCTTTACTACCAAGGGTTTCTCACATCTCTGTTCACTAGTCAGGGAAGTACTCCCATCATGGTTGCAAGACAGGACTCTCTGCTCTTTTCTTGCCTTTTGAATATGGCATTTATTTACCACAAAAGGTCCTTTTTTAATGAAGACATACCGGTTTAGAAGATTCTTCCCAGAGGAGATACCTTCTTCACTACCTTTTCCACATCAAGTGAAGACCTTACATTTTTCCAGGCTTTTAAATGTTTGATTTCAAGTGAGTTACTGAAGATCTGTGAGGGTGATCTGAACTCTCTTGCAGCCAGATGTTGAGTGGTTGCCTTTCTCTTCCTGAATCTCTGGTCAGTTATAGAATGTTATGATAGAAATATTCCTATGACTACTTACTTCTTTTACTAGTGATATACAGTAATTGCATGTACATAAAAACTATAAACCTACAGAATTTCAAAAGGGAAACCAAATACCATTTGATAATAACCATCATATAAAGCTCACCCAGCGTCAGACAGCATTTAAAAGCCAAATGTTAGAATGTTTGTAATTTTATTTTAATTATTTATTAAGAAATATTTATCCTATTGGGATGACGTTCAATAATTTGTGCATATAATAAAAGAGACATATGAACAAAATAACAAACTTTGAGAAGCTGTATTAAAGTAATGTACAGTCGGACCTTCATATCCATGAGGGATCCGTTCTGGACCCCCTGCAGATACCAAAAGCATGAGACCTCAAGTCTCATTGTCACTAATGGTAGCACAGTCATGTGCATGCATCATCATGGGGGACCACAGGGCTTGCTGTCCAAGGATGTTTAAATCCACGAGGTCCCACTGTATAGAGCAAAATAAATCAGATCCACCAAGGTGAGATCAGATTTAGCTCGTAGCTGCAGAATTGCAGCTGATGTACATGCTGTCTGGATGCCCCCTTCATGACAGCATGTTTTTGTGCTTGACAGCTTGACTGAAGTGCTGGCCATTACTAAAGGAGGCATTAAATATCTCCTTCTAGAATGTGCAACAAAAGACAAGGTTAGTTAAATTCAGTGGTGCATTGTGCCCCTTCCAATTTTGTAAATAAATATATTTGCAGTGGGAGGAAATCATATATTTTTTCTTTATTTTTTAGCCTATTGTGAATAATCCAAGACCAAAGGAGAGAGGTAATGAAATCCCTTCATCTCCTGAAAGATGGGAAAAGTTTAAAGAACAGAGGAAAGCAACTGAAAATAATAAGAAAGACAAGGATGAAAAGACGTTAAAGACCGAACGAAGGTCTAAACCTGATAAAGAAGGAAAGCTAATAGTACCTTTAGAAAAAAACAAGGTATCTGAAAAGGCTTTACCTAAGGATGGGAAAGAAGACAAAGAGAACATTTCTGAAAATGATAGGGAATTCTCAATAGACACCCAGATTGAGAAGAAACCTGAAAATGATAATGTGAAGACTCCTCCAGAAAACCTCAAAGAAACCAAAAGACGACGTGGTAGACCGCCTGTGGTGCCTCCAGCAGGTCAGTGGTAACAAGCAAAACTTGGTCTTCTAGGAGATGCCTTGGCTTCTTGTGTTTAGAGATGTTTGCTGCAGGCTGTCTTTCAGAGGAAGGAACTGGCAAAACCACCTCTGAGTATTCCTTGTTTAGGAAAATTGTATGAAACTCATGGGGTCACCATAAGTCAAAAGACAGCCCGAAGACACATACATGCACTCACACAAACAAACACAGACATGCAGAGCAAGTCTATGATGTTACGTCCAAATTATTTACCAGCCATTATTAAACCACCTGAAGTTTGACCCATTTGAAATTCACTGCATATTCATTTATTTTTGTCACATTTCTTAGAAATACCAGCGGTGATTTTTTTTTCTTCAGAAGTGGTAAGCATTTATCATAGTGTATTTTGGAGAGTAGTAGTATAGGAATATTCTCTCAATTCATTGGAATAAACATAAGTATACGTCATACACAGGCATGATATACGTGGCTTTTTAGCATACGCTGAAAGCCATGCCGGAAAAAGCCATGGTGCACCCTGGAAGAAGTAATGGGGCTCCAGCATATGCGGGATTTACCTTATGCCGGGGGGGGGGGGGGGATTTGACATTTTTAATTTGTTGCCTGTTTTATTGAACCCTTTCCTGTATTGTTATGTATTATTTATTGTTTGTATGTACAGTGCTGTGCAAATCTACAGCGCTATATAAATAAAACATAATAATAATACTTGGTACCAAAAAAGAAAGTAAGAGTACAGGATTCAGTTCCTAAATTCTACAAAGGATAGAGATAGTGGAATAATTAGAAATGCTTCTCCTCTCTTTCAATATTTAGATCAGGGTTCTCAAACGTTACAGCCAATAACGTTAGAACTGAGAAGGCGGAAAATACCCAAAGGAGGAGAGCTCCCTTCAAAACGTCCACGGCTCCAGAAAAACATGTGTAAGTATTTACTTAAATATGTTCTACTTGTTTAACTGCAGTAGAAAACATAAAAAAGGAAAGTGTAATTATCATTAAATTTTAGATTTAAATTGCTGCACATATTAACACTCTTAAAACACAATAATCTTAAGTAATTTATTTATTTATTTTCATTATTATTATTATCATTATTATGGTATTTATACCCTGCTCTTCAGCCCTAAAGGTTATAAAGTAGGGAAAGAATCACCTCCATTTTATGAAAGAAAAGCTAGAGGGAAAAAAAAAATAAGGTTTTGGTCCTATCTTTGGTTCCTCCAAAAGCCAACATAGTGAAACAATCACAGCGGATTTTTTCAACTTTAATGAAACTCCCTCTGTCAACTGCAGAGTGTTTCCTTAATGCCAGGAACTCATAACATAGGCTGATTGAGTTCAGAAGAGGCTGAGAATAAATTATAACATTTTTCCTTTATGTTTCTTTTCAAATAAATAAATAAAAACACAGAATTGCTTATTTTTTATATAAATAGGACAACCATTTTGCTAATTCTCTTTCCCATTTCACTTTTCCCATTTCACCAGTTTTTTTGTTAAACTTCTGAACAAGAGATGATAAAGTTTTGTTATGTGCCTTCAAGTCATTTCTGACTTACTGTGACCTTAAGGCAACTTATGGGTTTTTTTTCTGGGGATGAGTGTGTAGATATACCCAAGTTCACCCAGTGATATTTCATGGCCAAGTGGAAAATCAAACCCTGATCTCCAGCAGAGGCATCACCAGGCTTGGTGGCTGGGGGGAGTAGGGCTTGCTGGGGAGTAGTAGCAGCACCCTCCCCTCCCCTGCCGCTTGCCCCTTGTGGCTTCAGCTGGCCCAGCACCCTTCCTTGGGAGAGGGCCCGATCAGCATTGAAGCCATGAGTGACGCACTCAGCTGCCCAGCAGAGCCCGGAAACAGCTAGGCAGCAGGCTCTCAGGAGCACGCCTGGGAGCAAGGCTGGAAGCCAGCCAAGCAAGCTAGTGCACGCTGCCTTATCCCTGCATGGTTGGAATGACAAGAGGCCATAGGAAAGAAGGACAGATGAATGGTAAGCTGCTCCACACTGTGATCATAATCATATTGAATCACTGTAGCAGTTTGGCCAAATAACCATGCAGGTACAGTCTCTATAAAACAACCAAAAGATTTATGGTGTGAATTGAGAAATTACTTCCATTCTTTTGATGTACAATGGGGAGACTTTTAAATATATATTTTAAGTGTCAAATGCATGCTGGAGTTGTGATGCAAATCAGTGACAGTCATTACGATACATGGTTGCCTGAACGCAATTCTTGCTGGAGCAGTTTGTTTATTCATGCCCATTCCAGATGAAAGTAATCTAACAGTAGTTTTTAGCACATCTGTAATTTCTAACTTTTTTTCATTGCATAATACTTGTCTAGCTGTTTTTCATTATAATGCTGTAATTCTCAGAGCAACTTTCTCCAACCTAATGTCCTGCTCTACAACCTTTATCATCCTCAACTACCATGGTTGTAGTCCAGTAGGAGAGCCAGTCCAGAGAACCAGTGTGGCTTAGTGGTTTGAGTGTTTGACAATGACTCTGGAGACCAGGGTTCAGATCCCAGCTCAGCCATGAAATCCACTGAGTGACCTTGGACAAGTCACATTCTCTCAGCCTCAGAGGGAGGCAGTGGCAAGCCCCTTCTGAAGCAACTTGCCAAGAAACCACCATGCAGGTTCACCTTAGGGTTGCCATAAATTGGAAATGACTTCAAAGCTACACGACAACAACAAACTACAACAACAAGAGTCTATATGATAACTGAGGTCATAGTTAACGTGAGAAGTACAATGTTTTTTTTTCACTTGATGGGAGCATGAAATAAGAGTCTAATTTGGGAAATGAAAATAGTGGTGAGTAACAGAAAATAGGGAGCCAGCATGGTGTACTAGTTTGAGGATTGGACTATGATCTTGGAGACCAGAGGTTCATTTGCCCACTGAACCATAGAAAACCACTGGATGATCTTGGGCAAGTCACACATTCTCAGTCCCAGAAAACCCTGTGATGGGATCACCTTAGAGTTACTATAAATCAGAATCAACTTGAAGGCACAAAACAAATGAAAAACAAACCAATGTTTGATCACAAAAAATAAGTAATGTTATATGTTAGATATCGTTATCTATAAAAGATTTTGTGTGATTTTAACATATTTTAATCTCTAAAATGTGTTGGTGACCTTTGCTAGAATGAGTACCTTCTAATCAAAAGATATCAAATGTTACAGAAACAAGTGTTCACAGAAGAAGCATGGTAATTTTTTTGTCACATGGACATGTTTGTTTGGTAAAATAAACTAGAAGAAAATAAAACTTCTGATAGGAAAGCTCCTGGGATTTGCCATTAGATTGGTCTTCCTTCTTTTTCATTTAAGTGGTACTCAGTCGTTAATTGCCTTGGGTAACAGTGTTCTGTGCAGTCATGCTGGCTGCATGATCACAGAGCCGTCTTTGACAATGCTGGCTCTTTGGATTAGTAATGGTGATGAGTACCGCCCCCTACAGTCAGACACAACTTGACAAACTTATTGAAGGTTTACCTTTACCTTTACAGATATACTTATCTTGTATCTTTTTCATGGTTGAGATCTTACTCAAGACTGTGATTTGAAAGCCCCCAAGCGAGAATATAGAGGTGGCCAACTGGGAGTTGTATAAGCATAGTGTCCCAGTTATATCTTGAGCCACATGTTTATATTAGATGGTGAACTTCTGTGTCATCAAAAATAAAGTTTTAATGAAGAATGTGATACAGGTTAAAATCTGTATTAAGATGCCATATATTTGTTTTTAGCACAAGAAAAGTTAAAAAATGTTCCAGAGAATGAAAAAGATTCCATAAAGAGACGATCAAGTAATTCTACAAGTAGTAGTCATGAGCCTATAGATACAGATGTTGTTACACCACTACTAGATGAAATTGGACCTTTAAAAGAGCCAGAATCTACCTCCAAAGGAGTGGATGAAGGTAAATAACATACTTTAGAAATGTTTCTTCCAATATATTCTGTTTTGTGTTGACTGTGGGGCTGAGGGCAGTCATGACAGTTGAGTCCTTAATGCCCTGCTCCCCCTATTGAGTGGCTTCTGCTGTTTTGGTGCTAGCGTTCCAGAAATTAAGTATTGCTGGAGAACTTTGAGGGAAATATGGAGATTTATGGCACAATCCCTCTCCTCCCAGTATTACAGCAGTTATTCCTCCCCCTCCCCCCCAAAAAACCAAACCTTTCAGAGCCATGTAGCTCACAAAATATTTGTGCGAAATAGCCAGAATAGTGAGCAAATGCCACTAACAGCATAAGCATTGCATTGTACAGACAGATTTAACTTTGCCTACCATCTGAATTTGTCTTGGGCGTCAGGGCTGTCCATTGTCACACTTGCTAAATGAGAGGGTTTTGCATCATTTTAAAAAACTTTTATTGTGCTTTACTTAATCACAAAGAGAAAACACCAAACAACATGTTTCAAATACCAATTTTCAAAATACAGGAAACACGGTCTTTGAATCTTTGTCATACAAAATGAACTACCTCAAATCTTTCCTAATAATAACATTGGGCAACAAAGTCAGATAAATGATTAATAAAGTAAATAAAGGGAAACCATATTTTTAAAAAGTGTCTGATCATCATTTATATCTCAAAGATAAGAAGGTAGTTTTTCCATTACAGGAATATTCCAAAAACCTTTCATCCAAGATTCTGTTGTTTTCCAATTTGAAGCAACTTTAGGCCACAAGCTAATGAGTTCTTCATGTTTTAGCGATCTGTATTGATTAATAAATAAATAGAGTAGTCCCAATTTTAGGATCCACATTAATTGTTTGTCATCTTGCTTACTATTTGGAAAACTTTGGTCTAATATCCTGTTACCTATAGTCATTCCCACTCCATATGTAAATTTTGCACAATGCTTTTTCCAGCATTTATCATTCAGAAGACCATCCAGGTATTGCACGTTGATTGGTGTTAGGTAGCAACAGTTGATTAATTTGAACACACATTCTTCAATACTAGGAGAGATAGTCTTTCCATAAATAAGATCAGGTTTTATTGTCTATATTGCTTTAAAATCATTTATCCAAACCTCTTTGACCCCTGTAGGCTCTGGGAACATGGTTTCTAATAGAATAGAATAGATCTTATATGTTAGCAAGCATGTCTTATAAATGTTTCAAACTGACTTAATGGTCTATTAATTGACATTTTTACTGTGTGATTGGAAAGAAAAGTAAATGATTTGATGTATTTGAATCCTGGTCTGTTTTCTGATTGTTCCTTTAATTAGCTACCTGTGTTTTGCTTTTTAGTTTTGGGAAAAAAAACAGTGTGTCTGTAGAGATCTTTTTGTTCCCATTCTTTGTAAGCAATAAACGTATCTATAATAAACAACGGGTGAGAAAGTAGTGGGGTCAGTGGGAATGATGTTTTGAACAGCTTGTCCTTCCATTAATGGGAGATGTGCATTAAGGTGATAACTTGAACATTTTAAAGGTAGTTAAATGGTTTCCCAGTCCTCTAGAGCTTTTTATAACCTCTTGAGGGCTGCAGTAGGGAGAGGAAATCACCTCCCTATAAATTCTCCTGATAGAGTCAGTTACATCAGCAGATAAATCTTGCAACATTGCCAATGGATTTACAGGGAGAAAGCTACTTGCAAAAAAAAAAATATTGAAAAAGTACTTTGAGGAGAATTTAACAAACGAGGTACAGGTGAAGACTGTTTGGGATGCTAGCAAAGCAGTAATATGAGGCATCTTGATTAAAAGAGGAGCAGAAATAAAACAGCTTCCGTGGACTCAGTTGTACGGGATCATTTTGAGTCTGTAAGTACTGAGGAAGTGGACAAGATCCTTAGAAGTGTTAGGAAGACAACTTGCTCTCTCGATCCCTGTCCCTCGTGGTTAGCGGCTCAGGAGGGAGCGGTTGTAACCACCATGTTGCACCGCATAATTAATGCATCATTCAGGGAAGGGCGTTTTCCATCCAGTTTAAAATTGGCCATAGTAAAACCGCTGCTAAAAAAGCCCTCCCTAGACCCCCTGATGCATAATAATTATCATCCTGTTTCGCTACTACCTTTTTTGGGGAAGATGATCGAGAGAGCAGTTGCAATCCAGCTTCAATTGGTCTTGGATGATACTGATTTTCTGGAACCATTACAAACCGGGTTCTGGGCGGGCTATGGAGTTGAGACTGCCATGGTCGCCCTGGTCGATGATCTCTGTCTGGGCATGGACAGGGGTAGCGTGTCCCTGTTAGTGCTCTTAGACATCTCAGCGGCTTTCGATACCATTGACCATGGTATCCTTCTGGAACGCCTGAGGGAGTTAGGAATCGGGGGCGCGGCGCTCCAGTGGTTCTATTCCTACCTCTCAGGCCGATTCCAGATGGTGCAGCTGGGGGATGTGTGCTCCGATAAGAGGGCACTTACATCTGGTGTCCCTCAAGGAGCCATCCTGTCCCCCATGCTATTCAACAGTTACATGAAACCGCTGGGAGAGATCATCCGGAGACACGGGGCGCGGTGTTATCAGTACGCTGATGACACCCAAATATGTTTCTCTGTGTCTCTGACTGATGCAGTGACCAGGGATGGCATCTCTCCTCTAGATGCCTGTCTGGAGTCGGTAATGGGCTGGATGAGGGAAAACAGACTCAGTTTGAATCCAGAGAAAACGGAAGTGCTCGTGATAGGTTCCCTGGGCCCGGGGATGGATGTTTGTCCACCTGTCCTAAATGGGGTCATGCTCCTCTTGAAGGACTCTGTTCGCAGTCTGGGGGTACTCCTGGACTCGTCGCTCCACCTTACATCTCAGGTGGATGCGACAGTCAGGAGCACCTGTTATCAGCTTCGGCTGATACGCCAGCTGCGACCTTACCTGAGCCGGGAGGACCTTGAAACGGTGGTACATGCTCTGGTAACCTCTCAGTTGGACTTCTGTAATGCGCTCTACATGGGGCAACCCTTGTACCATACTCAGAAGCTACAATTGGTTCAGAACATGGCAGCAAGACTGGTCACTGGATCTTCCAGGACCAGTCATATAACACCTGTCCTTAAAGATCTACATTGGCTGCCCATTCGCTTCCGAGCGCAATACAAGGTGTTAGTTATCACCTATAAAGCCCTAAATGGCTTGGGCCCAGGGTACTTGGAGGACCACCTCTCTCCATATAATCCGCCCCACACACTCAGATCGTCTGGGAAGCAACTATTGAGAGTTCCAGATGCAAAATATTCAACAACATCACAGAGGGCCTTCTCCATCTCGGCCCCACAGCTCTGGAACTCGCTTCCCGGCGAGCTCTGCTTGGCCACCTCCCTCGACCTACCTATTCAGGAAGGGGTTAAAAACCTTCCTTTTCCAGCAGGCTTTCCCCTAGCGTCCCCAATGTAATTTCTGCTCTCCCTTCACTGCTGTTGTATTTTGTGCTAGCTTGGATGTTATTATTTGTAGTTTTATCGTATTTTAATGCTGTTTTTATTGTGTAGTGTATTATGTGGTGTAATTGTACACTTTAGTATACTGTAACCCACCTTGATCTATGGAAAGGCGGGCTATAAATAAAGATTTTATTATTTATTATTATTTTACCAACAAGAGATGGAAAAATTAGAAGAAGCAGTAATACAAGCAAAATTAGAATTAAATAATCATCCAACAAATAATAAATAAACATTTGAAATGGTTGAGAAAACAACTGGTCAAAAGATTGTCTGCAGAACTTGAGAAAAAAATGAAATATATCACACAAAGTCAATTTGAGTTCACAAACAAATCCATAAAATGGTTAGCAAACAGATTGTAGAAAGAAAAGGAGAAGAAAACAATTACTGAGATAAAAGAAGGAGCGAAATTAATTTATTGACAAGAAGACATTGAAAAAGCTTTCGTAAATTTTTATTCAAAATTTTATAAAAAAAGAAGACTTGAATCCAGACATTGTAGACTAATACTTGGACAAACAGAGAATAGACAAATTAACAGAAGACCAACAAAAATGATTTAATTTGATGTTTTCAGAAAAAGTAGTAGTTTAAGTGATAAGGAAATTAAAAGTGAATAAAGCTCCTGGTCTGGATGGATTTACTGCTTGTGTTATACCTCCGTTTCTCCTTCAAAATGATGATGAGAAGTGATGTGATGTCACTTCTTGTTATCATTTAGTGAGAGGGTTTTTTTTTTTTTTAAGTATGAGGTTATTCTGATGGTGAAGGGTCTGGAAACCATGCCCTATGAGGAACGACTTATGGAGCTGGGGAGTTTAGCCTGGAGAAAAGAAGATTAAGAGGTGATATGATAGCCCTGTTTAAATATTTGAAGGGATGTCATATTGAGAAAGGAGCAAGCTTGTTTTCTGCTGTTCCAGAGAACAGGACCCAGAACAATGGATGCAAACTACAGGAAAAGAGATTCCACCTCAACATTAAGAGGAACTTCCTGACAGTAAGGGCTGTTCGACAGTGGAACAAATTCCCTCGGAGTGTAGTGGAGTCTCCTTCCTTGGAGGTCTTTAAGCAGGGGCTGGATGGCCATCTGTCAGGGATGCTTTGATTTAGATTTCCTGCATGTCAGGGGGTTGGTCTGGATGGCCCTTGTGGTCTCTTCCAGCTCTATTATTCTATGATTCTGTGAGTTCAAAATATCTGGTTTCAAAATAAATAGAAGGAAGAACGTATTATTGACAACAAATTTGACTGAAAAGTAGGGAGAGCAGTTGGAGACAATTATGAGCTGCCAAATACAGAAAAATGTTAAACATCTTGGGATTTGGCTGATAAAAAGAAATACTATAGATCTCATTGGGAATAACTATCAAGTAAAATGGAAGGAAATTAAAACAGACTTGGCCAAATGGGAAAAAAAAAACTACAACTGACCTTCATGGGGGCGGGGGGAGGGGAAATAGAAGCAGTAAAAATGATGGTCCTACCTAAAATGAACTTTATAATAAATAATATCCCTAGCCATTGATTTAGTAAGGCTGTCCATAGCTTATTTTATGTAGGAAATTTAAGCCTCCTGGAATGACAACGTAGAGTTGGTTTTTCAGAATCCTTTAATTGAAGATTACGTTCTTGTGTATAGTATCCAACTCTTGGCTGCCTTTTTGTCTTTAAGGTCCATTAGAGGTATCAGTTGAATCTGACTTAAAGATCAAGGAAGAGTTGCCTCCATGTCCAGAAGAAGCATCTCAGACTTTAGCTGATAATAGCAAAGTAAAGGAAGAGAACATAGCAGAATTGTCCTCTACACCTGAACTACAAGAGATTCCAGAGACATCTATTCCAGGTTCAGTTTTTCTAATTTTATTTTATAGGCCACACTTGTTTCTTTGGGAGTGAAGTAGGAGTTAAGCTTTTAGTTTGTGGGAACTTATGATGTAATGATTTCCTCTCCTACGATGTATAGTCTTAATGTCTAAATAGGGCTGTGGTATTTTATAATTAAAATGTGCGAATTCTTATGTTCTTGCAGTCACCAGTGCTTCTAAGGGAAATGATGGTTTTACTACTTCAAAATCTGCAGTTGAACATGAACCCAAGTTTAAATGTAAATTCTTAGACTGTTCTAAATCCTTTCGGAAAGCCAAACTGTTGCATTATCACATGAAATATTTTCATGGGATTGAGAAGTCACCAGAACCACAACAAAGTCCAGCAACAAGAAGTATTCAGACAAGAGGTTCCCTGGCTTCTGAAAAAGCTAATCAAGATAATTCTAACAGAAGGAGAACAACATCTGGTAATTTGTGTAAGTAGTTTACTAAAAGCCTTCCCTTCACTTATTTCATTGAATTAGTCTGGATCATTTGAGTTACATTAAAAAGTGATTGGTGGTTGTGGGAGGGGTCCCCCCAGGTTTTTATGTTCAGCATTTAATTGAAAATTGCAAGTTGTGAATTCAAATTGTTAAATTTATTTATCCATATTTGCTTTCTTTTGCTAAAAATTGCAACATGCAATTTATGAAACATGCAAAAAATGCATGTTTAATACGATAGCACCCAATATGCTATAATATGATATAGTTATGAACATTATTAGGAAAAAAGTTCTAAGCACTAAAATATGTGGACAATCTCTCCTAATTTAGTAGTACAGTAAATGGCATTCATTTTGCTTTCTATGGCCAACAGCTAGAAGTTAGGGAGCTGTATTGCCCCACAGCAACTCCTCTTTTTTTAACCAGGATGCCCCCTTAAAAGACTCACGGGGACAATTTCAGCATGTCTAGTTTTCTGAACAGAAAATGAATGCAAAGTAAATGTCAAGTTCATTTTGTGTTAGAAAAATGATCCAGGGCCTCCAGATGGGATAAAATTGTCCATAGGGATTATTGGAGAACTTTTTTTAAAAAATTGAGAGTATTGGGGTTCTACAAAGATGGCTTTGGGGGGCCACATGCAGCCTCTGGGTCTGACTTTTCCCTGCTGTGGTATAAATAATTGGTTTCTCTCCCATGGCCTGTGGGGAACTTCATTAACCTTTGGGATGTATTTGAATTTGGAGGAGACATGACAGTATAGCAGTCTGTATAAAGGAAAAGATTGGGAACAGTTCTTCTGGCTACATTAAGCAAAATTTTACAGAGGGAGAATAGCAAGCTAGAGTAAGTTACATACGGCAGAGCTGAATGGAACAAATACAAGCATACTTCAGCCTTTGATGAAGAAGTTCCCTTTTACAAAGCCTTTATGTCTGCGCAGACACCATTTTCCTCTTCCTTGTCCTCTTTTTATCTAGAAATTTTTAGGAGCATGAACATTGAGAGGAATGTGAAGGAGAGTTGGAGAAACACTGTTGGATTGCCATAGGTGTGCGTAGTACAAAATTCACTAAAGCTGGAGCGGGAAAGGAATGAGATGCTCTCTAGCTGATCCTATGATCTTGTAGAGTGTGCTTGTCTATGTCAGGCAAGTTAACAACAGCTGCTTCCAGAATTACTTACTGGTCTTGTATAAACAGCAGAAGAGGAAGAAAAGGGGAAGGCAGATCAGCTTACCTCACCTTCTACCCCCAGCATGTTAAAAAACTATAGAGCTGTAACTTTGACCACTGAGCTGCATTCATGTAGATCACACATGAAATACATCTGGAAAACTATGTTTATATACTTAATATACTTTCATTCTGAAAACTATATGAAATATTGGCTTAAATAAAAATATTTCTCTAAAGCTGCTAAAGAAAAAGAGAAGAACAAAGAGAAGAAAGTGAGAGACATGGTGAAAACAAAATCAAAGAAGAAAAAGAAGAAGAAAAAGAAAACTAAATCAGGTACTAACTACTTTAACATTGTAAATTGCTGAATTTTTTCCCATGTTGCTTTGTGCTTTTTTCACTCAGTTGCAATTATTTAACAGAAAATATTATTTAAAATATGAATGTTATGTTGGAGGCAACAGTGTAACCATTCATACTTGTAATTGTAACTCTGACAGTGAGATCTGTGTCTGAGCAGCAGGCAAGACTGTATTCTACTGTCTCGTAGTCCAGTTGCTCTCACTAAGTCTTCAAAGATGGGTGGAAAGTTACCCAAGATCTAGGAGCTTATATGCAACACCCTTCATCCTGTCTGAAGACTGTGCCCATCCAGTTTTTCTGGGGGGAAAAAAATTCAGGGGCCTTGGGAGGCATTGGGTAGCCTACTACACTGTTTTCCTCACCTCTCTTTGAAAACAGCCTGTCTTCCCAGTATATGGAAGAAAAGAACACCCCAGTGTTTTAGATTACATGATGGTAGCAAATAGATGGTATGGATAGGATGTAAACTTGTAGGCAGACATATATATAAGCTCATGCTCCATCCATACTAGTTGTCATCACCTTTTCCTTGGTGGTTTAATGTGAAGATTTAGTGCAGGCATAATATTCAGTCCTTAACTGAAAGATTTTTATGTATGTATTTACTTTTGGATTTGTTCTCAAGTAATAACACTTCCTTATATTGAACAGACCATTCGGGGAGTGAAGAAAATGTTGAATCTTCTCAAGACGTTTCTTCTCCAAGATCTGTTATTGCAACAAGATGCAGTTCAACAAGTCGATCATGTGCACACTTGAGTACTCAGTTACATGGAATTGATTCTGGACATCGTAAACACAAATCAAAAATAAATGGTAAAATTGATAGTTTTAACGGAAGAATAAAGAAATACAAAGGAAATTATTCTAAAAGTCTTGATGCTTAGGAAAAAGGGTATAGATAACTACCAATCTGCTGTCATAAAACATAATTATTTGCTTGGCAGACATATGGCAGCACAGAGATGCAGTTATCCTGCTGAAGTGCACTGTATGTGTGACTGTCTCTGAAGATGGTCCAGTAATTGACTTTTTGTATATTTTTAGCTACATGTGTGTTTTTCTTGTATTTTTCTTTCCTATAAGTTGCCTTGAGCCCCAACTTTGTGTAAAGGCAGGATATAAATAAATAATACAGTACAAGTTAATCTTAAATTACTGTATTTGAATATCATTTATATCTTTTTACATTGCTCAGCCCTCAAGCTAAAATCTTCTAGGCTTGGTTAGGGCTTAAATATGATTTGCGTTTTTCAAATCTTGAACCAAACATTACCTACTTGTATAAGGGCTAATGTCCTCTGCTACTATAAAACAAATTAAAATTTGAAATGACAGTATTTTCGATTTTAGTTATACAAGGCATCTTTTTAAATGTTGAACAGCTGAAAATTATTCCTTCCCACAATGCTTGGGATGAAAGAATTAAATTTAGGGTACAAGAACTGTCAAAAATTGAAATCTAAAGCAAACTCACTTAACATTATAGAAACCTGCACCACAATGCACAAATTAAGATGGGTTTATATGTCCACTTACCTGACAGTAAAACTCGTTTGAGCTCAGTGAAACTTATTTTAAGAGTAGCATATAAGACTGCACTATAAGTGTAAATAATAATTGAATTTCTATCGTTTCTGTTACATTAGTGTGTGCACTCGCATATGCACATACTTCTATAATGAAAACAGTTTAAGCTTAGTTGAGGTATATGACTTAATTAATATTTAGTTAATTTAATATTTAGTACATTTTTTGTCAAGTGTCAGATTCTCAACTCCTGTCTTTCTGAAAGGCTTTGTTTTGTGTGAGAAGTAAGTGCAGCCTATTTATTATTCTGCAGAAAAACACTGACTAGATTACCTTAAAAAGAATCATAGAGTTGTTAAATACAATTCTACATCAAATTGCTATTAATCCTTAATCATTTTCTGGTTGTGAGTTACTGGCCTGTTAGTTTGTTGGATGGAGCGGAACATATTTTTAGAAAGAAAGAAAAAAACCTATCTGAAAATATACACATGAGGCAATAAAACAGATCACCCTAAACCAGAGGCTGTGCAGACCACTCCTGAAGGGGTGGCCTGCAGCCACTTTCTGTCTTCGCTAGATCAGGGCCGTGGCCACCGCATGCAGCGGACTCCAATCTGGCCTTTCCATGGCACAAAAAGGAGCCCACAAAAAGTGGAAAGGGTGCCGGCACTGGCATCTAAACACATCACCAGAGGAACACTGTGACACTACGCACCGTGTGGTGTGGCACGCCACATCATGCCATGGGGGCGGAGTCGGGGTATGCGTTGTGTGGACACCACGCCCCAACTCCACCCCCAGGCTGACCTTATGGCCAGTCTGCACAGCTCCTCAGTGACTTTTCTAAGGGGTTCAGAGAACTTCCAGGTTCTTTGAAAGTTTCAGGAGAAGGGAATGCTTAATGGAGAAGAGTTGTGATGTTATATTAGCTTATGTGGATGATACCTTGGTCATTTAATGAAAGCCAAGAGTGAGATACTTCAGCTAAAATAAAATAGTGATCTGCATCCCCCTGAATTTATAGGGGTTTCTGATGATGATGATGATGATTATTATTATTATTATTATTATTAACCTTTATTTATAAAGCACTGTAAATTTACACAGCACTGTACATACAATCTTTTAATTAGGTGGTTCCCTGCCCTCTGATGATCCATTGTAGTCCATTTGATGTCCCGCGTAGCACTGGTGATGTCAGAAATCATTGTGGAATCACTGAGTTCAGCCCAAATGGAATGGTCAGGAAGGGAAAAATGAAGAGTGGGTAGTGTGCAGATACTTTTGATGCTTAATGCTCTTTTTTTTTCATGGAGCTCACATAGACTGCAGCCTTCTATGGCTTGTTGTAGCACAGTAGGATTGCATACAGATCTATGCTAGAATGAGCAGTATTCCATTTCTCAACTTACTGAACAGCCTCTGAAGCTCCCCAGCATAGCTATCCCTGCATTATAGGGGAGCAAGCAGGATTGCAAGATGTCCCTGGCTACATCCCCATAGCCAGACATGAAATGATTACACCAGTGCTGAGATCTCCAGAGGATTAGAACAGATCTCAGCATTGATGTCATCATTTTGCATCTGACTTCAGCAAGACAATTCTGAGATCCTGCTCACTTCCCACAAAGTAGGGAATGAGTGGCTGAGGGAAGCTTTAGAGGCTGTTCAGTAAATCTCAGGAGGAGGCTTTGGCTGCTATGGAGCGAGGAAAGGCATATGAACCCCTGCAATACCTAAAAAAGGACGTACACATGTGTGAGGGTAACTTTCATGTGCATATGTCCCTAACAGGATGCCAGTCATGGTTTAGCATTGTTTTCATGGAAAATGAGAGATGTACTCTGGTGTTTTTGTGGAACAAAATATTGTTAAGCCATGCTTTTGTTAAAAAAGGCTTTTATTTGTCCTGCTGACATGTTTTGGGAATATCCTTCTTCATGAGCTGATTCTTCTGTTTCTCTTTTTCTATAGCCAGAGTTTCTAGTGTTGAATCTATAGCACAACTTAACACCAGAGTACATCTCTCATTTTCCAGCGTTTCATGCTGTTTTCTCCCTTTCAACAATCTCAGCATTGTTTTCAGCCTAATATATGCATAGCTTGGAAGAAGCTTCATTAAGGGAAAAGATCATTTGCAATCTGCCTTTGCTTCAGTGATACTCATCACCTCCTAATTTTCCATTTTTATAATAGAGTTGTTTATTGTAGGGATTCTAGATTATAGAATTTAGAATATGTAATGTAGACTCTAGAATGTTTCTATGCACATAGACATAAAACTGCATCCCCTTATTAGGTCTATGTCAGGCCACACATAGGATAGTTATGGGCAAGTTTAACACCATCTGCAGCACATTTTCCCCGTGAGACAATGCAAGTTCCTCACCTAGGCAAGTGTGTGTGTATGTGTCGGTGTGTGTGTTCATGTGTTCAAGAGACTTTTTGTTCTAAGCGATTAAACCTTTCTCTGTTCCCAGAGCCTGGAATAGTTTTCGTCTTGTATTTAATGGGTGGGCTTCTTTTTGTGCCAGCAAAAAGCTGGGTTGGGGGCGTGGTGTGTGATTGCTGTGGCCCCAACCCAGTGTTCAAAGGGGTGGCTTTAAACCACCCCTTTAGGGCTATCTGTTTCAGCCCTTAGTTGCATGTTTTTACCCTAGCTGCTTGTGATTTTTAGGTGCAGTTCTCATACTGAAATTAATTAAATGCTATCTTGGACTGAAGTGTACCCTGTATTTGCTTAGTGAAGGATTTGTATTTAACGCAGCATCTGAGTATGATACGGAAGCATGATTTCAAGTATAAATTGAATGTGTGAAAGTATTGTCATTAGATATTTCTTGGCTTACAGTGATTTAAAATGCAACCTCCTAAGGTTCCTTTCTGAAATAACTCAGATTTTACTACAATTGAATTCTTTGTACACAGAGGAGGATACCTTAAGTGAATCATCTGCAGATAGTTTGCTTTGGAGTGATGATGACTGCAGTCGGGACGTTGATGTAACAACTAATCCTGATGAGAATCTTGAAGATGATGATGATCATGACTTTGAGATTGTCCGCTGCATTTGTGAAGTAGAAGAAGAAAATGACTTTATGATTCAGGTACACAGTGGTGGATTGTGGGTGTGTGATGAAGTAAGCCTAGGGTGGACAATTGCAGCGAAGGCCAGTTTGCACCCCCCACATGGGTCTGCACTAGTCTATTTTCAGCTGAAATCATCTGCTGGTGATGTCTTGAAGTGTCTATCAGATCTACTTCTAGTTTACCTTGTCATGATTTTCACCCAGTTTTTATGCTTGCAGAGACATTTGGGGTGTCAGAGGGATATTTTGTGGTAATAACACTGCTGCAGGTGATGTGTTGGAGAATAATTTGGGCTTTTTTAAAAAGTAGGGAGAGATTTTTTTTATGGGTTAAAATGTGTTTTCCTAATTTCCAAGGAAACAAACATTCAGTTACTCTGTTTGCAAGTTATCTCTGGGTGACTAACCTTTAGGATGATTGTTTCTTTATGTTTTGATAATATGATATGTAGAATCAGCATACAAAACCAGTTCCAAAGATTTTAGATCGATATCCATCTTCCAGGTTTTCCCTCATTCCATTCCAGTCCTGTAATCTGTAGAAATAATTTGAGAATTTCAGTCCATCTAGAGATTTCTCAATATGGGGGACGGTGAATCTGATAGAAAGTCCTTCTGTAATTTGTGTCTGCAGTAGCCTTAACAATTATTACGTTAATTCTGCTAGTGGTATCATTGAAACTTTTTATTTCTCAGCTTGAAAATAGGATATTGTAGGAGCATAGTTAATACTTCCAGAGGTTGAGCATTACAGCCCTGGAATATTTTCTCCAATTCACATTTCAATCTGAATTGGAGTAAAAATCAAGTCCTACCACCTTTGTTTGATTGTCTTGTTACTTTTTAACAGTGGAAGTAATAGGATAGAGGATGGATTGTTACAACTGGTATGCAGGTAGGATTCAATTCAGGAGGAGGAGTAAATGTAGATTTCCTGAACTTGCATAGTTCTACATTTACCTGTATACCTAGATCACATCAATACTGTGTTACAAGGCTAATTATCCTTCTGCTTCCACAGCAGCAGTCTAGATAAATGAATAGGAAAGATAAGTGGAAGGAGGGCAGGTATTCTCTGCAAGCAGTATCAGACTTTGCCATGCATCCTTCTAATATTCTTATATCTATCACCAAGAGTATGACAAGATTGGATTTGCGTTCAAACTACTAAAAAATGGAGCACATGTGTCTTATTAATCTTTTTTTTTTAACATAAAACAGTGTGAAGATTGTCTCTGTTGGCAGCATGGAGTTTGTATGGGTTTATTAGAAGAGAATGTACCTGAGAAATATACCTGCTATATTTGTCAAGATCCTCCAGGTATAAAGATTTCTAAAGTTGCAGAATCTTCTAATAGTATGTAGTAATTATATTATTTTATGTCTTTCAAAAAAAAATTGGCTGGCATTCTGTTGAGTAGTTATGACTTTGTAAGACAGATTTTGAGATTCACATTTATGATCATTAACTACTGAACCTGATCCCAAAATTACCTTTTTAACCAGGCATTATCCCAACCCAAGGCTTTTCAAAGTGCTGCATGTTGAGGTGCTGGGAAATTATGTCTGCAGTGCTCTCCTGGTTGCAATATGTGATCTCTAGGGATCTTTCCAGCTGGCTGTTCTCAACATGCTCTGCAACTGAAAGAATGTTGCAGACATCACTTCCGAGTGCCACATTTTGGAGCACTTCATAAACCCTTTGGTTGTAGCACTGCCTGATTGAAAAGGTACATCTTATGG
This sequence comes from Sceloporus undulatus, assembly GCF_019175285.1. Taxonomy (NCBI): domain Eukaryota; kingdom Metazoa; phylum Chordata; class Lepidosauria; order Squamata; family Phrynosomatidae; genus Sceloporus; species Sceloporus undulatus. The sequence continues at coordinate 43,186,391 of NC_056525.1, read as the reverse complement.
GGGTGGCTGCATCACAGTTATTTCTGATGATCTCATCCTTTGTTTGTCGTTGGTACCTTGTAAATGTGTTACATCTAATGTGATGCATGGAGTGTTGTTTCATTTTCTTTGGCATTTATGTCATATACGTTGAGGAGCTCCAAACTAAACATGTTTAGCAGTTGTTGAATTTAGGTATGAAATTATCCTACGCTGGATGAGGTTACACTACAGCTTGGGTGCACACTTGGGTTTAATGCTGAACCTGGAAGCTCAGATTTCAATTATGGTCAGGAATGCAATTGTACAGTTAAGGTTTGAGATGGCTGGTCTGGACATAGCGATACATGCCTTAGTTGGATTACTCTATGTGGTGCTGCCTTTGTAGAGTGTTTGGAATCTTCAGCTGGTCCAAAGAACTGATGCCAGATTATTAACAGGGACTGGTTACAGGGAGCACACAACTCTCTTGTTGCAACAACACCACTAGCTACTGGTCTGCAGTTCAGGTCTAAGATATTTGAAGGACTGTGTGCTCCTTTACAAACCTGCCTGTGCTTTGAGATCCTTGGGAGGCCTTTCTCTTTGTCCCCCCATCCTCCCTGGTACCTCTGGCAGGAACACAGGACCTTCTAAGTGGCTGCCTCCAGGCTCTGGAGCTCCCTTCCCGGAAAGGTTATATTCCCTAGCCTCTTCACATAGATAGATGAAAACTTTTCTGTTTCAACAGGCCTTTGAAGACTGATTGTAGAGGGCCTGTCTTACCTAAACATTGTGCTAGGTTTTCTGTTTGTTATCTTTGTGCTGATTTTAATGGTTTCTGTTTTTAACTGGCTTTAATTTTGTGCAGTACTATACTCATTTCTTAATGTTTGTATTTAGTCAATTTTTTAGCTTTTTAAAAAATCTCTTGTAAGCCATCTTGAGTCCTGAACTGAGGAAGATGAGGGATCAACAACAACAATAGATTTTTTTAAATCTGTATATATTGTGTCAGATTCTTTCTCCATCTTTAAAAATAATAAACATGAGCCTGTAGAAATGTATAGTCGAGAGCCAGCATAGACAAATAAAGTTGGAGGACCCATTCATAATTTACATCTTTTCTTGCAGTTCTGGCAAGGAAGGAGCTTGGGTTAACTAATGCACATTGACCCTCAAAGTTTCATCTGCTTGTAATAGATAGATGAGGACAAAGAAATAACAAAATTTGTGACTTACATGTCTGCGTTATGGAAAAACTAAGTAAACTAGGTAAAACTAGGTAAAAACTGTAAGGCTAGAGATGCAGTGATGGTAGCAGCTGTTTCTTTGCTAGTAGCAAAGAATGTTGATATGTTTATAAGCAGATAGTGACTTTCTTACCTTGGTTTCAGAAAGCTAATTTTGTGCAGTATAGTACTGTACATGCTTATTCAGAAGCAAATCTTACTGTGTTCAGCTATGATTATTGATGAGCGTGTGTGCATAGAACTGCATACTTTATGATTTTCATAGTTCTGCAAGCCATTGCTGGTTTAGAATGAAACTTGACATCTGAGCCTTGGATTGTATTAAATGCAATTAGATAAAAGACTTCTCCATTCATAAAATTAGTTCTTAAAATCCCAAAGTGAATTTGAGCAGTACTCCATTTTTCTGTGAAGATTGGGTAGTTGTTCTTTACTGCTCATCAGGTTTTTCATTCATTGGAAATCTCACATTAAAGTTGTTTCTGAAGTATGCGGCCTTTTTTGTCCATGGATTCAACCATCAACAGCTTGAATTGTTTTTGTCATTTTGTATAAGGGACACCATTTCACTATGCCATTGTATTTAATGAGACTTGAGCATCCATGAAATTTGGTATTCATAGAGAATCCTGTAACCAAACCCCAGTGGATAATGAGGGCTTGTATTTCTTTTTGAAACCACCATTAATGGAAAAAAAATTAGGATGAACTAGTAGAAAATTAGGATTGCGTTACTAGTGATATTCATATATTTATTTTTCGATGTAATTCACACCATCATTACTGCTGCTTTAGGTAAGCGGGCAAGCTTGAAGTACTGGTATGAAAAGGACTGGTTGTGTAGCGGCCACATGCATGGCTTAACGTTTTTGGGAGAAAACTATTCCCACCAGAATGCTAAGAAAATAGTAGCTACACACCAACTTCTTGGCGATGTGCAAAAAGTGATAGAAGTATTACATGGTCTTCAACTGAAAATGAGCATTTTACAGTAAGCAATATTTTTAATACCTTTTTAAAAATTATGCTAGTGTGTTGCAAAGTCAAGTATGGTTGCAATTTGCTGGTTTTATACAGTATTACATAGGAGCAGTACAGACCACCCCTTTCAAACTGGTCTGTAGGTGCCTGTTTTCGGTCCGCAGCGTTGCTGTAGTAACTAAACCGCTCGGCAATGCTGCGGACCAAAAAAAGAGCTGCCTAGAGCGGCTCCTTTTTGGCACGTTGTAAGGGCTGTGTTGCAGACCTTACAACATCTCTTCCTTTGCATGACGTGTGGGTGCTGTGACGTCCACACGTCATGCACACATCCCCCATGTGGGCAGTGCGGTGCTGTAATGGCGCCACCTGCACGTAGTAGGGCTCAGGACCATGCCGTTGGTGCACAGTCCCAAGCCATACTATTGCTGCCAGGACACCGTGCCCTGGCGGTGTGTACCGGGCTATAGTTTCAAGTATATATTGGGCTGATTTGGAAACAATGGGGCAAAACAGATCGTCCCTTTGACGATGAAGGAAAAGTTGGCTTTTTGCCGACTCAAAAAGGGGTGACAATTGGTTACTTCTTTTTGGGCTGACAAAAAAGATGGATTGGGGCTGTGGTGTGTGGTTGTCGCGGCCCCAATCTGGCTTTCTCAGGGGAAGCTTCAGGCTGCCTCTTTGGGGCAGTCTGTTTCAACCCAGTGTTACATTATAATTAAGCGCAGCTTTTCTATTTTAGATCAGCCACAGTTTATCTTGTATTTACTGTACCAAAGCAAACAATGGTTAATTTTAACTATGGTTTCACGGTTATGTTAGCGTTTTCTCTTTGAGTTCTCAGATAATTTATTGATAAGGTAATATTAGAAACACATAGTGATGTTTGCCTTTGAGCACAAAAACAAAAGTAAAGGTAATATGGTTGTCAACCTGTTTCAATGGTACTGCTCCTCTCTGTAATTTTCCTGTCAGTTTTCCTGTGCTAGGAAAAATGTTACTGGCTATATTTCTGCATCCCATATATGTTAAATGTGCAGCTACAGGGTTAGTAATTGTAGGTGCAACCAACTACTGTATGTGTGCGCTGCTCAGAAGACATTTCTAAATTAATGACACAAGGAACAGCTAACTTTATGGATACTTTCATGAAAGCTCTGTGTTTTGTGTCAGTAATTTCAGAATTGCTGCAGTATAAGAATCTGTGTTTATGCTAATCCTTTCATTGGGAAAACCTGTTTTTTTACTGAGAAAATATTAATCATTATAATAATGTGCTTTTTACTCTCTTGTAGTTAAACACTCTATAAATAAAATTGGAAGCTGATGCAAATATAATTATAAAATACTCTTCCTACATGCTTGCTAAAGAATACTAGTTATGATTAATTGAATTCTTTTGCTCAGGTCAGGTTTACCTTACTTATGTTATTTCTGTTTAAGAACACTTATTAGCTCTCTGAACTACTTAAAATGCCCACATAGTGGGCACTCACTGGTTAATGTTATGCTGAATTTGCTGAAATCTGACATTCAGAGTGCAGAATAGAATTATAATATCAGAATCAATAAAAATATTACTATTGTCATATTTAATATTTTCAAAAAAGAAAAAGGTCAACTTTCATAGAAGTTTTAAGCATGACTTTCACTCATTTACCTTTTCATCAGGAGCAAAGAACATCCTGACTTGAAGCTCTGGTGTCAGCCTTGGAAACACCTTGATGTAGATGAGAAATCTCATACTATGCACCTCATTCACGTTGAAGAAAACTGTTACAAAGAAGAGACTGCAAGTTACAGAACTTTTAATGGAACCATTGAGAAACCTTCAACCATTCCTTCTGTAGAGGAATCTTATATTACTAGTGAACATTGTTACCAAAAACCTCGGGCCTACTATCCTGCAATAGAACAAAGACTTGTTGTAGAAACCAGAAATTCAGACATTGATGACAGTGTCAATAGGATAAGAGAGAATGGAGATGATACAATAGTGGAGAGATTAGGATGGGAGCTGAATAGAGAAATATGCAAGTTGGAAAATGAGTCAAAACATAACTACTCTAAGGTATGCTATTCTGGAATCTTCCTGGGTTTTAGCAGTTGGGAGGAGAATCTGCTAATGGAATCCCTGCATAGCAGAAAGCTAAGTTTGGGTTCTTAGATGAGTTAATACATTGGATGATACAGCATACAGTCTGAGTGTTCTTCAGTGGTGTTAATGGAAAGGGAAGAATAAAAAATGCATTACTAATGAACTGTAACAAATAAAATGGAAAGACCAGAACCAGAGCTGTTGAAAAACCTTTACAGGTCTGTTTCCAAAAATAGTGACCAAGTTCAAATTTATAGAATATTTGCTAGGGAAATTGAAAACAATTAATACAATTTCTTAAAAATAAATAGATACAGTAGAGTCTTGATTATCTGACGTAAAGTGGCGGTCCCATAGGTCGGATAGATGAAAAAGTTGGATAATCCGGAGGGTCATATGGGTGGCAGTGCTGGCGCTGCTTACCGCTTGTGGCCTGGTGGTGGTGCTGGCGCTGGGGCCTCCGCCGCGCTATGGGCCTGGTGGTGGTGCTGGGGCCTCCACCACGCTATGGGCCTGGTGGTGGTGCTGGCGCTCAGGTCTCTGCCGTGCTATGGGCCTGGTGGTGGTACTGGCGCTTGCGCCACCACTACCTCCTCGCTTGCAGCCTGGTGCTGCTTGCCGCCGCGCTGGGGCCCTGGTGGTGGTGCTGGCGCTTGTGCCACCTCCACGCTTGTGGCCTGGTGCTGCTCGCCTCCGCGCTTGAGGCCAGGTGCTGCTCTCCTCCGTGCTAGGAGCCCTTTCCAGCTGGGGGCGTGGTAAGGGTTACAAGCCACACCTACTGACCAATCCGACGTCAGATAATCCGGAATGTCGGATTAACGAAGGTTGGATGATCAAGACTTTACTGTAATGGATTTACAGTGTTACCCCGGGTTACGAAAATAATTCGTTCCGCCGCCGCTTTCGTAACCCGAAAGGCTTTCGCAAGCCGAAACCCCATAGGCGCTAATGGGGAAAAGCCGCGATTTGGTGCGAAAAAGCGCCGAAAAGCACCAAAATTTCTTTCGTAACCCGAAATAACCTTCGTAACCCGGAACAGTTTTTTTCAATTGGATTTTTTCGTAACCCGGAAATTTCGTAAGGCGGCGCATTCGTATCCCGGGGTAACACTGTATTTGCTCCAAGCTTAGTTAATTAGCTTTCAGAACAATACATGCTATACTATAAAACATTTTATTATCTGATTATCATAGGACGTTGTGATGGTTATGTGTGAGTTCAAGGTATTCAGATTTTTAATGTTTGCGATAGCTCTATGTTCTATATATTGAGTATGACCATTTCATAAATCATCTAAGTTATTCAAACAAGCATTATAATTGTTCCAGTTCATTCCATAAAATAATCTGTAATTGTAAAACATACTAAGAAGCCTGAAATATCTGACGCAGGAAATTACTGATGTTTCTGTTCAAGTACGCTTTGTTTTGATCCAAAAAATTAGGACTTTCATATAACCAGTTGCACAATAAACTGGAACTTTTATTGAAAATTATGTTGGCCAATTCAACACCTATTAGAATTATTGATTTATATATTTTGACAGGTGAGAGAAAAAGTTACAGCTGAAGAAGACAGTGAAGTGAAACTGTTGGAGAAAGACAAGGAGGGTGTTGTTAATTCCCAGCTGCAGTGGCAACTTAATCTTTTAGCCCATGTTGAATCTCTGCAAGATGAAGTTACTCATAGGATGGATTTAATTGAAAAGGAACTAGATGGTAAATAGTTTTCTTTTCTTTTCCCCCCTTCAATTCTTTGCTGCTTATAATGATTATTTTCATTTAGAATGCAATATACAGTTGAACCTCGCTTTACGTGGGGGATCTGTTCCGGCCCCCCCCCCCCCCCGCATAAGGCGAATTCCACCTGTGCTTGAGTCCCATTCAAGTGAATGGGGCTCGTGCGTGTGGCAGTGCGTGCGCACCACGGGCACACGCCCCATTCATTCAAATGGGACACGCTGTCCCTTGTGCCCCGCACGCTCCTGTGTAGCTTGAGTGTATATAAACGTATAACGTGGGCACACTGTATTTCTTTCTGTACAGTAGCACATTTTATCAATTGTGCTATATACAATTATGATACTGTAGCAGTAGTTTTTAGTTAGTTTTTGAATTAATAAATTGGATACAAATTCAACAGAATTGCAAGGTTCAGCCTGCCATTACTTCACTCCATATAGTAAATAGCAGTTAAGCAAATCTTGAGTATTAGATTTAATTATAAAGCAAAAGCCTTTAAAATTTTGCAGCAAAGCTGATTGATGTTCCATTTCACCTTCTACATCAACCAAAGACTGCAACTGCAATCCCCATCATTCCCAAGGGGGCAGGGTTGCAGTGACTCTGCAGTAGATCTGGGGGTTGGTAAATGGACAGATGTGGTGTATTTTTGTATGCTTGACCATATGTGTTGAAGATACACTTGTGTCTTCTAGGCATATTCCAACTTAACTAAATCTTCTGTTCTGTAGACCATCGATCATTGCTCATTCATGTTTATTTTTTATCACTTCTAACCATCATTAAGTTACTGTTGATATACATAAGCCTTATATCTTTAAATACTTCTGATAATATAATTGTCTGATAAACTAATCCCTGAATATTTAAAAAATTGCTAACAAATTTCTTTAGAAATATATGCCTTTACATTTCCTTCCTATAAGATAAAAGACCCTTAAAGACATACCTTATGACAAATTAATGATTCTGTCATAAGAGTAAAAATTGAAACATGATCTGAAAGCATTTTAGTCTCAGTATTGGCTATAATCTGTTCTGGACAAAAAAAAAATAGAAGAAAAAATATTGTGATTCTTAGAATAAGAATTAAAACACAGTGAATACTATGTGTAATCCCTAACCTTTATTTTTAAATGGTTCCAAACATTCAATCATTTTCCATTGATTTAACCATTATTAAAATAATTAGGTGTCATAAAGAGTAACATACTCATCTGTCCAGTGGCATTCTGATAAATTCAGAGAATGGGAGCTTATAGTAGAATCAGTTTTCAATATTTTTACAGAATTGGCTAAATTTTGGTTTGGATGATGATGATGATGATGATGATGATGATAATTATTATTATTATTATTTATTTATTTATTTATTTATTTATATCTCCCACTTCTCCCTTCAGATTGACTGCAGTTGTCTTTGTTTCACATCTGGATGGCCTTTAACTATAATGTGTCTACAATTGTTTGCTTAACTTCCTTTAAATTCCAATACGGTTCTTTTGATACCTGACACAACCTTTTGTTTTATTCAGTGCAGAAGGTCTATGTATATACTCAAGATACATGTTCAATAAATCACTATCCTGCCTAATCGGAATATTTTCTTGCAAGTAAATCTGTGTATCTTGTATCTTTGGGGGGTGTCTTTGTGACTCACATATATGGGTTTTTTGTGCATGTGCAGAACTGTCCAAAAACATCTAGAGCAAAGTATTTTAAATGAGGGAAGAGTTCCCGCCCAGCGTGCATGTCTAGACTCCTACTCTTCCCTTTCTGTCTGCTGCAACTATACATTATACTTGTCTCCCCTTTTCCAGAAACTGACAGGCTGCTCAGTTTACTTCACCGGACAGTCCTTTTTTCATTTTCTTTTGTCTTTTTAGTACTTCTCTACACCTTTCTCGTCATACTTGTTTCCAGCTTTTTTTTTTTTAATCAATACTGTTTTTTGCCTTTACCATGAGCCTTAGACTCATGGCCTCATGAAATTCCTTCAAAAAAGGTTGGCCGTGCAAGTAAAATCTCAGTGTGCTGGGGCCAGTCTGTGTTGGCTCTTCCTGCCTTTTTTGCTTGGGAGAAGAATGAAACAGGCATGGTCCACCCCCCCCTTCCCCTGCACTCCCCTGGTCTCTTTAGAGTGAGAGATTCTTATTATTTACCAGCTGATATCGATTCTGTCTGGGATTATATTATCACCATCTGGCCACCTGAGTGCTCAATAGTGGTTAAAACCTGATAGGCAGAGTTAACTTCAAACACTCCAGTTAAGCATTCTTAAGTACTGGAATTTCAGGATTCCAGTATATGAAATAATGAGCAGGTTCTTTGGTAATCTTTAAGCATTCATAGATATACAAATATACACTGTACGAATGTGGGAGGAATGCAGACATGCCAATGTCTGGACACATGCTTTCATTGCATTACATTACATGTAAGTCATCAAAGATTCAATACATTACATCATATGGCCATTAAGAAGTTTAATTATATCAGTTAGGAGGTTATTCTCAGTCACATCTCATAGTGCTTTTCGGAGCACTCATGTTATTCCTTCTTAGTTTCATTCTTATATGTGTTTTGCTCAGACTTAAGGTACCACTAGGTTCACAATAATGTATACATTCACACATCTAGCCTTCTGTCTTGTATCTTACACCGTATGTGCTGTATTTTATTGGTTACACTCTGTACTTCCTAGATTTATGCCCACACTGCAGAGTTGGCAACTGAATGGGCCTGGCCTGTAATAAGCCATCAAAAAGTGCCACCATTATCAGAATTTTACTAGGTGAATGATCTAAGATAGAATTTACCCTCTCAGTGTTTTGAACTAGAGAATCTCCTAAAAGCAGCAAAATAATTGACTTAATCAGCATCTCTGCCACCCCATACACTGGTGGGAACATGTTCTTGTCTAATGCCATTGTGACTCAATTTTAGTCAGTATAACCTTCAACTTTGTCTGCATCAGTTGTGACCTCTCCAATGTGCAGAGCCCTGAGCATTGACTTCAGACCAGGCCAAATTGTGTCAGGATCAAGAAAAAGATGTCTAATGCGCTTTACAGACCGCCCAGAAGGGGCAGTCTTGCGCCGCTGCCGGTTGCTCCGCGAGAGAGCCGCAGCAGCCAAACCGTGCGGCTCCCTCACGGAGCAAAAAGAAGCCCCAAAATGGCGCTTCTTTTTGCGGCGCGGATATGACGCCGCGAGGCGCCAATGGCGCACTCGCAGCATCATATGCACTGCGCGACATGCGGACGCAGTGCGTCCGCTACGTAAAGATGGCAGCCCCTGTGTGGAACAGGCGCCACCATTTTGTGCACGCTCCGCGCGTATTAGGGTTAATACGCAGAGTGCGTACTTTATGCCCATGTGGAACCGGCCTAAGTCTCCTTGTGACAAGAAGGACAACAGAAAAATAACTGTTCATTTTCTGTAAGAATTGAATCATTGGAGGATTTGGTAATTGAGTATCCTCTTTGTCAGACTCGTCATAATCACCAGCACTACCTTCAACCACATCACTACTTCAAACTCTTTGTAGCTGGAGCATCCTGTTTTCGATACTGCTTTCAATGCCAACCCTTACTTCTCCAGTTCCTATCCTGGAAAGTTTATAGCAAGTTTTATTTCTGCAGTCAGAAGGTATCCAATTGTGATACCTTTCTCTGAGGGTGAGATCTTGGAGCCTTTTCTGCTATATCAAGTCAGACATGGACTTCATTGCTGGAACATTCCCTCCTAGTCTTAAAATGGCACTTTAGGTCTAGACTCCTGGTCAGGGATCCAGTTAGGGATTTTAAGTCAACCATTACCAAGACACCACCCAAACATTGAGACCACACATAGATTGGTCTCAAGTAAACCTACTGGAGAGTTTCACCTACAAGGGTGCATGATTGGTCATACCATTTAGACCATACTTCCCATCTTACATGTGAGCTTCCAGCACACTGAGACTCTTACTTGGGATGACCCTTAAATACTTCTACAAACCAGTTGAGTCTGGTACCACATTTCATATAGAGCAACCCAATTCCTATTGTCTTGGCAACACTGCCTTGAACATCACCAAATCACGTCCACCACAGTTCAGAGTTATGCCACAGTTCAAAGAGTTGTTCCCATAACCCTACCATACTGACCATCAAACAGGCTCCATCTCCAGCATCTTTTCTGGCAACAGCCTTCTCTCAAAACCCACTAGTGCACTAATGAACCTTTCTACCATAGGCAGTAGATTGCTCATCCCAGGTTTTGACAGAGTATGTCTGCTGCAGAAATAGTCTCTTCTGCAATGGCTTTGACTTTTACTCAAGCTGGTGCCTTCTATTTGCCTGCCTCAGTCCTGCCTGCATTTGTCACCACCTCTGCTCTGGCTTTTGTGACAACCATTGACCCCAGAACTACCTACTGAACAAGCTGCTAGTACTTCTTAACGCTCAGATTTTGGCCATGGAATCTCAGCATCTTCTGCCTCATTCAACCTTCATTATTCTCACCTGAGTGTGAGACCACTTTGTCATCGTTGTTTTTGTTGTTATTGATGTTATTTCTTACTCACTTCTCCCTGTGGCAATAGGTTAAAATATAACAAAGGTTGTGCAGTTGTGCAGTGTTCAATTATTCTAGATGTCCAGTCTCTGGGGCTCAAGATCAAACCATCCCTTCATCTGGTTTCAGAATTGTCTGTCTTTAAATGGGTCTAAGTGCATTCTACTCCTGTATATACAAAGATGTTATCTTTGTGCTCCAGCTCTGCTCTCTGTCACCAGGCAGTTATTGCAGACTCCATTGTCAAGTATTCCAGCTTCTCACAAGCTTGAAAAACAGAAGACAGTATTATTGTGGAAGCCCTTCAGGGATAAAATATGGAGAAGCAGTTCAAGGAGGAGCATTTAGAATTCTCAGGCAGAGAACTCTTCATCCTCACTGAACTACAAATCCCAGAATGCAAAGGGAGGCAGCCAGAGCAGTCAAAGCTGAATAGCAGCACTATAAGAGTGTAGTGAGGTAATCTACTAAGTGTGACAGGCCTGTAATTTCCTAGATCCCCTTTTTAAAATCCATTTTATATATGTTGGCTACTTCCCAGCCCTCTGGTTCAGTGGAAAGTATGGAATGGTACGCTTATGTGTATGTATGTTGTAAAACTATGTTTCGGTTGCAGATCATATTAGAATGGCTTATTAGGAAAAGGCATGTTAAAAAAAGAACTTCAAAGTAAGCAGTAAATAGTAATGATAAGAGATTTGTACCAAGTATAACCTGTTCAAATTTAATTATTTTGTATATGATGTGAAAATAAATGTTCCTCTTTATTTTTATTTTAGTTCTAGAGAGCTGGTTGGACTATACCGGAGAACTGGAACCACCTGAACCACTAGCTAGACTTCCCCAATTGAAACATTGTATAAAACAACTACTCACAGACTTGGGCAAAGTACAACAGATAGCACTTTGCTGTTCAACATGATACTGGAGACTTCTGCAAGATGGCTGGTGAATATCACATGGCAAGCACTCTTCCGTTGAAATGGAGTACCATGCTTGTTGCTTGTGATGCAGAACTGACTTCAGGGAATTGTTTAAAGAAAAGGGTTACTCTTCAGAAAAGTAATGAGATACGGCCCTTATCTTCTTTTGGCTTTTGCTAGGCGTTTTTAACATTATGAAAAGGGATTTGTTCTTGTCTTCAAAGGCTAGGAGCAGGTTGGCTACAGACATTTCACTCCTTGTATCAAGTTGTTCAACTAACGTTAATGTTCTTTACATACACTGACAATATTGTGCCACTGGAAAACAAAGTTCTAAGAGCCAAAAATGATTAGTTGACCAAGGCTGTAAATTGCATTCTACATAGTTAATTTAAGTGACTAGTGCACCAGACATAGTCATATTTTATTTTCATGGTTTATGCATAACCACAATATTTAATCCATAGAAGATATTATTTTCAAGCCTAGTAAGTATGAATGTCTAATTTTATTGTATACTGTTACAAGAGATTTGCAGATAATGACCTGAAAGCTACCTGCTATTCTGAATAGGTGGAGCAGAAGGTCACAATTTGGTTGCACTTCCTTTCCTAGTAAATGATTGTTTTCATATTTATCATGTCATTGTAGCATGACTTTTATGGTACTGGGAAGCCCATTTATGTTGTACTTTGGTGAATTCTTGAATTTCTAAATCTGGCCATGCTGTGCCTCCCATGACCTTGTGCTAATGAGACACCCTCATGGCAGAGTACAGAGCAGTCAGAGGTAAAAGATATACAGTGGTACCCCGGGTTACGAAATTAATTCGTTCCGCGGTTAATTTCGTAACCCGAAATACCTTCGTAAGCCGAATTCCCATAGGCGCTAATGGAAAAATAGCTCTCTGCTGCCCTCCGGTGGCGGAAAATAGCGCCGCGGTTTTTTCGTAACCCGAAGAAACCTTCGTAAGCCGAAGCAATAAATCCCTATGGGATTTTTTCGTATCCCGAAAAATTCGTAACCCGGCGCATTCGTATCCCGGGGTACCACTGTACTACAAATTCAGATTTAGCCATGGTCGGCGATAGATACCGTGTAGTTTTCTATCCTAATGTTAATGATTGCCATTCCGGTTATAGTTTGAAATGTAGTCTTTTTTCAATATTATAAACTTCCTCATTGTAGAGCCTTGTAAATGTGTGGTTTTGGGAATCAGTTTATTTTATATTTGTGTAAATGAAGCCTCAAGATCTATGCATGAGGTACTGTTCCAAAAGACAATTGGACGTTATATTAAACAGTATGTTTTCAAAATCCCTTTTTCTACTTTTATTTTTAGTTTCTTTATTTGTATTATTTGTGAGAACAAAGTGGAAATGCTGCTTAAATTGAAACTAGGTTATACAGTACCTTTTGGAAACATTGGTGTATTGTAAGTATTTGGTATGTTTAAAAATGCTTGCAGATCATATTTCCATTTTTTATTTTTCGTTAAACAGCATCTGGGACAAAGACTGACTTAGAGGGAAACAAGAATGGACTTTTTTTTGCATTGAAGGTGTTCTAAATGTTGGATTTTTATTACTATGATATTCTGTTTTTGACACCACCAAAGTTTGAAATTAAAGCACATTTGTGAGTTGAAGATCTGTTAAGTGTACAAATTGATAATTATGGATACAAATCTGTAATGTTTATATGCTGCAAAATTATGTAAATTTCAGTTAGCCAATTTTTGTCATACAAGTAACAATGACTACAATTAATATTTTGACCAGCTGATCTTTCAGAAAGAATTACTATACTATTCTGAGTTGAAACAAAGGCGTTTTGTGCCAAGACTAATTTCAGGGAATAATTTGTCTCCAGTTTATTGGCACTGACTGGTTTTGAGTGTAACATCTGTACAGCAGATAAACTTATTTTGCTGTAATAATTTGGAATAAAGCTTATGTGATGGTTAAATGACAACTAATTCTTTCAAAGTCACATAGTTTATGCATTGTCTGAATTTTCAGTGATATTTATTATCCAGGGCTGTAATATTTAGATACCATCTTTGTCTTATGACTGTGAACAAATGTAAGACTAAAACTCGTGGTGTTCTTTTTTTATTAGACTTTTCTTTGTTTCTTCATTCATGTAAATCAGGAGTGGACACCCCCACCATTTCTGGGTCTAGTATTCTATCCCTGAAAATTGCCAAAGGTTGCATTAACTACTCCAAACCAGCAATTGGTATAGGCCACTGGGCCACTTTGTTGAAGTGCCCTTTTGAACCCTTGAGATTGGTGGATTTGAAATTTCTTACTTTCAAAGTTCTGGTTTTGGTTGCTGTTACATCATCTCACAGAACCTCTGAGTGGAGGACTCTGTCTGTCTGTGAAGAGCTGTTTGTATTTCATGAGAATATGTGTCTATTTTCAAGATTTTACTAAGGTTTAGTAAAATCTCTTTGGCCCGTTACAGACTGCCCAAAAGGGGCGGTCTCTGGCTGCTGCCGGTTGCAGCGCGGAGGAGTCGCAGCAGCCAAACCGCGTGACTCCTCCGCGCTGCAAAGGAGCGCGAAAATTGTGCTCCTTCCAGCAACCCGGAAGAGACGCCGCAAGTGCCAAAGCGCGCACTCGCGGTGTCACTTCCGGGCCGTGATGTGCGGACGCAGAACATCCGCTACGTCAAAATGGCGACGGCTGTGTGGAACGGTCACCGCCATTTGTTACGGACTCTGTCCGTGATAGGGTAAGGGGCGTCTGGAAGAGATGCCCCTTTTTCAAAATGGGACGTCCTAAGGACGTCCCTTATGGCGGTGTGTAATGCACCTTTGTCTCACCTTGTCTCATTGGTTGTGTGTACAGTTCCGAGCCAGTTCCAGAAGAGATTCAGGTACACTCCACTTGTAGTACTGCCCCTTCTGTGGCATAAACTATGATATCATCTCTCGTTGGGATTTCCAAGGTAGCCACTTCAACTACTTTTTCCCCCCCAAAGATATAACCACGTTAGTCTGTAGAATGGACAAAATTGGGGGCATACTTATCAAACTTGCAGATGACACCAAATTAGGAGGGGTAGCTAATACCCCAAAGGACAGGATCAAGATTCAAAATGACCTGAACAGACTAGAAAACTGGGCCAAAGCTAACAAAATGAAATTCAACACAGAGAAATGTAAGGTACTGCACTTAGGGCGGAAAAATGAAATGCACAGATATAGGATGGGGGACACCTGGCTGAATGAAACTACACATGAAAGGGATCTAGGAGTCCAAGTAGACCATAAGTTGAATATGAGTCAACAGTGCGATGTGGCAGCTAACAAGGCCAATGCGATTTTAGGCTGCATCAATAGAAGTATAATGTCTAGATCAAGGGAAGTAATAGTGCCATTCTGTTCTGCTTTGGTTAGGCCCCACCTGGAATACTGTGTCCAGTTCTGGGCACCACAATTCAAAAAGGACATTGAGAAACTGGAGCGTGTCCAAAGGAGGGCAACTAAAATGGTGAAAGGTCTGGAAACCATGCCCTATGAGGAACGACTTAGGGAGTTGTGGATGTTTAGCCTGTAGAAGAGAAGGTTAAGAGGTGATATGATAGCTCTGTTTAAATACTTGAAGGGGTGTCATATTGATGAGGGAGCAAGCTTGTTTTCTGCTGCTCCCGAGACTAGAACACAGAACAATGGATGCAAGCTCCAGGAAAAGAGATTCCAGCTCAACATTAGGAGGAACTTCCTGACAGTAAGGGCTGTTCGATAGTGGAACAAACTCCCTTGGAGTATAGTGGAGTCTCCTTCCTTAAAGGTCTTCAAACAGAGGCTGGATGGCAATCTGTTGGGGATGCTTTGATTGAGTTTTCCTGTATGGCAGGGGGTTGGACTGGATGGCCCTTGTGGTCTCTTCCAACTCTACGATTCTATGATTCTATGAGTATGTTGAGAAATCTTGTAGCACCTTTGAGACTGACTCAATGGTGCTGCAAGATCTCTCAACATACTTGTTTTCTTTTGTCAGAGACTACAGGATTGACAAATGTGCTTCAGCATGCACCTCCTTTGGTAAACGTGTTCTGCAACAGGTTGTGTCTAAGTAGTAGGTTGTTGCCCATCCAGGTGATATGGTAACTGCTTGTGTAGTCCCAGCATGAAGGATTACCTCCTCACACTGCAGGAAAATGGAATATTACTACTTAACTATGAAGGTTCTGTTTCTGCTGTTGTGGGGAGGGAATCCTTCCCATCCTAGTGGGTGTTGTTTGTATGTTTTAATCCGCTGGCATTATATGTGTATGTGTATAATTGTTCAGAGATTTGTCATAGTATCACTGGGAAGGTGAGATGGCTCTTCCCCCCCTTTTTTTTTTTGGTGTGTGTGTGTAACAGTCGCTTCTGTAGTTACCTCACTAAATAGTGAAAGAGGAAAATGGCAACAACAGAACATGATCCCAAAATCTATCTTTTCATCGTAGCAGAGGCCCAGTTAAAACATTTTTAGGCACTGCAGGTTGGCGCACTGGGAAATGACATTTGTAGCACTTTTTTTGCAGGGCACATTGAGACCAGCACTTGTGACAGAACAAGGGGTCTTTCCAGCTGCCTATTCTCAATGCACCCTGCAACCAAGAAAGTACTGCAGACATCATTTCCCAATGCCCTGATCCTCAGTGTCTCAGAAATCCTTCAACTGGGGCGCTTCCAGACTGAAAAGGTAAGTTTTTGCAGGATGTAACAGAAGTCCCATCAATGTGCTTACATCTAACAATGCAGGATCTTGACCAATATTTTTCAGAAATAGAATCTTATTCTGAACAGACTACCAGTGTTAAATGGAGCAATTCTTTTTCCTTTCTCTTCCTCTCCCATTTGTTTTCCAAAGGAAACAGATGTAGTTGTTGACATGAAAGGACTTGCGCCTTGATTGAGCTACCAGGCATGTATGTGTAGGAGTCACTGCATGTGACGGTTAGGGACTTTAATTTAAAAATAAAGACTAGAATCCTATTTGGCAGTTATGGGTTTCTTCTTCATGGTCTCTGTAAATCACATAGTTGGGTATTTCTTTTCCTACATGAAGCATGATCAGAACCTTCTAGAATTGCTAGGCAAGAACTTTGGCAGTAGTTCCGCCCACCCTCAACTCTATCCCTCTGTATTCCTGCTCAGTTGCCTCAGCTCCTTTTCATCTACTGTGAGAATAGTAAGGAGTTTTCCTTTTCCTAATACTTTTACTCATGACATCCAGTCACTTTTTCAGAAGGCCAAGATTTACAATGTAATTTAGGGGATATATAGAAACCATGAAAGTTCCTATACTTACCAAACTGCAGCTGCTGCAATCCCTCATGTGAGGAATCTCCATCATGAGGGGGAATTGCACCAGGGATCCTGTTTTGGCCTTTCACAATGGGGATTGCTCATGGGAGGAGGTGAAAACAGCAAACAGCTGCTTCCCAAGCAACAGACCTCAATTGCAGTAGTTCCTGCCTGGTAAGTGGGGATGTGGGGGGAATCAAGCTGGAATTCATTGGTTAGCACCAAAAATAGGGTACTTACACATATGTTAAGACTATACACTGGTCAATGTTTTTTCGAACTTCTTCCCCTGTTTACTGGCATCAGATTTAGTGAAAGGTTGCAGGCAGGTGTTGAAAATGGGCAAGTAATTTCTCTCTCTTTAGGCACTGTTGGATGTACTTGTTTGACTTGTGTTTGTATTTTTTTCAAAATCACAGTGAGAGCCTCTGATTTAACTCCACAGGGATAACAGAATCCATGCAAGCCAAGGAGCAAGCTTATAGAACAGTAGGTCCCCATTACCAGCTTACTTGGTTTTGAGTAGTAGTTGGAGAGGAAAGGCTTCCTCCACGGCAACCAGAGAATCCAACAGAGCAGTAGAGAAGTAATCAAAATACATCTGTGGTACTTTTTGAGTTACTGAAAAAACATTCATCCCTCATCTTTAGAAGACAGAAAAATACAAGAGCATTAGTGGTAGAAGGTTGCATCAGTAGATTCAAGAAACAAGAAGGAAGATTTCATTGCCCAAATATCCAAATCTTGCTCTCTGAAGTGGTTTGCCTTTATTAGCTCTTGATTCAAGAAGTGCGCCATTGGTGCTCTGCAGAAATTTAAATGAAGCAAATTCATTGTAAATTTCTCAAGTCTTGTTCACAGTTACATAATACAGAATTCTGTAGGAGTAGCGGACATTAATAGATGGATATAAATACACATATAGTCTGTCTGAATGGAATCCGCAGAGCCTATAGTGGCAAAAAAGGGGAGGGGGATGTACAGCGATGACATATTGGACTGAATGGTCACTGCTTCCTGGAGTAAGTTCATACTGCATTCAAGGGTATGAGGCGCATATAAAAAGTCTTGTATTCTGTTCAAGCTTCATGTTCTTCTAGAAGTGAATACCAATAATCCTTTTATGTGTTTCTGGATCTCTTCATGTCAAGTGTGTCACCTAAAGGCCGGTCTTCAGTTATTAATAGATAAGATGTTACAGCTTCACGCAGGCCCAGACTGATAGGAGAGTCTTCTGGTACTGGGCCTTCTGCCAAGAAATCGGAGCTAAACAGAAAGTATATCTGTATAAAACATACTGGAAAGCAGAAAAAAGAGCATCCTCTTCTAGAATATTTAGAACATTCTAACGGATTCATAGTTCCCAGACTGGACATCTCCATTTTAATAATAACTAGGAGAGTGTGGGTCTCCCATCATTATTTGACAGACAGTACTTAATGTTTACCTTACAGAAGTACTCATCCTGGACTGGTTTTAGGCATTGATCCAGGATTGGAACAATTGAGTAAAAGGTAAAGGTTTTCCCTTGACATGAATGTTAGTCGTAACCTACTGTAGAGGGAGTGGTGCTCATCTCTGTTACTAAGCTGAAAAACCAGCATTGTCTGAAGACAACTCAGGTGGTCATGTGGCCAGCATGACCCCTGAAGTCTGTTTACCTTCCCACCAAAGTGGTATCTATTCATCTACTTGCATTTGCATGCTTTGAACTGCTAGGTTGGCAGAAGCTGGGACTAGTGACAATATCTCATTCTGTCACGTGGCACTTGGGCCTCAAACTGCCAACCTTCTGACCTTATGATCATCAGGATTGGCATCTTAAACACTAAGCCACCGTGTTCCTGTTGAGTCCTCGTCTTTTTCAGGTTCTTTAGAGTGGGACACAACATGGTACAAAGTACACTGGGAGACAGGACATGATCTAGGTCCATAGCATGTACATTTCAGTGAACCATATAAAATTACTCTCCAGGAACATTTTATACACTGGATTTATTGCAAATTCTAACTGATTTGGCACTTGTTCAGTATGACACCAGATTTACTCCAGAATTGTAGACAGTAATATCCTGATCATGCTCAATTTTTGAGACAATATTGCCTAGGTGCATATTTGCACAGCCAACAGTATATGTAACAGTGATTTATGTATTTCATTTATTGAATGCTTTAACGGGTCACTACAAAACTTTGAGCTATGTCACTTATACTACTCAAGTTCTATGATGAGAAAAGGTAGAATGCAAGAGAAAAAAATATACCTGTTGATCTCCTGCCAGTTGAGAGCTGGCTTGCTCACTACTACTGGTTTGGAAAGGTTATGGAGTAAGTGTGACGTAGATCCTTGAATGAAGCATGGCTCCTTCAAGCAACAACATAAGCCATCCCTAGTTTCTACAGAACAGGAGGAGGCAGAGAGTCAAGCTACATTAGATTTTTTCAGATTTTTTCAAATTCTATGACAATTAAAAACAAAGCTAGTCTAGCATAAGGGTGTCTTAAATGTCTTGGTGGGATCACCTCTCTGTAGATTCCAGTTGCCAAACTTCACTCATTATAAAATAATCATTTCAGTAACAGCTTGTACACCAGAAATTGTGTGCCAAGTGTAGTTTTAAGCCCCACAAGCAGTATAAAGACCAAAAATATTAAACTGGTTGAGTAGCCAGTTGTCAGTCATGGTGGTCAAGAGAACCAGCTTTCTCATTTCCTTTTCTACAATAGCAAGGAGGGTCCTTTTTCTGTTTGTTGCCTAGCATGGTTTACAGTTATATGCCTGAGAAATTCCTCTCCCCTCAACTGCTTACATTTCTCAGCACTCTGTGTGCCACTGAAAGCTTTTGTGAAAGTGATAGTAGCTGGCATCCTGTTATTTAATTACAATGGCCTTAAGTTTTACTCATGGCATTACACAGATCAGAATATTTATTTCTTTTATATCCCTGCCTTTTTCCGAACAAGCAACTAACAAAAGACGCATATGCATACCAAGTTCTATTAAAACCATGCAGCCCTCCCTCACCCTCCACACAGCCATTTCTGTGCTGCTGGAGAGGGACAAGATGAGCAGATTTTGGGAGGGGAAGGGAATCTGGGGACATAGATACAGAGATGTTACTACATCTCCTGATGCAGGTTCTTGATCAATCTATTTGAACACACATCTTTGATTTTAATAATAATTAATAATTAGTTTTATTTATATACCGCTATTCCAAAGATCATAGCGGTGAACAGCAAGTAAGCTAATTAGCAAGTAAGCTAATTTGCCCCCAACAGTCTGGGTACTCATTTTAGCTCCCTCCTCAGAAGGATGCAAGCCTGAGTTGAGCTTGGGCCCTTTTGCTGGTCTTGAACTCGCAACCTTGTGGTTTCGAGTGAATGGCTGCAGTACAGGCATTTAACCACTGCGCCACCAGGGCTCATACTCACTGGATGAACAATTGTTCATTATTGTAGCAGAATCAAAAGATACTAATCTGAGGAGAAACATTGCTGGTTTGACACAACCATTTTTCACCTTGGGTGAAATCCCTGCAACAAACAAGTTCTCTTGTTTCCTTCATTTTCTATTCCATCATTTTCTACTGCAAAATGATAAGCACAATCCTCCTTCAAAACTGCCAGGCGATACCTGTCTACTAAATCACTGGACTTTAGGTCAGCCTTCCCCAATGAAGGGCCCATTGTACTATAGTTCCTACCATTCCCAGCCAAGGACCATGCTCATTGGGGGTAATGGGAATTGTACCCTTTCACATTTAATTATTCCTGTCTTTGTGGTTACTCACACTTTCACACAAGACAGCACAGGCTAGGTAGCCCTTATCTGAAATGCTTGCAACCAGAAATGTTTTGGATTGATTCCTCACTCCCACCCCTGATTTTGGAATAATTGAATATATATAATGAAATACCTTGGAATGGGAACCAGGTCTAAACATGAAATTCATTTATTTTTCATATACACCATATGAAAGTAATTCTATACAGTATTTTTTAACAATTTGTGGGCATGGAATAATTGAACTTGTGCCATCATAGGAGCACTCAAAAAGTTTGGAATTTGGGGGGCATTTTAGATTAGGGACGTTCAGCCTGTCTATATTTTACTTATGGAGCGAGCCATAAGTTATGGCGGGATACAGACGGACAGGGGAAGACGTCTTGGAGGTGTATTCTGCTGAATACGGAGCCTCCAGACCACCCGCCCCAGGGGCGTGGCTCAGGTGTATGGGGCTTCCACATGGGGGGCAGTGAAGACGCCTCACCTGGGGCCGTTTCTGACCCGCAGTTTCCATACTGCCGCCTCGGAGGACGCCGCAAAGAGAGAGGCAGCTTCCTCACAGGCGGCCAAAAACGGGGCTTTTTTTTTCTTTTGCCGGCTGGCGGATGCGCAGCTGCGGCGCTCAGCACAGGCGGCAGAAAGCCTATGTGCACATTTAAATCACCCAAGCCCCTTTAAACTTTTTCCCCCGCCCTGGCCAAGAACAATGGTGGTCTCCTGCCAGCTGGTGATCAGCTGGTGTTGGCATCCTTGTCCTCTTGCACGTTGCCAGTGTCACCAGCATCATGGATGCCTGCTCTCCTTTGGTCCCCGCGCTCTTGCTGAATCTGCAATGCACAGCCACAGCTGTCGCCGCTGCCACCGCTGTCCCCCTGCCATCCCCCATCACCTCCCTTGTACATATGTAAATATTTAAAGTTTTAGCGTTTTTTTATTGTTAGGTGAAAATGGCGCAGGAATGTGTGTAGGGGTGCACTTTAAATTCCAAACTTTCCACGATTCTAGCAGCGCATGCGTACATGCAGCTCTAGGGTTAGGGTTAGGGTTAGGGTTACGAGTCTTAAAATGCGCTGCAGCTGTGCTGCAGCTTCCACATCTGCATGGCAGCTGACGCTGCAATTAAAGCCTGATTGCAAACTGCGCATGTTCCAGGATCCCGACTCATTATGCGACGCAGCAGACACGGAGCTTTTAAATGGCCAACTTAAATTAGCGGCGTAGCAATTCTGGCGTACCGGTGCAGCAGCTTACAGACGGAGATGCGCAGCTGCGCACTATATAGAAAAGAAGCGGGGAAAAGCAGCACCTTTTTAATGCCGCTTCTTCCCACTTGGGGCGTGCAGGCGGCGTGTTCATGGCGGCATTCAGGTAAGGGCCGTCTGAAGGCTATACCTTCATGACGTCATGAACACACCCCTTTTTGCCCATCTGTATCCCGCCAATGACAAAACTGATTTGGTCATATCCTTTCATTAATCCAGAACGAGAGAAAATAAATTACCAGAATAATAGTCTACCAGTTCCTGCAGACTTGAGAAGGTGAGGCGGGGTGAAATGTAAAGCCAGCTGTTCTCTAGGCAGTTAATGCGATAGTGTTTCACACAGTCCCAGGAAGCATGACTTGTGTGTCTGATTGACAAGGAGTAGCAACCTGCTTGCAACAGAGAGCAAAGTTCAGCAGCATGTTCAGCCAAGAAATAAGCATAACATCTTACCTTGATTTCATTTATTTTTTACATGCAGGAGGATAAATACTTCAAAGCTAAACTAAACGTGTGCCTTCAAGTCATTTCTGGTTTACAGCAACCCTAAGGTGAACACATCACAGGGTTTTCTGGGCCTGAGAGCGAGTGATTCACACAAGGCCACCCAGTGAGTTTCCAGGGCCAAGCGGGGAATCAATCCCTGATCTCGAGTCATAATCCAGCACTCAAACCTTGATACCATGTTGGCATTACAGCATCTTAATCCAATTTTGGTCGCAGTTAGCTTTTATAGAGCATAGAAGGTGACAACAAAATGAAATTAATCCCATTCCCCCTTTTCTTAGCACGTTTGGCAAGAAAGAATCCCCACCACAAGAGGAAAAACTATGGCAGTACAGTACATAGAGGAACGAGAACAGTTTAGTCCTGCAATCCAAAGGGTAGGCAACAGAGTAAATTGGGTTGATGAGGCAGATGTATTTTTAGAGAAATGTTGCACTATGTTTTCTCTCCTTAAAACATCTTGGTCTAATTGTAGAGGAGAGTTGGAAAAGCATTTGCCTTCTACAGTTTCTACAGTATTTTGACGATCATCATGATCTTCTCATATTCTACAGTAGGACCTCAGTATCCAACTGTATCTTGCCATCTGTGGATGGCAAGCCCCCATTGTCCCCAGTGGCAGTGCATGCACATGGCCACACTGCCATTAGAGACTGCCTCAGTGGCAGCATGTGCGCGTGGCCACATCACCATTGGGAACAACAGTGAAGTCCCATTTGTCCCTAATGGCAATCTGCCTGCATGCACATGTCACCACTAGAGACAGGGGGACTGGGGCCCCAAGGTTTTTGGGTTCGGGGGGGGGGGGGGGGGATGGAATAGATCCTCCATGGATACCGAGGACCCACTCTACAGTAGTTACAAAAGTGTAACTTAGTAATGTCTTTAGGCCCAAATTCCCAAGCCAACTTTACCAGGCAGGCAGCAGCACCTGGCAATCAGGCTACAAGAGGATGGTGTTTCTACCACTTCTTCATACTACCAAGTGAAATTGCAACATTCAGAAGTAGAGCCCCTGTAGCAATTCCTTGTTGCAGCCTCACTTGCTGCAGGAAGGGAAAGGAAATATGCTCCTCCTGTGTTCTTATTGGCAGCTGAACAGACCTCCATCTCTCGATATGACTGCTGCCTAGTAAAGTAAGTTTGAAAGGGCATTTATGATTGTGACAATAGTGCCACTACACAGTGTTAGTGAATATGGGGTGGTTACGATCTGTAATCTAGGGTATGAATCCATAAATGCAATCCAGAATGCCAGGTGTTATTTTCTGCTGCTTTCCCAGTTAGGGACTCAAGATGGCTTACAGCCAATGAAACGAACATAAACATTTACAGCATACAAAACTTAGGCACGGTACAGACCTCCCAAAAAGAGAGGCCTGCCGATGCCTGTTTATCCTCCGCAGGGAAACTGCAGCTGCCAAACTGCACAGCTTCCCTGCAGAAGAAAAAGAATCTACGAAAAGTGGGTTCTTAATCTTTTTACCCTGTGGCAGCAGTGTAGCATGTGCGCCACTGGCACACTCGGTACGTAAGTGCCATGTGGTGACATGCAGACACCGCGTGGCACTTACATAACAATGGTGGTGCCCATGTATACAGGGTGCCACCATTGTTACGCCCTCGTCACATGCGAGGGTTGCAGGGCATGTGGGCAACCCTAGCACGTGATGAGGGCATCACAAAAGGCCCATCTTACCAGGTCTTAGAAAGCAATTAAACCACTGGATAGGCTTGGAGCCAAAAATCTTTAGATGATCATACGTTTTCCACCCCTACTGTACAGCCTGTTTCCACCTCCAAAAAACTAGATGCAATATAGGCCTTTCCACCAATTTATACCAGCACCTTTCTGCATTACAGCCTACTGGCCTGAGCAAAGTCTTTCCCAAGTTTAAGCTAAATAAAACATCTGATCACACTTCTAGGGTTAATCCACTTCCTTCCCTATAATTCAAAGAGTTTGCTTACCTTTCCTCACTTGGCTGTCTCTTACCAGGAAAGAGCCTTCACAGTTGTAAGGCAGCAGCAGCAACTCTTCAGCTTTTGCACGACTGATGCCCTCATAAAGCCACCTGAAAAGGTAAGAGGGCTGCACTCTTAATGCCCTTAAAACCTATCTATGCAAGTCATGGGAGGGATGAAAGACCGGTTCCTGAAAAGTGTTGGGGGGAGGGGAAAGTATTCTTTCTCTCATTGATTTACACCAGCTTTTGGGTGCAGACATGCTGGCATCTGGTGGCTGCCTACAACACTCCGAACTCACCTATGTTTATATTCTATAAAACAACAGCTCCTACCTGTGAGAAATTTTAGCTACATGGTTACTGGGAATATAGCAGTCCTTGCCAGTCACAATTGATTCCACTTTCCACCATTCACCCTCTCTGCAATAAAAAAAGGAATAATATGAAGACATGGTTTCAAGCATCAGAACATTTTGAGGGCAGACCTCAGATAGTCCAAAACATTTACATGGGAGCTTCCTTCAAGATGGTTATGAAGGGGGCCTAGCAAGAGTTCTAGTTCTCCATCTTCTCTGTTAACCAAGGATAGCTCTACTGTTGAGAAGAATTAAACAACTCCCTCTAGGCACAAATTCTGGGTGGTATAGCGGCTGCCATGGCAGCAGGATGCTGGCATTCCCCTTCTGGTAGAAGTACATAACAGTGTGTTCCCAGGCTTCTTGGCCTGCACCCTTGTTGCCCTCAAATGCATCAAAGAACACAGGCACTATTTTGTTTGTTGAATGGGTTTTTCCTCAGTCAGCAAAATGTCTTGATGCAGCCCTGCAAGTACTCACTCAGATAGCAACTTCAGCTGCTCTCCCATCCTCAGTATTGGCTCTGCATGTCCAGAAGGGAAATTGCACACTGCAATTGCTATAGAGATATTTGCACCTACAAGTAAATAAAAAGTGTATACATGGGTCTTCATGTCTCCTTGTGTCTTGTCATTTTCTTGCTGCTCTTGAAAAGGAACTGGAAGCTTCATCTAGTCCAGAATGCAGCAACTAGGATCTTGGCAAAAGTTTGCTAGGTGGCTAACATCCCTTTAGGTCTTTTTGGGTTGCTGCAGAGGGAGGAATTCACTACTTCCAGCCCCTCAAACCTCACCTTTCTCTGACAGCTCCCCTCCATTCTGCTTCATAGATATATAGTGACCAGGAAAGAGCAGGGGCTAGAGAAGATGTAGCCAACAATGTCATCTTCTGGGACCTCCCAAGGGTGTCTCAGAACCATTGAGGATGGGGTCATTGTATGGCCAGCTATAAGGTGCTAACCAACTGCTCCCTATTCTTCACTAACTACCAGCCAGCTAGTGGGTGGGGACCTTGCAAGTGGAAGATTAGTCCTACAGGAGGTGATAAAAAAACAAGATGTAGTTCCTGTTGAGCAGAATTTTATCCCCTTCTACCAGTGCAGGATCTCAGCCAGATAGCTCCTAGGAGCATGACACAACTTTATGACAACAGCTCCACAGGCTTTCATTTTGTTTCCAGATATAGCACAATATTGGTTATTACTTTTAAAGCCCCAAATGGCTTAGCCTCAGGATGCTAAAGAACTATCCCCTTCATACAAACCTGTTGAACTCTAGAGATCTGTAGGGAAGACATTATTTCATATTCTTTCAATGACTCAAGACCAGCTAGTTGGGAAGCAGAAAAAGAAGGATAAACTAGACATAAAATTATCCTTGCATTGGTTTCTCTCCATCTCTGCTCACCCTGTTGCCTCAGTGCCCAATTAAGGCATTTTTCTGTTTTGGCAGACAGCCTGACAAATCTACATATTTTAAAACAGATCTATTTATTTTGTGTCCCTTACCTTCTGCAAACTGTTTCTTCTTTATAATGTTGTAATGATCAGATTCAGCTATGATTTTAATTTAAATAATGTCAATTATAATTGGTATTTGCTTTGCAATTGAAAGGTGAAATAAAAATAAGAGGAAAATGTGTTCTCTCTCACACACACATACACACAACAACTTGAGCCCTCGATATATCAGCAGTGAATGGATATAGTTCTAGGGATGAGATGCTAACTGATCTGAAAAGATTACTAAAATTCCTAATATTAGTTCTAGAGCCTGCTCATTATCTCATAATAATCCCAACATTTCAAAACCTAAGAATGCTTCAGTGGAGTTAACTCTGCCTGTCTGGTTTTCACCACCATCACATGTTGGACTCCAGACAGCATTCAGATTAGCTGAGAAATGGCAAGGACTCTCAATCCCTCAGTCTGAAGAGATAGTGGTGCCTGCTTCTGACAAAGGGATTGCAGAAGCCCCGATACAAGAGGCTCCAGATGTCATCTTATACTCCATTCCCCCCCCCCCCCTAAAACATCTTCTGTAAGAGAATTCATTTCAAAGAAAAACTACATCATTGTGTATGTATTTGACAAGTTTAAACGTCATCTATAGAAAAGTCACTTCAGTCTCCATGTCAATCATGCAGTGCTCTGCTGGCTCTATATGGTCCAGGACGGCATCAAGAAAGTGTTGCCCTGGAGCTTGTCATTTCAAGGCTTTGACTTTGACATCACCATGTATCTGGAACTTTACTTGTGTTGTGGATGAACTTTCTCACAGAAGACTTATAGCGGGGAGGGGCAATGGAAAATATTTTCTCTTTTCTGATAGTCTTAACTATCAGTGCTTTGAAATGCAAGCTGAAATCAAGTTCTAAGTTTGCAACCTCATTTGCTGTTTGTAGGAGTTGGGCACAAGATAGCAGCTAACCCATCTCCCAAGCTTCAGGACTATAACTGGTTGGAAACATCAAATAAGCCCCACCTGGTGGTGTAACAACAAGGCTGGGGTTGAGACATTGGCTGTTCTGTGGACTTGGCTCAGCTGTAATCTCCTTCCTTCGACTGGGAAAGATTCCCATTACAGTCCACTGCTAACTGGTGAGTTTAAGTAGTAGTGATTTTCAGGTTCAGCACTAAAAGAGAAAACTTTCAACAACAAAACAGAACGGAGACAATTAGCATGAACTTCAAACATGCTACTCACTCACAAAGAGCTTCCACCCTCTTTTCCAAGCTATTTCCTTCCCAAGATGGAGATCTTTAAGAACAAAGTAAGCTCTACTGAACATTAGCATAACTTAACGTCAGTATTTAGTCTATTGGCCAACTAGATGCCTCAGGAAAGTCCACGAACAGAACATTTTCACAACTCACCCAGAACTTGAAAAAACTACCTTTTGGATTATAACCCCCAAAGTCTGGTCACGCTAGTTGCAGGATTCTGAGAGATGTAGTCCAAAAAAGAGGGGAAAGGGGGTAAGAGAGGGAATATTTCCAATCTCTGAAAGCACCCTCATGCCCATCAACTGGTATATTGATACACACTGCCTCTTATACTGGGGGTAATTAATTTATAATGTATAGACATGACTACTAGGCATTTAGAACTGTATCCTCCATGGATTTTAACATTCTCAAGCTAAAGGTTATCCTCGATTCCAGCCCCGTAGGTCTCTGTTTGGCCATCTATTCAGGAATTTCCCCACCATTACCCTGCCCCCCCCCCCCCGCGCAATATTTGGAAATTGAACCACTGCCATTTCAAAGGTTCTGGTAAGAATTTGTTGGCTTGTTTGTTTGATAGGGGTCCATGAAAATAAATTAGCAGCAGGCAACAACTAAAGCAGAAAGTAACAAATCCTGGGAGCTGGAGTGAAAAAATACAGTGACCAAGTAGTTCAGCAAGGAATGATAAACACTGCTGAGGGATATGTGCTCTAGAGTATGGTTGAATAAATGTAGACCGTGCACTGTTTATAGAACAAAATATAACCAGTTTCAAGCATGCAGAAAGCTTACTGTCTGGCTCTAACATCAAGGGTGTGGAAAAAGGTATTTTTAATTGACTGGATTAGCTGATTTTTGATTCCCAACGAGGTGACTGTCCTCCCATTCCAAAATGATATTGCTAAGGCGAATAATATTTGGAGTAACTGGATCTATGTATAGGAGGATTAGTGAGCTCTGTTCAATTCTGGTATTTCTAATGAATTAATTGGTTCCAAATTATTTAGTTCTAAGTATTGATCTTATGTACTTGGTTGTGGTTGGTGGGCCTTTGAGTTCCAGGGACCCAAAGTTGATTTTGAAAACCTGAAGTCTTCCTTGCCTTACTCTGTTCGTCTGAGTAATTTTCCCAGATATCTAGCATGTCTCTGCAAGGTTCTGCACTTGGGAAACCAATTAGAGCAACACAGTTTAGAAAGAAGATACCTAAGATAGCTTCTATTTCTAACCCTATTATAATGTGCATTGACTAATAGATTACTTTAGAGGCTCAGATTTCCATTAAACATATCCTCCATGATTGGAACATATTAACTGAACAAATTAAAGGGTCATATTTCTCAAAAAGATGCTCTTGCTCAAAAATCTGTATCCACTTTAACAGAATGTTGTTGTTGTGTGCCTTCAGGTTGTTTCTGACTTACGTTGATTCCAATGCAAACCTATCATGGGGGTTTCTTGGCAAGATTTGTTCAAAAGAGTTTTGCTTTTTGCCATCCTTTGAGGTGGGGAGAATGTGACTTTCCTAAGGTTACCCAATGGGCTTCCTTGGTCAAGTGCAGATTCAGAGCCTGTTCTCCAGGGCTATAGGGCAGAAAGTAAGTTCTGATAACAAAGTTGTGCATAGGTTTTGTTATGTACGGGCCATCAGGTTCGCTTTGATTTATGGGAACACTATCAAGGGGAGACCTCAAAGATACCCTGTTATTAAGAGTTCTGCTCAGGGGCATGGTTTCCTTGACAGAGTCTGGCTTTATAATTGAAACACTTATTAAAATTTATAAGGCTGTCAGTAAGCTGAGCAACTTCATGTTTTTTCTTCTCCACTCTGTATCTTTGCGGCTTCCACCACACTGCTCCTTAGGTAAGGCACATCAGGGCTCTCTCTAACTCAGCCATGTTCACACTGCTCTCTACTAGTCTAAATGAATTGTAACAGCAGCAGGAGAAGCACTAAAAGCACTTTTAGGCACCTGACTAGTGGAATATCTAAAAAAAATTGGTAACCATCAGCTTTGTGACAACTGTTAAATCAACATGTTAAACTTCATGTATTTAGACTATTAGGCAGTTCTTTCACCTTTCCTTTTTAAAACAAGTGTGATAGGTTCTATATGTAGTACAATTCAGAGCTTAAAATTCTAAGACGTAAGTCCAAAACACATGGCAGAAATAATCCAGTTTGAGACAAACAAACAGCTTCATTTATACACTGCTTCATACTGAACTAACAGTGTCTAAGCGGTTTACAACTGTAAGCTAATTGCCGCCTACAATCTGGGTACTCATTTTAGTGACCTCGGAAGGATGCAAGCGTGAGTCGAGCTTGAGCCCTTCTGCTGGTATTGAACTTGCAACCTTATGGTTTTGAATGGGTGGCTGCAGTACAGGCATTTAACCACCGCCCT
Source organism: Sceloporus undulatus (assembly GCF_019175285.1). Lineage (NCBI taxonomy): Eukaryota > Metazoa > Chordata > Lepidosauria > Squamata > Phrynosomatidae > Sceloporus > Sceloporus undulatus. Next base: position 43,156,551 of record NC_056525.1, on the reverse strand, counting down.
ACCAGGGCTCCACTTTAACTGCCCTGGCTCATAGAATCACAGTTGAAAGAGACCACAAAGGCCATCCAGTCCAACCCCTTGCTAGGCAGGAAATCTAAATCACAGGATCCTCCACAGATGGCCATCCAGCCTCTGCTTAAAGACCTCCAAGGCACACACACCACACCACACACCATCTCCCCCATCATGGCCCTCAAAAACATGTTACAGAAAGAGACATAATCATTTTACTTATTTTCATTCTTCAAGAAATAATGGGATACTGCCAATGCTGCCCATCTGTGTTGTTTTTAAGAGACACCGGTTCTTTTGTCTAGGACATAAAGCATGGTTGTTTTACACTTTGAAAATTAATGTGCACCTTGGTCATTATAAAAATGCACGCAGACACAGAGGCGCATTAACAACAATACTTGATAATAGTCTTATTTAATTGGTATGAATTTCCCCTCAAGCAGATTCCCAGTCTCATATCCTTCATGAAACGAGTGGAACATGATTTTCCAAGGATCTTGGCCCTTGAGCACACTGAGAAATAAGTATTCTGTCATGACTCCATGTACCAGGTTAGCTGCACATCCTTACTATCAGGTTACACCCCCTTCCATATTCAGGTAAAAGCCAAAAAACAAACAAACAAAAACCTCTTGAATGGTCTAAAAATCTCCTAGCTCCCAGGGCACAAATCCCCATTTCTACTAGAACATTGGATTGGTCTGTGTTCTAAGTTTACTGTCAAACCAAGAAAAATATTTTAAAAATTAGACTTGAAAGAGAGCACATTTTTACAATACAAAGTACATCAAAGCATTCCCTTAGCCACGCTCGTGTGTGTGTTGTGTGTGTGTGTGTATAGCTTATGGCCTGCAGGATGCAAGCAGAACAAAGTTTGTTTGTTTGTTTTTGGCAGGAAGCTCTTCTGTTTGGGGGGAAGGCTACAAAACTGGCCATTGACCATTCAGTGCCTCAAGTTTCATCTATGATAATTCTCAGCTGACAATCATTAAATTATTACCACAAATGCAAAGAGCATGTTTCTAATTAGCTCTTGAAGACTAAATCAAGTTAGCAATTTTTGTAAATCTCAACCTCCTTCCAGAAAGTGTGACTTGTTAAAGGTTTGGTGACTTTTTTTTGGAGGAAGGGGAGATGTAGTTTTAGCAGCATTAGTGGGGACAGGGCAAATGTAAATACCAGTTTTGAACCAAAAATATTTTTTAAAAGGAACACACATATACAATTATATAGACATTTACAAAATTCCTAATACAATGGTAAACACATCAGTGTCAAGCTACTTTACGAAGAACAAATAAATATTTCCCCAATTTTCATCTATCCATTCAAATTATGAAGCAGACTCAGACAGCAACTCTACACAAGCTTACCTGGTAGTAAACTCCATTCAAGTCATGAGGCTTACTTCTGAGTAAACATGTTATGGATTGTGCCATTAACCTACTTACTATATGAACAAGAAAAATTTTATTATAGATACTGTGTGGCTATTCGGGCCAAAGTGTTGAAATGTCTCAACGCTCCTTCAGCAATTCAGAACTCTGTGCTGTTGTCTGATGCAACATAGAGAGGTTGGTTCACAGCAACAGCAATAAATGTATTTTTGAATTTTCAATTTTAGTTTCATTTTCAGAGCTGCATTAGCAAATGTGTGTAGTTAATTACACACATTAATTTAACTGAATAGTTAGAGTAAGACATTTACTCAGTCTTAAGTTTTCTTCAGTTTGGAAAAGCACCAGTTCTCCCTTCAGTGGAAAAGATCACCTTAACTATTGTCCAGACTGTCTCTAACATTACTCACAATACAGTATAGCTTTAGCATTGTGGAGTGTATAAATCACGGTACTCCATGAATGGTGCACATTCCTCAGCAAGGGGTAAGACTGTTAGAAGATTGCCCTTTTTCCTTCAGTCCAATATTCTTATGCCCTCTGGCACCTACTGGATTACTACTTTCTAATTCTACCCAACATAGCCAATGTAACTGGGCTATGCAGATGGGGATAGTGGAAATTGGAATCCCAGACATTTGGAGGGCATCAAGTTAGGGAGGTTCTGTCCAGCTAACTTTTGCATGATAATAAAATAGGATTTTGTTTCTTTAGCTCAGTTACAAAAGCCCTAAACTCTCTTGAAAGCTTGACTAACTATGCAGTTTGCTCAGATCCATTCAGAGTTTGGACAATGGAGAATTCAAGATCCACCCCAAAGTTTTAACAATTTTAGTTCTATTCTAACAACCTTCAGCAGAAGCACAACTAGAAAGCAATATTAATTGCACAAGTCACAGAAGTGGGATCTGAAACTTTAGAAAAGAGAAGGGAGGCCCACTAGTCTCACATGGCTTAACAACACAAGAAGCCAGGGAAAAGGATGTCACCTTCATATACAATGATTCTCTCTGCTAGTAGCACCAATGGAATGTTAGTAATTAGTGGGGGTTGCATACAGAGGAACATTTTTGCAATAGTGAGCCCAGTGCAGAATTTGTAACACATAACATATTCTCTCTTCCTCCACTTAGGGCAGGGGTAGGCAACGTTTTGAGCCGAGGGCCGGGGTTGCTGTCCCTCAGACAACTGGGGGGCCGAAGCCAAAAAATAATTATTAAAATATTTTTTTTAAAAATTAAATAAAAACTAAACCAGGAACACATTTTCAATGGAGGACACTTTTTTAAAAAATGGGGACACACGAAAAAAATTTGCTGATTTTTAAAAAATGTAATATAATGCATGTTTCTGAGGCTTCTATAGACAATTGTCCCTCTTGCCCGCCGCTTGCCCCCCCTTGCCGCCTCCTCCTGATAGGCCAAAGGCCCCACGCCCTCAAGCGAGGGCCAAAGGCTCCGGGTAATCGATGGCAGGACCAGCCTGGGGTTGGTCCCAAGGCCTTGCCGGGCCGCATCCGGCCTGTGGGCCGCAGGTTGCCTACCCCTGACTTAGGGGCTGCTTTTCTAATCTGAGGCAAAGCTGGATTTCCACAATGCTAATCAGCCAGGTGTTGTATCATTCAGAAGGTATGTCCTCTGCCTTGGTCAAGTCAGAAATCCTTGCCACTTTCTGAGAACATTTGTTGTTTTTTATGAAGTAATACAAAGGAAAAAAAACCCTTTCAGAAATGCCAGGTGTTTCCAAGCAGATAACATGAAGGTGAAAGAAGCAATAAGGGGAGAAAAAGCAAACTGGATAGCCTGCCTGAAGCCAGTGGAGCAGGGGGAGCGGGGAGAGCAGAGAGGCAACTTTTGTTCCAGTGCATGTACCTCTATCAGTACAAGAGCAAAGGTCGTTGTGTAAGGGTGTCAGAGCTCAGCCTGTAGCAAAACAACCTCCCATGCCTCTTTTCAGAATGTCTCTATGCATCTTGTGTTTATGCAGCCTATATAGAGAACCAAAGGTAATGCCAAAAAGACGAGGGTGAAAAGGTAGCAGGTAGGAAGGACAGGCACAATTGGAAGAAAAAGACCTGCTAAGCCACTTGTTTGGGTGAGACTGGATTCTAGGTGGGTTCGAAGGGAAGAAAGGGATTGTCTTGATACACAAGGCTGCTTAGCAGGAAACTTCCATAGTCTGAGGGGTGCCATGAGTTCAGCTGTTCAGGCATTCCATGTTTTGCTCTCCCCATGGTTGCTGCTCTGAGACCGTGTCTGGGTGCTTTCTCCAGACCTACACTTGAAGATGATTGGGTCGGGAACGGATCAGCCTGGTCATACTAGAGATGGCACTGTAAGGAGGAGAGGCAGTGAATTCCAGAAATAAACCTAAAATGCCCTACAAATGAACAGCCATGGAGCCGAAGAAAAAAAAAAGATGCTGCTGGAAAAAAAGTAAGGAAGATAGATCACTGTCTTGGTTTTGTCACAAAACCTCAGCAAATGCAGGTTTCCAAAGCCATGGTTGCAGAGGTAATTGCAGGTGGAGGCATTCATACAGGAGTCGTAACGCACGTGGTGCTGAGGGAATACACACCTGTTTCCCCTATGCATCTACAATCCCTCTTTGTAAGTGTATTGTCCCTGCTCAGCTGAGTTTTGTCTTGCACCTCTTCCACCATGCAAGTGCTTCTGTTTCAAGTGTTCCCTTCCCTCCACTTTGCTGTGTATGAGGAAAACCCAGGGTTGGGAACACTGACTGTGTTTTCCTGATCATCCACTCTCATATGTGAAAATAAAGCATATACAGTGGACCCCGGGTTACGAATTTAATTCGTCCCGCCGCCCTTTTCGTAACCCGAAATACTTCGCAAGCCGAAAAAACCATAGGCGCTAATGGGGAAAAGCCGCGATTTCGTGTGAAATAGCGCCGAAAGCACCAAAAAATTTTTCATAACCCGAAAAAACCTTCGTAACCCAGAACAGTTTTTTTAAATGGATTTTTTTCGTAACGCGGAATTTCGTAAGGCGGCGCATTCGTATCCCGGGGTACCACTGTACAATCAAAGGGAGTATGCTGAAGTGGAGACTTGCTAAGCTCCTTACAATGAAGTCATGTTGCTCGTTAACTTTTTTAAAAAGTTAGGAATTATAGACTTCATTCCTGGATTACTACTGAATTGCAAACCATGCAACAGTCAACCCAAATGCATATGGAGCCCATTAACAAAATGTAGTGTAAGAATATACAATGGGTGGCCCAGAATGTTGCCAGGCCATACCATAAGCAATGAGACGTATCAGAAAGAAAAAATAATTCAGCCAAACTAAACACACACTTGTAGATACCTGACTCAGTGCTCAGATGACTGAGCTGCACATAAGGGACTGGAACCAGAGATAAGAGAAGGAATGGGAAACACAGTTAAATAGTCATGACATGCCTGGAACAACATAAGGTCAGAGCACTGGTAGAAACTTCTAAACGCTTTCTGTAGTTGTGATACTAAACTTTCAGGGGTCATTAATTAGCCAGTTGACCTAAAAATAATTTCTAGTATTTGGCTTTTAACAAGTAAAGTGGCTTTTTCTAATCCTTATTTCCATGCACGAGAAAGCATGTGACTAAGACTGCCTGTACTACTTTGATTTCAATCATTGTTTACATCATGGCAACTATAGCTTCCTCTCTGTAATTCTGCCGCTTCCAGCACTGCTAAAAATGCAGGAATGGATGAATCGAATCCATAGAGCAAAAACACATTTGAAAAACCGACACAGATCAGGTAGGTGATCTTTGATTGCAATGAACATATGGTATTACATGGGAAAGGCTCTGGACCAACAATACCTATCTATAAGCATCTTCTCTACATTTTAGACTGGGGTGTGCAACTGTGCAGGGATTGAGGACCAATTTTCCACCTGATCCCCCTCCTGGAGGGCTGCACCTTTAAAAATGCATCATGCTAACAAAGTTAAAGATGATGATGATGATTGTCAGACTGATTGAACTAAGCCACCAAGTTAGGGAAGAATCATTCGTCTGAGTGTGCCTCTTCAACAAGGCATCTTGTTCGTTAATGTTTTGCTACTAATATTTCTACCTAGTTTTCTGTCCACTTCTGAACATCTGTTATTTTCCTTAAAAAATGGTTTAGTGACCCCATCCCCAGATGGTTGGGTTGGAATTGTGCTAATAATGGTGAAGGTTCTACTTTACCTCTGCATTTGTGGAAAGGATCATTATAAAGGAGCTAAGAAAGAAGAGTCATTGTGGAGAAGACAGAAAGACCTACCAAGTCCAACATCTTGTTTCTAACAGTGGACATCCAAATGATTTTGGAAAAATCTCCACCTTTATGCAGAAAATCCACAGCAAGTGCATGCCACAGAGAGGTCCCTCCAGCCTGAAGACCTCTTGGCAAAATTAACAGTAATCTTTCAAGAGGTTTCTTTTAATTTTCTTCTTCTATATCCTGATGTCCATCCTAATCTTCTCCCATGCTTCATGCACTTTCACACTTACCAGTTCAAGTTTTTAACTGTGGTGAACACAATACATGACTAAGGTGCAGAGAAGCTTGACAAACTTCACTCTCAGTCCATTCACATCTATCTCAATGATGGATGGAAGAATAAAGTGACATGGGGATCCCAACCCCTTGAGGTTTCAAATACTGCCTACAAAAAAGGTATAGAACAAACTCTACAATTTCTTCTGTTCTTTGCCTTGCTTCACTAAAGAGATCTTCCATATTCGGTAAGGGCAGAAGCTTCAGAAATGCAACACCTCCTCCTTTGCCTCCAAAAGCTACAAACAGGAGTCTACTTACTAAGACAACATTGTTTTTTTTAATATGGTCTGAGAAAGACATTGCAGAATGACAGCACTGCTTGTTTAGATGTACCTGTTTCTCAACACTGTAGATCATTAATATGCTATAGCTATTACACTTTATACCTATTTCCAAATATATTCTCCCTGAAAGCCAATGCGGCTTTAGAGCTAATAGGAGCACTACAGACATGGTATTTGCCCTTAGACAAGAGCAAGAGAAATGTAGAGAGCAGAACAAAGGACTCTATAACATTTGTCAACCTCACCAAAGCCTTCGACACTGAGTAGAAAAGGTCTGTGGCAGATCCTGGAAGGACTAGGATTCCCCCCCCCCCCCAAATTCCTCAAAATGATCATCCTGCTACATGAAGGCCAGCAAGGTCAAGTCAGACATGGCGATGCTCTCTCGGAGCCCTTTCTAATAACTAATGGTGCAAAACAAGGTTGTGTTCTCGCTCCAACTCTATTTACAATCTTCTTCAGCATGATGCTCCAAAGGGCTACGGCAGATCTCAAAGAAGATGGCATTTATATATGCTACCGTACTGATGGTAGCCTGTTTAACTTAAGCCGCCTGAGGGCTTGCACTAAAACTCTAAACTATCTAGTCCGTGAGCTGCTTTTTGCTGATGATGCTGCCCTTGTTGCCCATACAGAAGCAGCTCTGCAGCGCCTAACTTCTTGTTTTGCAACAGCTGCAGAGCTCTTTGAACTGGAAGTCAGTCTGAAGAAAACGGAAGTCCTCTACCAGCCGGCACCTCAGTAAGAACACTACCATCCCCACATCACTGTAGGCACATCTGTGCTTAACTCCGTCCAGCAGTTCACCTACCTGGGAAGCATCATCTTCTCAGACACCAAGATCGATAAAGAGATCGATCACAGACTGGCAAAGGCATATAGTGCATTCGGAAGGCTTCACAAAAGTGGCTGGAGTAACAAACACTTGAGGCGAAGCACAAAAATCAGTGTGTATAGAGCCATTGTACTGTCTCTTCTCCTCTACGGGTCTGAAACATGGGTCACCTATCGCCTACAACTACGACTCCTTGAACGCTTTCATCAGCGCTGTTTATGCACAATTCTAAATATACACTGGACTGACTATGTGACGATTGTTGCTGTCCTTGAGCAAGCACGGATCACCAGCATTGAGGCCATGCTATTGAGGACACAGCTGCGCTGGGCAGGACACGTTTCTAGGATAAAGGACCATCGCCTCCCAAAAATAGTATTCTATGGTAAACTCGCCACAGGTCAGTGTAAGAGGGGCGCCCCAAAGAAGAGATACAAGGACTCCCTGAAACAACATCTCAGGCTTGGCCAAATTGACCACCAACAATGGTCTGCCCAGGCCTCGCATCGGGAGGCATGGAGACGCACTATCCACGATGCTGCAGCCTTTTTCGAAAGCTCACAGCGAACGAGTCTTGAAGAGAAACGACAACGTAGAAAGAACCACAACCCGGAAACATCACCCAAGGACACTTTCCGCTGTGCTTTCTGCAACCGGACCTGTTTGTCCCAGATTGGCCTTTTTAGTCACCAACGCACTTGTTCAAAGCGCGGGATGAGTCCTTCCTGAATCTTCGTTCGTGAAGCAAAGCCAGATATATATACACACACACACACACACACACACACACACACATCTCCCCCATCATGGCCCTCAAAAACATGTTACAGAAAGAAGACATAATCATTTTTACTTATTTTCATTCTTCAAGAAATAATGGGATACTGCCAATGCTGCCCATCTGTGTTGTTTTTAAGAGACACCGGTTCTTTTGTCTAGGACATAAAGCATGGTTGTTTTACACTTTGAAAATTAATGTGCACCTTGGTCAATTATAAAAATGCACGCAGACACAGAGGCGCATTAACAACAATACTTGATAATAGCTTTATTTAATTGGTATGAATTTCCCCTCAAGCAGAATCTCCCAGTCTCATATCCTTCATGAAACAGAGTGGAACATGATTTTTCCAAGGATCTTGGCCCTTGAGCAACACTGAGAAATAAGTATTCTGTCATGACTCCATGTACCAGTTAGCTGCACATCCCTTACTATCAGGTTACACACCTTCCATATTCAGGCAAAAGCCAAAAAACAAACAAACAAAAACCTCTTGAATGGAGTCTAAAAATCTCCTAGCTCCCAGGGCACAAATCCCCATTTCTACTAGAAACATTGGATTGGTCTGTGTTCTAAGTTTACTGTCAAACCAAGAAAAATATTTTAAAAATTAGACTTGAAAGAGAGCACATTTTTACAATACAAAGTACATCAAAGCATTCCCTTAGCGCGCTTGTGTGTGTGTGTGTGTGTATATAGCTTATGAGCCCTGCAGGATGCAAGCAGAACAAAGGTTTGTTTGTTTGTTTTTGGCAGGAATGCTTCTGTTTGGGGGGGAAGGCTACAAAACTGGCCATTGACCATTAAGATGCCTCAAAGTTTCATCTATGATAATATCTCAGCTGACCAAATCATTAAATTATTACCACAAATGCAAAGAGCATGTTTCATAATTAGCTCTTGAAGACTAAATCAAGTAAGCAATTTTTGTAAATCTCAATCTCCTTCCAGAAAGTGTGACTTGTTAAAGGTTTGGTGACTTTTTTTTGGAGGAAGGGGAGATGTAGTTTTAGCAGCAGTAGTGGTGGACAGGGCAAATGTAAATACCAGTTTTGAACCAAAAATATTTTTTAAAAGGAACACACATATACAATTATATAGACATTTACAAAATTCCTAATACAATGGTAACACATCAGTGTCAAGCTACTTTACGAAGAACAAAATAAATATTCCCCAATTTTCATCTATCCATTCAAAATTATGAAGCAGACTCAGACAGCAACTCTACACAAGCTTACCTGGTAGTAAACTCCATTCAAGTCAGTGAGGCTTACTTCTGAGTAAACATGTATAGGATTGTGCCATTAACCTACTTACTATATGAACAAGAAAATTTTATTATAGAATACTGTGTGGCTATTCGGGCCAAGGTTGAAATGTCTCAACGCTCCTTCAGCAATTCAGAACTCTGTGCTGTTGTCTGATGCAACATAGAGAGGTTAGGTTCACAGCAACAGCAATAAATGTATTTTTGAATTTTCAATTTTAGTTTCATTTTCAGAGCTGCAATTAGCAAATGTGTGTAGTTAATTACACACATTAATTTAACTGAATAGTTAGAGTAAGACATTTACTCAGTCTTAAGTTTTCTTCAGTTTGGAAAAGCACCAGTTCTCCCTTCAGTGGAAAAGATCACCTTAACTATTGTCCAGACTGTCTCTAACATTACTCACAATACAGTATAGCTTTAGCAATTGTGGAGTGTATAAATCACAGGTACTCCATGAATGAGTGCACATTCCTCAGCAAGGGGTAAGACTGTTAGAAGAATTGCCCTTTTTCCTTCAGTCCAATATTCTTATGCCCTCTGGCACCTACTGGACTACTACTTTCATAATTTCTACCCAACATAGCCAATGTAACTGGGCTATGCAGAATGGGGATAGTGGAAATTGGAATCCCAGACATTTGGAGGGCATCAAGTTAGGGAAGGTTCTGTCCAGCTAACTTTTGCATGATAAATAAAATAGGATTTTGTTTCTTTAGCTCAGTTACAAAAGCCCTAAACTCTCTTGAAAGCTTGACTAACTATGCAGTTTGCTCAGATCCATTCAAGAGTTTGGACAATGGAGAATTCAAGATCCACCCCAAAGTTTTAAAACATTTTAGTTCTATTCTAACAACCTTCAGCAGAAGCACAACTAGAAAGCAATATTAATTGCACAAGTCACAGAAAGTGGGATCTGAAACTTTAGAAAAGAGAAGGGAGGCCCACTAGTCTCACATGGCTTAACAACACAAGAAGCCAGGGAAAAGGATGTCACCTTCATATACAATGATTCTCTCTGCTAGTAGCACCAATGGAATGTTAGTAATTAGTGGGGGTTGCATACAGAGGAACATTTTTGCAATAGTGAGCCCAGTGCAGAATTTGTAACACATAAAACATATTCTCTCTTCCTCCACTTAGGGCAGGGGTAGGCAAACGTTTTGAGCCGAGGGCCGGGTTGCTGTCCCTCAGACAACTGGGGGGCCGAAGCCAAAAAATAAATTATTAAATATTTTTTTTAAAAAATTAAATAAATAACTAAACCAGGACAACATTTTCAAATGGAGGACACTTTTTTTAAAAAATGGAGGACACACGAAAAAATTTGCTGATTTTTAAAAAATGTTAATATAAATGCATGTTTCTGAGGCTTCTATAGACAATTGTCCCTCTTGCCCGCCGCTTGCCCCCCCTTGCCCGCCTCCTCCTGATAGGCCAAAGGCCCCACGCCCTCAAGCGAGGGCCAAAGGCTCCGGCGGTAATCGATGGCAGGACCAGCCTGGGGTTGGTCCCAAGGCCTTGCTGGGCCGCATCCGGCCTGTGGGCCGCAGGTTGCCTACCCCTGACTTAGGGGCTGCTTTTCTAATCTGAAGCAAAGCTGGATTTCCACAATGCTAATCAGCCAGGTGTTGTATCATTCATGAAGGTATGTCCTTCTGCCTTAGGGTCAAGTCAGAAATCCTTGCCACTTTCTGAGAACATTTTTGTTTGTTTGTTATGAAGAGTAATACAAAGGAAAAAAAAACCTTTCAGAAATGCCAAGTGTTCCAAGCAGATAAACATGAAGGTGAAAGAAAGCAATAAGGGGAGGAATAAAAGCAAACTGGATAGCCTGCCTGAAGCCAGTGGAGCAGGGGGCAGGGGAGAGCAGAGAGGCAACTTTTGTTCCAGTGCATGTACCTCTATCAGTACAAGAGCAAAGGTCGTTGTGTAAGGGATTCAGAGCTCAGCCTGTAGCAAAACAACCTCCCATGCCTCTTTTCAAGAATGTCTCTATGCATCTTGTGTTTATGCAGCCTATATAGAGAACCAAAGGTAATGCCAAAAAGACAGAGGGTGAAAAGGTAGCAGGTAGGAAGGACAGGCACAATTTAGGAAGAAAAAGACCTGCTAAGCCACTTGTTTGGGTGAAGACTGGATTCTAGGTGGGTTCAGAAGGGAAGAAAGGGATTGTCTGGATACACAAGGCTGCTTAGCAGGAAACTTCCATAGTCTGAGGGGTGCCATGAGCTTCAGCTGTTTCAGGCATTCCATGTTTTGCCTCCCCATGGTTGCTGCTCTGAGACCGTGTCTGGGTGCTTTCTCCAGAACCTACACTTGAAGATGATTGGGTCCGGGAACGGATCAGCCTGGTCATACTAGCAGATGGCACTGTAAGGAGAGAGGCAGTGAATTCCAGAAATAAACCTAAAATGCCCTACAAATGAACAAGCCATGGAGCAGAAGAAAAAAAAAGATGCTGCTGGAAAAAAAGTAAGGAAGATAGATCACTTTCTTGGTTTTGTCACAAAAACCTCAGCAAATGCAGGTTTCCCAAAGCCATGGTTGCAGAGGTAATATGCAGGTGGAGGCATTCATACAGGAGTAACAGCAAGTGGTGCTGAGGGAATAACACACCTGTTTCCCCTATGCATCTACAATCCCTCTTTGTAAGTGTATTGTCCCTGCTCAGCTGAGTTTTGTCTTGCACCTCTTCCACATGCAAGTGCTTCTGTTCAAGTGTTCCCTTCCCTCCACATTTGCTGTATGAGGAAAACCCAGGGTTGGGAACACTGTGTTTTCCTGATCATCCACTCTCATATGTGAAAATAAAAGCATATACAGTGGTACCCCGGGTTACGAATTTAATTCGTTCCGCCGCCGCTTTCGTAACCCGAAATACTTCGCAAGCCGAAAAACCCATAGGCGCTAATGGGGAAAAGCCGCGATTTCGTGTGAAATAGCGCCGAAAAGCACCAAAATTTTTTTCATAACCCGAAAAAACCTTCGTAACCCGGAACAGTTTTTTTAAATGGATTTTTTTCGTAACCCGGAAATTTCGTAAGGCAGCGCATTCGTATCCCGGGGTACCACTGTACAATCAAAGGGAGTATGCTGAAGTGGAGACTTGCTAAGCTCCTTACAATGAAGTCATGTTGCTCGTTAACTTTTTTAAAAAGTTAGGAATTATAGACTTCATTCCTGGATTACTACTGAATTGCAAACCATGCAACAGTCAACCAAATGCATATGGAGCCATTAACAAAATTGTAGTGTAAGAATATACAATGGGTGGCCCAGAATGTTGCCAGGCCATACCATAAGCAATGAGACGTATCAGAAAAGAAAAATATAATTCAGCCAAACTAAACACACACTTGTAGATACCTGACTCAGTGCTCAGATGACTGAGCTGCACATAAGGGACTGGAACCAGAGATAAGAGAAGGAATGGGAAACACAGTTAGAATAGTCATGACATGCCTGGAACAACATAAGGTCAGGAGCACTGAGTAGAAACTTCTAAACGCTTTCTGTAGTTGTGATACTAAACTTTCAGGGGTCATTAATTAGCCAGTTGACCTAAAAATATAATTTCTAGTATTTGGCTTTTAACAAGTAAAGTGGCTTTTTCTAATCCTTAATTTCCATGCCAGAGAAAGCATGTGACTAAGACTGCCTGTACTACTTTGATTTCAATCATTGTTTACATCATGGCAACTAATAGCTTCCTCTCTGTAATTCTGCCAGCTTCAGCACTGCTAAAAATGCAGGAAAATGGATGAATCGAAATCAATAGAGCAAAAACAAATTTGAAAAACCGAACAAGATCAGGTAGGTGATCTTTGATTGCAATGAACATATGGTATTACATGGAAAGGCTCTGGACAACAATACCTATCTATAAGCATCTCTCTCTACATTTTAGACTGGGGTGTGCAACTGTGCAGGGATTAGGACCAATTTTCCACCTGATCCCCCTCCTGGAGGGCTGCACCTTTAAAATGCATCATAGAATCATAGAGTTGGAAGAGACCACAAGGGCCATCCAGACCAACCCCCTGCCATGCAGGAAATCTAAATCAAAGCATCCCCGACAGATGGCCACCCAGCCTCTGCTTAAAGACCCCCAAGGAAGGAGATTCCACTACACTCCGAGGGAGTTTGTTCCACTGTCGAACAGCCCTTACTGTCAGGAAGTTCCTCTTAATGTTGAGGTGGAATCTCTTTTCCTGTAGCTTGCATCCATTGTTCTGGGTCCTGTTCTCTGGAGCAGCAGAAAACAAGCTTTCTCCCTTCTCAATATGACATCCCTTCAAATATTTAAACAGGGCTATCATATCACCTCTTAATCTTCTTTTCTCCAGGCTAAACTCCCCAGCTCCCTAAGTCGTTCCTCATAGGGCATGGTTTCCAGACCCTTCACCATCAGAATAACCTCATACTTAAAAAAAACACACCTCTCACTAAATGATAACAAGAAGTGACATCACATCACTTCTCATCATCATTTTGAAGGAGAAACGGAGGTTAAAGAAGGTATTTGACATGAGTTTGATGTGTTTGCATTCATTTGGAGAGGGCTGTCGGTACAATTTCTGGGTAACTTTTGAGCAATCATGCCTTTTTTAAAAAACGGAGGGAGTGGGGGACTTTAGGGGCCCAGGGGCCAAACTTTACCCACCCCAGTATAGAGAGAACCCTTTTCCATTCCGGCATTTAAAGATACTAGAGCTAGGCCTCTTGAATAAAACAAATATGTCATACCATTAGTGGGACCAGTATGGCAGGCAATCTCTACTTTACCCCTTTTGAAAATAAGACATAATTACTTACTGTAGCCCATTCCTTGCACAAAGTACTTGAAGGCTTCAGTCAGTTTCCCAGGCTAGGAGGGGGTAAAAAAATTAAGTGTAAGTGAAGCCAGATTTGTAACGACTAAATGTACAAGAATCAGGATATTCCTAAAATTATAATTCACCTGCACAACCTGTGGAAGTCCTCCACAATCTGCCATCTACAAAACAAAACAAGTTTGAACCAGTGTAAATGACATTCAGATTTTTAAAAAAAGCTAAGCCACAAACCAAGCCCAGAATTAATTCCGTAAGTGAAAGATTACAGTGTTACACAACCCACAGCCTCTATCTCCTAGTACACACAGTTTGCAAGGTTATACTTCTTTTATACATAGGTATACTTCTCCATATCACCTGCACAGTTCCCCCTCACATCAAAGGATGACAAAGAGGGATATATTCCTAAAGATCTCCATGGGAGCCATCACGTGTGAAAGAGAAGACACCATCATTTCCACCAGCCCAAGAGGGCGGCCTGTTGGTCTGCTGCCTGCCTGCTGCTCTGCACCTCTCTTGGGGGATTGCTGCCTGCTCCAGGTACTCAGTTACTGGCTAATAGGACCACCTTTCCCTTTTGCAAGGGGTTAAAAGCTGGATGCCTGCTGTGGTGGGCCTGCTTCTGCCACCAAAGGAAGTGACACCAAAAGGGGGCCATCCTTTTGGAGGAGCCACTTCAAGGGTTAAGTCTCTATGGTTGGGAAGGAAGGGTGCATTTTTGATTATTTAAATAACCTGCTTGCTGGCAGGCCTAAATGTGTTACAAGGAGGGCATGGAAGGGGTTGCAACTAAGGGAGAAGCGATTATAATAGTAATAGGCAAGGGGAGATACGGCATGGGGAGAAAGTCCTATAATATTGGTAGAAGGGATAGCCATGGAGTGCTGATTACCCCCAAGCTATCCCGCATTTCAAATAGTCTGGATAGCTTTAGAGAAAGCTCTAAAATAGGGGTAGAAAATTGTAGTGGTTATGGGGACAAATTTTCTGTCCTGCAGGGATTTCAAGACTGCTCAAAAATCCAAAAAATAAATAAAAGACTAGATAATTCACTTCCGTTTTTCAAAAACAGGTTTTAAAAAAATTAAATAGTAAATGGGGCAAGAGACTGCAAACTACTTAAAAGGTAAATTGCTGTTCCCAGAGTCTTTCAGGAGAGACAACTCACCAGTGGGAGGAAGACAGAGGAAAGATAAGTCTCTTGGGAGCAATGAAGATTTGACTATCACAGAAACAGCTTGGTGGGCTGTTTGAGCATTTTCCTGCCCCTGCTTTAGAACAACACTTCACAATAGATACAGCCCCTAATTCCGGGTTACCTTCAACAGTGTTGTATTCATTGGATCCAGACGTGAATTACATTCAACCTATAAAGCACAGAAGAATTTTTTTTATATTTTCTCTATTACGCATCTAAATATACAGGCTATAGTTCAGAATACTAATCAAAAATCCAGTGAGTATGGAGAATGGATGAAGAAACAGTGTATCTCAACAACACCACAAAGAATAAAGAATCCACAAGAAGAAAGCTTCATGAATAAAATGTAGAGGTACAATTCATTCACGTTAAGGACCACATTCCTGCCTTACCTATGATATGAACAGGGTTTGAGAGTTTTTTTGAGAGTCTAATTAAACAAAGCAAAATTGTTTATCTGACTGATTGCAAGGTTGTAAGAAGCTGAAAACTTGTATTAAATTGAAGGATGGACACACTTGCAGGCTTAAGCTTACAGTCTATGTTCAGCTTGAAGTTTGCTTTTGCTGCACTGTGTAAAAACTCCCTCTCAGCCTTGTAACTAACTGGTTAAATCATGATTTTATAGCCTAATCTACCACACAGGATTCCTGCATGGTTATATTAAGAGAATTCCATATACACTATCCTGACCTCCTTGAATTATTGGAAGGATATGACTGAGGATAAACTTTATGAAATGCAGTAGGGACCACACATACTGTATAACTTACTGAACATGCAGGGTTGACATTGAAGGTGGAAAAGCAGACTTTATTGTTAATTACAGGAGCCAGAGAAACCATGGCAGGGATAATTTATTAGATCTGAAAACAACAGCTAATTTGAGAAATAGAGCAAAATAGGGAGATATCAAAGCCAAGAGGCACATCCACAACTCATAGAACTATGGGCATTAGTCTACCTAAAACACAGTAAGATCAGCAGGAATGGACAGAGAAAAGGGAAGTCATTCAACATACACTGACTACATCACATCAGAAGGGGCTACATGGCTCTGCTACCATCTAACTCAGATCCCAATATCTTGGATCATTTATTGCAGATAAGATTTTATCCTCATTCATGGTCAGGAAACATATCTCCTACCTCATAAGTATGATTTTCAAGTGCACAGGAAAATTTGCTGAGATCATTTCCATTGACATTGCACAAGATGCAACCAAAAGGAAAATATTTATATGAAGGCATACAGGGCAAAATAATCTGGCACACTTACCACAGCTTCAACAGCAGGTGAGCTGTCCCCAACCACTAATAAGACAGGGCACCTATATAAAAGCCACAAGATACAAATTGTAGCCTATACATTCAACAGCAACTCTTGTTGTCATTATTGCTGCTTAGTTTTAATCATAACAATACCATTATTTTAACATTAGGGCTGCACAGCATTGCAGTAAAGCAACTCAGACCATGCCATAGATCCCACTATATGCTGTCCATTCATAGGCTATGCCCTATATTTGCACATGTCAGTCTTCAACAATGCTCTACTACAATCCACATGACTTCATGTACTATGCACAAGATCTTCAACTATTTCATCATGTTACAGTTTTGTATTAAATCACTAACTTCTGATATCAGCCTGCATTCAAACATGTTGAGGAGTGAAGATGATGGGGAATAAACTCACATCTTATTCATGTGTACAAGTCTTTCCTAAGGTGGAATTAGGGAAGAACTATTTCTTCACTTTTCAGGACGGAATCCAGCTTGACACTGCACGTGTTCATGGAAGGCTTGTGACACTGAACATCCATCCCACAGTAGCAGTTCTTCAACTTTTTCCCCAATGTATTTTGGATAAATGTGTGAGCAGTACCTATATGATTAACAGACTGATTTTTCTGTGTGTGTGCATCTGTACAGAAGAGATAGAATGAGAGGGAGGGAGGGAGGGAGATGCTACAAGAATAAAAGCAATTAATCTGCCTAAAGAATGTGGAGAGTAGGAAGGTGGATACAAGACTCCATGGTAAATAGGTTTGTTTAAAATCATTAGAAAGGGTGGAGAGGACAATAGATCCAACTTGCTCAGCAGGAGAAAAATATGGATAACATCATTGTTCTGGGTATGGAGACATTGGGATAGCTGTAGAAATAAGATATGCTAAACTTAACAGGGAATTCTGCAGAATTTTAAGAAAGAACCTAAGACTTAACTTACTTGAGTGTTTTTCCTGCCTCTCCATTTGCACCCAGGACTGGCCTCTCAATGTCCAGATCTCTGCGGCTAGAACACAAAGGCAGAAGTGCTGTCAAACACTGGGAAGTACACAGCTGGAAAACAGACTTCTGGAATCGGCATGCACACAAAGTACACAACTGCAGAACTATTAAGTTTGGATTAAACTTTTTTTAAAAAAATTGACACGAACATAGATTAAACAAAATGGATGTCTTTAAGCCCTGCATTTACCAACATTAAAAGAGCCAGCAGCTCAATAATAGAATAGAGATATCTTACTATAAGGGATTTTACAAGTATTTACAAGGTCAGAGAATCTACAAAGTTACTTCATGAAGTCAGGTGTGCTTGTCATCACCTAGATTGGGCATAAGATAGGTGATATAGGCGCGTTACAGACTGCCCAAAACGGGCAGTCTGCCGGCGCCACCATTTGCAGTGTGGAGGAGACCCAGCGTCCAAACCGCGTGGCTCCTCCGCGCTGCAAAAAGCCCCAAAATGGCGCTTCTTGTTGCAGCGCGCTTATGACGTTGTGAGGCGCCAATGGCGCACTTGCGGCGTCATTTGCGCCGCGCGATGTGTGGACGCAACGCATCCGCTACGTCAAGATGGCGGCACCCGTGTGGAATGGGCACTGTCATTTTGTGCGCACTCTGTGCGTATTAGGATTAGGGACATCAGGAAGTGATGCCCCTTTCTAACCCTAGTACGCGCAGAGCACGTACTATAGGCCCGTGCGGAACGGGCCATATAATAGTTTCTCTTTTTAAGAATGTTGTGTCTGCGTGAATGTGCATTAATGAACGAGTCACACACAAACTCACTCTTCTTCTCTTTCTTAAAAAAAGAAGCTATTAGCAAATTTGTTTGTAGATCTGCACTTTTGTCTTAACACATTTGGCTTGATAGAAAGTTCCTTTCTGATCATCCCTTCCTTAGAAGAGAATTTTATTGCAATTGCTGCTTCCAAAAATTAAAAAAAATGGAATAAGAATTAATCACAAGAAATGTTGATGAAGCAAGGGAGAGCTATCCACTAGAATAGCAGCAGAGGATTCACAGGGCAAAAGACAGCAATCAAAATAAGGAAGGGCATTTGGTGAGACCAATTCTCTGGAGGATTTTATATGAGAGAAGTTCTTGAGAAGTACAACTTAATTTGTGTTTTGCAGTAGACGATAAACATATTGGCCTCTTCCAACATATTCCACCATCTACTGCTGGAATACTAGTTCAACTTTCAAAGCTGAGGAGTGGGAGAAACAAATAGGCTTCTATACCTTCCAAATGCAGTCATGTACCTGTTATAGGCAGTGACAAAGAGTTGAAGGTTTTCCTGATTGATGTCTTGTGCAATATGAAGTCTGTAAGTCTGAATCAGCTCCAGATTAGCTTGCAGTTCTTCCTAGTGAAAAATGACAAATCAGATGCCTTGGTAAATACTATCAGATGCCATGCTATTTTAATACAATTCGGTAGACATTGTAAAGGCAAAAAGGCAACGTATTCTTGAGTTTCTGGTAAATCATGCTACAGGTACAACTAGACTGACAACAGAGGATCCGTGAACAGACCTCCAGTTGTTTCCTGCCATAGATCTCCTACTGTCAAACCTAGTGTAGCCCTGAAACTTTAAACTATAAAAGCTGAGAATTAGAAAGGCTTTGTACAAAATGTTTGATGTGAAGAAGAGAGATAATGGCGGGTTACAGACCGCCATTAAAGTACGCGCAGAGCGCGTACTGGGGTTAGGAAGGGGCGGTGCTTCCGCACCCCACTAACCCTAGTACGCGTTCCGCGCGCACAAAATGACGACGGCCATTCCACACGGCCGCCGCCATCAATACATCACGGCCGTTGTGACATACTGAGGCCACACCGTGGCGTATAGTGCGCTCTTTGCGCGATCCTGGAAGGAGCTCCGTTTCGGAGCTCCTTCCTGCTTTGCGTCACTGGGCGCAGCCTTCAGATGGCTGCGCCCAGCGACGCAAGGGAGAAAGGGGCCAAGCGGCCCCTTTCTCCTCCTCCCTGCCGCCACGGGGTGTCCTTGGGGCTTCAAGCCCCAAGGACACCCCTTTCCAGGTTGCGGGGAAGCGGCCTTTTGCCGCTTCCCTGCAGCCTGCAAAGCGGCGGATCGGGGCCTTGGAGGCTGCCGGCCTGGCAGCTGAGGCCCCGATACACCGGGGAAAGGGGCGGGTGCAGGCCGCCCCAAACGGGCAGTCTGTAACCCACCTATGAAAGATTACTTGAACCTGTAACTGCAACCTATAGACACATAGAATACCTCCTTGCTGGAATCTTTAACCATACCTAAACTTTATAGAATACTTAGGGAGGAAGAATGTCAACATACTTCTTCTACAGACCAACATATTTCTCCTACGCACTCCATCCCAAAAAACTTAGGAAACTATTATGATCTTGCAAACAATTGAGGGTAAGAACAATAGCAATTCATTACTATATTTCACATTCTTTGTATTTGTTAGCATTTTCCTTATTAGATATTGCAATGGACTTACATGACCAAAATGGTGAGCCAGAACAAGTTCCACAATGTTGGTTGTCCATCCTGAAAACTGAAAAGAAACACTCAATTTCAGGTATTTATATTTACAGTTGCAAACTAAAACGTAATTGTTTTTTGTGGGTTTTTCGGGCCATGTGCCATTTTCTAGAAAAGTTTATTCCTTGCTTCATCAAAAGGAATAAATTCTTCTAGAACATAGCCACATAACCTGTAAAACCCACAAAAAATATGGATGCTGGCCATGAAAGCCTTCAGCTTCACATTAAAACCCATTAAGTGACACAAGGAGGATCCCTGTGACATCTTTAAGTGCAATTAATTTATTGTAGCATGAGCTTTTGTTGTCATGCTGTATTACATACACATAATACAATTATTCAAAGGCACAGTTGTGTTAATTTGTATCAGAATAAATACATCAGGATACTTCATCAGCATCTGATGAGGCAGCCTGACATATCTTCATATAAGATAGAAAACACAAAACCTATACTTCCAACTTCTTTGTCAGTCTCAAAGGTGACATGGATCTACAATACAATTATATAGATACAATTATATAATACATATGCACTAATCATGTTACATACATTATATATAATATGAGGCAAAGCATAACCAAAGAAAGACCCTTATAATCTAGAAAGCACTACTTAATATTTTTCTAAAATGAGGTATTAATACATGTGAATTACAAGTTTATTAAGCTTAAGACAGTACTTAATGCAGAGAATTCAATTTGCCCTGTATTGTATGGGAGAGCTGACTAATCCCAACATGTCAATCTTTATTATCCTATTCATACAGTGGGCCCTTGATAACCACTGGAGTTTTATTCAAGGACGCACCCTGCCCCTCCATGGTTACCAAAACCCATGGATGCTCAAGTGCCATTATATATAACGGTGTAGTAAAATGCTGTCCCTTATATAAAATGGCAAAATCAAGGTTTGCTTTTTGGAATTTATATATTTTAAAATACACTGTGCCTGCGTCATACGCGAGTGCCTTTTACACGGCTTTCAGCTTACGCTGGAAGCCCTGTGCCACTGCACCACCGTGTGCACGAGCCCCATTATCTTCAATGGGACTTGAGAATAGGCAGAACTTGCCTTACGTGGCAAGGACCCCCTGCGTAAGGCAAGGGACCACTGTATTTTCAAGATATAGATGCTTGAATGCTGTGGATACAGTATATCTTGATTTCAGTAAGGCCTTTGACAAAGTTTCCCATGACATTCTTGCAAACAAGCTTGTAAAATGTGGGCTAGACAAAGTAACTGTTACATGGATTTGTAATTGGTTGACCGACCAAACCCAAAGGGTGCTCAACAATGGCTTTTTTTCAGCCTGGAGAGAAGTGACCAGTGGGGTCCCACAGGGCTCTGTCCTGGGCCCAGTGTTATTCAACATCTTTATCAATGACCTGGATGACAGAATTGGGAGCATACTTATCAAATTTGCAGATGACACCAAATTAGGAGGAATAGCTAATACTCCAGGTTCAACATTCAAAATGATCTGAATAGACTAGAAAGCTGGGCCAAAGCTAACAAAATGAAATTCAACACAGAGAAATGTATGCGCTTAGGGCAGAAAAATGAAATGCACAGATACAGGATGGGGGACACCTGGCTGAATGAAACTACATGTGAAAGGGATCTGGGAGTCCAAGTAGACCACAAGTTGTGGCAGCTAAAAAGGCCAATGCAATTTTAGGCTGCATCAATAAAAGTATAGTGTCTAGATCAAGAGAAGTAATAGTGCCACTGTATTTTGCTCTGGTCAGGCCCCACCTGGAATATTGTGTCCAGTTCTGGGCACCATAATTCAAAAAGGACATTGAGAAACTGGAACGTGTCCAAAGGAGGGTGACTAAAATGGTGAAAGGTCTGGAAAACTTGCCCTATGAGGAACGACTTAGGGAGCTGGGGATGTTTAGCCTGGACAAGAGAAGGTTAAGAGGTGATATGACAGCCCTGTTTAAATATTTGAAAGGATGTCATATTGAGGAGGGAGCAAGCTTGTTTTCTGCTGCTCCAGAGAACAGGACCCGGAACAATGGATGCAAGCTCCAGGAAAAGAGATTCCTCCTCAATATTAGGAAGAACTTCCTGACAGTAAGGGCTGTTCGACAGTGGAACAAACTCCCTCGGAGTGTAGTGGAGTCTCCTTCCTTGGAGGTCTTTAAGCAGAGGCTAGATGGCCATCTATTGGGGATGCTTTGATTGGATTTCCTGCATGGCAGGGGGTTGGACTGGATGGCCCTGTGCGGTCTCTTCCAACTCTATCATTCTATGATTCTATTATTCTAATCCATGGATACGGAGGGCCAACTACATATTGAGAATTCCTTCTATTCTTCTGTCTGCCTTTAAGAATGAGGGATAAATTGTCACAATGTGGTTTATATTCATTGTGGCAATTTATACTGGATGCTGGGCTAATTCACTATTTCATTGTACCTTTTCACTGCGTGTTGCACCCACATGTACTGCCATTTTAGAAAATGTATGCTGACATTTTTCATATGCTTGTTCTATTGTCAGCTTTAAGGATGGAGATCATTAATTACACTATAATAAATCAAAATACATTACATTATGATGAGCATACTTCTTTACAGTCGCCTTTGGGTTCTATTTGAGGGAAACAGAGAACAGAATGTCCAATATACAGGTTTTATAGAAGTTTATTCCCCTTCCCACTGTGATTCCTTTTTCCTTTTGTGCCATATCTTCTTTAGATTGTATGCCTGAGGGCAGGCAAATGTCTAATCAACTATATGTAAGGTATTCTGAGAGCCTTTCTAGCTGAAGAGTGGGGTATAAATACAGTAAATAAATAAGTTCAAAATATTTTCCACAAAATCTTAGTAACGCTGTAATTTGGATGCGTTTTCATCTTTGTTACAAAGGAGTCACTCTTATCCTACCTTAGAAGCTGCCCAGTCAATCCAGCCTTTTGCACAAGGGTCAACATTAATAAGCACCAAGCCTTCAACCAAGTCAGAATGGTTCAACTAAAAACACAAGGTAAAAAATCTAACATGTGTATTCCAAAATATAAAACATGCTTAAATTTAATTTTTTTGAATATGCATGCTTTAAAAGGTGAATGATTATGAATGGCTAGCCTAGATTATAAGGTGGCTGAAAACAAGCAAGCATATTTGGCTTCTACTGATAGAAGTTCCTTAATGTAGCTTGGTAGACAAAATAACATTGACAGATTAGGAGGCATTAAGACATAGCTGTGTTAGTCTGGATAAGCATGCGAAGGCACCTTCAAAACTGAGAGAAAGAAGTTGGTAGCATAAGCTTTTGTAGATAGTAACACTACTTCATGAGATGCATAGAGTGAACAGACTTTTATAGCTATGAAAGAACTGGTTGTATGTGTGAACAGCAACAGAAATGCAAAACTTGTGGCTACAGTGAAGAGGTGATAAGTTCAGCTTTAAGATGGCCACTGGAAGACAAGAGTAGGAGGAAAGATGTTGCCTAAAGCCAAGGTGAGTAGATAACCATATAAATGGGGGAGAGAGTTATTGGAATGTGGTATGATGAAATCTAGTGTGACCACATCACCATAGCCACAGATTTTGCATTTCTGTTGCTATTCACACATACAACCAGCTCATTCATAGCTATAAAGGTCTGTTCCTAAACACTTCACTCTATGCACCTGATGAAGTAGGCTTAAATCTATGTAACGTTATGCTATCAACTTCTTTCTCTCAGTTAGCCTCAAAGGTGCTACAAAATTCCTTTGCAGATTAACAGACATACCTGGTACTTAACAAATAATAAATTAATTTCAACAGAGTGTTTTGCCTCCCAGAAATTAAAAGAAAACTACCAAGACCTTTCTATCAGCTTGAATCAAATGTTGATACCTTTAATCAATTTCTAATGAAATTCTTTCCTTCCGGGGTGGGAATGGGATTTATAATTCAGGCTGTTTGTCCTTTACAGTACTTCTTACCATTGCACTCATTTGTATTCTGTGGGGTTTATTACACAGAGGGATTTAACCTGTTAAAGCAAAGGCAAGTGCTACTTACAGCAAACCTGCTAAGGATATAAGCACCAGCTCCAACTCCAATACCAATTACACTTTTCAAGCTGAAAGACAAAGGAGTCAAAATGAAAACATTTTTCACTGCTACTCCTATGCACCAACCCTCTTGATCAAGTGATGTTCCTCTTCTAACAAACTGAAGCTCACATTTAGCAATATGTCTTTTCTGGTAAGGTCTAAAAGGACTCTATATGTGGAATCTAACTATAACAGGACAAGCATTGGCCTTTAATGCAATGTAAGCAGAGTTGTCCCCCTTCCTTCTGAGCAAGAACTAGGGGAAAGTTATTAAGAATTTTTAACTAAGAATGTAGGAGAAGTCTAGGTCACTCAGCATATTTACCTTAGGTGTGTAAGAACAGCAGGGAGCATTTCAGCAAGTTCATCAATGGTGGGGTACTGGTACCTGAAATCATAAGAAAGAAATGCCAATTAAAACTGAGGTTGCTAGCAGTGAATATAGACAAACCCTAACTCAAAGGCTGAACAATTTATTCCAAGGCCACATGGTGAAGGAGATTTCAGCTATTCCATAATCATGAATCCATTTATTTTATTTTATTTATATCTCACCTTTCTCCCAGCATGGGAGCCAATTCAGCAGCTTGTGCAAAGAAAGCAGAAATTTGTATAACAGAAAGCACACAATTTAGAAGCTAAAGTGGCTCATAAAAGACTTGTGCCCTGCAATAATTATCTGTGTACTTTCACTTGTGCTAACATGTCTATTTATATTCCCGTTTCTCCTAGATAATTAGAGACTCTCTGCAGAGGCAGATACAGCAAACCTGTTTCCAAATCACAAAACAAAGAATTTTAAGAATAAGGAACCAAGCAGAATTCCTATACCTGCCAAACCACATCTATAATGAATGCTATTCCTATATAAATATTCCATACATTTTCAAGGTCAGAGGGATATGTGTATTTGTGCCTTCAAGTCACCGGTCGACTTATGGTGACCCTGTGAATTTCATAGGGTTTTCTTAGGCACAGAATACCCAGAGCTGGTTTTGGCTGTTTCTTCATCTGAAATATATCTTACAGAACCTGGTATTCATTGGTGGTCTCCCATTTTAGTAATAACCAAGCCTAATCCTGCTTAGCTTCCAAGATCAGATGGGATCTGGTGCGTTTAGAATATTTAGGCTCATCAGAAGGATACCACTGCACATACCCAGAAGGAAAAGGAGGTGCTCCCTCTTGTTGTCCCGGTGCATCAACATGGCACACAGCAAAATGTTGGGTGATCTCCTGCATGTCTTCGAAGTTAAAGAAAGCATTGAAACAGGATTTATCTGTAAGAGAAAGGCTGAGTATGACCAACTACTCCATTCCAGCACTTGAACTTTCATTCCCATAGTTAAGAAAGCAGTTACAGTAGTTTCTCCTTCTACATTGTGACCATGTCAAACTTAAACAACATTATTCTTCACCTCTGCTTACTCTCCGTTGGTTTTTATGTAATGGTTTTACTGAGATTTTCTTTTAACCTATGTTTTGTTCTTGTTAGCTGCTTTGAGCATCTTTACCTAACTCAAAATGGGGAAACAAATCAAATATACAAACAAACATACACAAAAATACATAGATTTGAGTAACCAAAAAGTAAGAAAACTTACGGTTGAGGCCAATATCATGGTATGTGAGGATGACAGGCCTATTTCCCTTTGATGTGCCTCGCATAGTGACGTGAACAACTCCATATGATGTCTCAATATCATGTTCCTACAAAAGGAAAAGCCAACCTGACAAAGAGCACAATTCTTGTAGGGACATCCTGGTAGGTCAGCAATCAGCCCCTACCAGCAGAAGTATTATTTAATGAACCATTGAAGAATTATTAACAAACATAAAGAATTAGAGATTACTATCTAAAAAGTCTTTTAAAAACATCAAGTTAGAACAGTGTTAGATTTCAGATTACTTTTCAGCAGCCACAATCCCCCCCCCCCGCCATGTCAGACACAATTCAACAAATTCTGGCCCACCCCGATTAAACAGATAGCAAAGCTTCTATAGCAAAAATAGATGCTAGGTATCTTAAGGGGGGAAATTCCACATATTAGGTGCCACAGCGGGGGGGGGGGGGGGGACTAGGTTTGAATGCTTTGGATTCTCACTAAGCAATGCATACAGATGCTTTTCCAACTATCACAAGGGTCCTTGGTCTTTAGGCAAACCTATAACCAACATCTTAATGCATGAGAAAACTCTATATAGTTTTTAGTTATCTTAAGTAAATGATTCTTGGATGAGAAAGGAGAGAATAGCTTCCATACAGAGGTATAGCTTTTATGTAAACATGTGACTCTTGGTAATGGAAATGTAGTTTTGCCATACAGGGAGGGGGAAAAAGGGGGGGACCAGCAGTGGACAGAGGTATTCTTCTGTGTCCCATCATTCCTTTGAGTCTGACAGAGATTAAATGAAATTAATGTATGTAACTTTGTGACCCATAAGAAAAAGGACACAGTATGATTAATTTTTATTTTTTAAGATTAAGTAAAATAGACAAAGCTTCCAAATTTCTCAGAACACTACCTCAAGATTAAGGGGAAGCAGGGATAGATGGAGGAAATGATGCTGCTGATGGGGGGCATGGTAGAAGCCCTCCCTGCATCACCTTACAGTTCAAAGGCAGCAAATCAGAAAGCTACAGACTGAGTAGGTTAGTCTGTACCCTGGGCAAAACATTTCACATTAAAACAAAACATTCTGAGGAGAAAGCATTAAAGTGCATTTTGAAAAATATAGACTTGAATAATGGCTGACTTCTATCCCCAGCACTTATCAGAACTCATGTAATGCAGACAACAAACGCAAAAACAAACAAACAAACAAACAACCAAAAAAACCCTGGTAATCTTTGCTTGCTGTAGTCTTAAACAAAGACTATAAAAATATGCTACTTCGATGGGGGGGGGGGCAAATCTCCTATAAGATAAAAAGATTGTTGCAGAACTGGTTTTGTTATTTGTTATTGTCCCTCTCATGCACATAACATCATCATCATCAAGGGTTTGATTCCGAGTTATGATGCAGGATTCTTTTATGACTGTCACTGTCCACAATAATTGTGATTTTCTTCCGCATGCTTTATTTTAAAATTTTGCATTCCCTTTTCATTATTTTAATTCTTTTTAATTCTTTTACACTGTTTTAATGTAGTGATTTTTGTCTTTAAATTTTTATTGTTAGGTTTTAATTCAGTGGTTCTCAAACTGTGTGTGTATGTGTGGGAGGGGAATAGTTGTTCAAAGGGAGGTGCAAGAAATGTCAGTCTGCAAATACAGCAAATGTGAAAAAGCAAAAGCCTCTGTGTGTTTATGTATCTGTGTGCATATGACTATGTATCAGTCTATGTGCTAAGATAGTAGGTGAATTATGACAATACACACACTAAACAAATTATTTTTATTCATATACTACATCTAGGGGAGGTGCAATGTCCACATGTAGATGTAAGGGGGGGTCACAGGGATAAAAAGAGAAGTATTATTTTAGTTTATTCTTCTTGTGAATTGCTTTGAGTTCTCCACAAGGAGAAAGATGGCATAAAAATGAACGAAATAAATGGTTATATTCAGTCTATATATCTTACCATAGGGATGCAGACAGGATTCTTGGAGAGGGGAGATAAACACTTTTTTGTACTTGCTTAATGCCTATCTAGGCTTATAAAAACAGCCTGAAGCAGACTGGTTCAGTAGGTGGTGGCAGTACTAAATATTTAATTATGAGAAGGGATAATTCCTGTATGTTTAAAACTGGTTCTATATTAAAGGGGCACACATAGCTCCACTGTATTGGAGAATTTCCAGCCAGCCTATTTTATGTTCCATTTTGGGGCAAAATGTTCCAAGAGTATGCTTGCCAACAGCAGGATTTTCTGGTTAAAATAGATTATCCAGATTCATTTCAAACTGGCTTTAGGCCTGGTTAAGGGACTGAGACAACCTTAGTGGGCTATATTACCTTGGAAACTGCCCAGGATCAGTGAATCCACGCTCATTCTGCTGAACCTCTCAGTAGCTTTTGTTACTACTAAGCATAGGATTTGGAATCACTGATGTGTGATTAATACCAAACTATCTCTCCTTTTTATCTCATTCCAGGTACTAATAATAATAATAATTTGTTTTATTTATATACTGCTATTCCAAAGATCATAGCGGTGAACAGCAAGTAAGCTAATTATCAAGTAAGCTAATTTGCCCCCAACAGTCTGGGTACTCATTTTAGTGACCTCGGAAGGATGCAAGCCTGAGTTGAGCTTGGGCCCTTTTGCTGGTCTTGAACTCGCAACCTTGTGGTTTTGAGTGAATGGCTGCAGTACAGGCATTTAACCACTGCGCCACCAGGGCTATTACACTATTGTCTAAGAAAATGGAAAATTAATTTAGACCTAACAAAAGTTTGGATTGCCCAAGCCATTGTACTTCCCATCTCCATGTACAGATGTGAGAGCTGGACAGTGAAGAATGCAGGTAAGAGGAAAACCAACAGTTTAAATCTGCTGCTGGAGAAGAGTGCTGAGGATACTGTGGGCAGTCAAAGTGACAAATAAATGGACCCCAGAATAGATCAAGCCTGAAACCTCTGTGGAACACAAGATGACAAAACTGAGTCTATCGTACTTTAGCCACATCATGAGAAGGCATGACTCACTAGAAAAGACAATAACGCTTGGAAAGGTGGAGGGCAGTAGAAAGAGAGGAAGATCGCATATCATATAGTTAGACACAATCAAGGAGGCCCCAAATTTGAGCCCGAAGAATTTGAACAGAGTAGTTGAGGACAATGGGGCTTAGAGATGTTGACTCAAAGACAGTTAACAACAACAACAACTGCAAATTCAAATTAACTAAATTAGTGCATAATATACAACAAGACAACATCCTTATAAGTTCTGACATGTAGCTGCCATTTAAATACACAAAGCATTTTTCAAAAACACAGAACTTGAGCTGATGTCACCAAAATATTTAGGACAAGTATACTAACAGTAACTAAATCAGATTTGGACAGTATTTAAAACAGCAGATGGCACCAAACTCCCTTTTAATCCCTTCCTTTCCCCCATCTGTGGAGAGACAACAACCCTGTCCTAGAAGATTCATTAGGTGAAAATGGTGTGAAGCCTGACTGCTTTTTCAAGACCAGCCTGTTTTAAACGTCTCACATGCATGCCACGTGAGGCAAGCAAGAGACACCTCTGACGTCTGTAGTAGATGACTGTGTTTCTTTCACAGCTAAAGCATAAGCAAACTGATGCTTGCTATGCAGGGGTAGATGGAAGAAATAAGCTCACTGTTTTCTGTAGGAAGCTATATAATTACAGATTGCCACATTCACAAAGCTGTTTTTAAAAGATGAAGAAGTTTAATTAAGAACACATTTTAAAGACAACTTAAGAAACAAATCAACAGTATCTGTTCTAATTTTGAATGCACATACCACATCTCATAAAGATTAGTCTTTTTATCTGGAAAAAATACTAGTTTGAAATTGTGTGAGGAAAATACATGGAGATTAAGCAAAACAATTCAAAAAGTGTGCATATTGTCTTGGCAATGGTTTCAGGGTTTCATGTAGGAAGCCTGCAAACTTCTATCCTTCTATACTAAAGCTCTGCTAATAAGCTTTCCATAGAAAAGCACATGGAGGAGGGAGTTCTGTTGTGCTTGGTAAATTAAGTGTGACCTTAATCAGCTTCTTTAGCATTACAGTACTATACAAGGACAAGCCACATCACTCTTGACCAAGTTGAACTGCTGCAATTGTATGGCATCTACCACAGAATCCAAGTTTCTATTTTTAAGATGCTTTCTTGTCCTGTCCCACTTGGCTAAGGTACTTAAAGGTTTTCCTTTTGGACCATGCCAACTCTCTATATACAAAAGTTTTTCCAACCTTTTAAAAATAATCTACCAGAGCTAATCAATTCTAGTTGCACACAGTCCCAATCCAGTAACTAACTTGATTTCAGTGGGTCTTAAGCTTTCTTTCACCCATTTGGCTTTTAAACCCATTCACAGAAAGAGGTCAGCATGCTTGGCTCCTTATCAGCAAGGGAATTTTTGTAGTGCAATTAAATCAACCACAGTTCAGACAGAAGAAGGAATAACTGCTAAATTTTACAATCTCTTGGTCAGCATACTAATCCATCTTGGCAATGCACTCAGTTAATAAAGTCATTTTCAAAAACCAGCTAACTTTCAAATATTGCAAGGCATTACTTGAAATCATCATACTGCCTCACGCAGCCAGCATCACTGGCTACATGAGTTTACTGTGCAGTAGCAGTCTAGTTCTTATACAACAAAAATATACCTTATGCCAAAACTTTTCTTTGAAGGTGCTGGCTATTACCTATAAAGCCCTATATGGCTCAGGTCCACACTATCTGGCAGACCATATCTCCTTGTATGAACTGGCCTGGTCTCTGAGAGACTCTGGAGAAGCTCTTCTCTCCATCCCAATGCCATCACAAGCATGGTCAGTGGGGACACGAGAGAGAGCCAAGATTGTAGCATGTCTTCTTGGTGGCTGCCCCTAGACTCTGGAACTCCCTGCCCAGGGAGATTAGAATGGCTTCCTCTTTGATGGCCTTCCTCCGGCAGGTTAAGACCTACAGTACCTGTTCACACAGGATTTTAAGGAATTGTTATAAGGACAGGCTGGGATGTTGTACCATTTCAAAACATTTTGATTTATAGATAGATAGATAGATAGATAGATAGATAGATAGATAGATAGATAGATAGAGCACATGCCACAAACCATCCCGGGCATAAAATACTGTTTGAAAACACTGAAGTTCTGGACCATGCCAACCACTACCATGTCAGGATGCACAGGGAAGCCATTGAAATCCATAAACATCTGGATAATTTCAACCAGTAAGAAGAAACCCTTAAAGTGAACAAAATTTGGCTACCAGTCCTGAGGAATAGCAAAATAAGAACTCAGCAAATGCAAATGAGAAACCATTCAGAGTCAGGGGCTTTCCCAGCAGATAATGATCACCAATTAACAGACATTAATCCTCTTTTGCATTAGCCTCCCAGGCTGAGGTCAGCCATCAGCACAGAACAATACACATGCAAATCACTCCTGCCTTCTCAGGCTCACACAGTATATATAGACCCACTTTTTCCAGGCAAGTATTCTCTGAAGATGCCAGCCACAGATGCTGGCGAAATGTCAGGAAGAAAATCTAGAACATGGCCACATAGCCCGAAAAAAACACCAAAAAAAAAAAAAACCAGAGAGAGAGAGTGTGTGTTTATATTTTAAAATATGTTTTATTCTTTTAATAACTATCTGTTTTAATATTGTAATAATTTAATTCCCTTTTAATGTACTTTTTTTCTATGTTTGTAATGGTACTGTTTTTTAATGTTGTAAAGCCGCTGAGTCCCAGTTCTGGGAAAAGAGCAGGATACAAATAAATAAACAAACAAACAAACAAACAAACAAATAAATTTCTGGGGGGGGGAACACAGCTTTGTTTCCCCCATGCCTTTCTTTTGTCTATTAACATTTTCCTGTTCCAAGCTTCCTGTCTTCTGTAAAACCCCATCAATTCTGTCCTATCCACCGTAGACTCTGTTCAAACATCACAGTCATCACATGGAGGCTCTTGGAAATACACTTGCATAGTTGCAGCTCCTTGCTGAGATCATAATGTTGGAACACTGCTCAGTATGTGAACTGGTGTCACAGCATGGACATTTTCCATGCAAATATGACTGCACCACATGGTCTCTGACTTCTCGATGCTTTGGCTTCCAGACAGAAATCCACACAGAGGCATTTCTAGTAGACTTCCCATGTCAGCTGTAATATCTGAATAAGCCTTCCTCTAAGCAAGGTGTCTATAGCAGAACATTTCCTACATGCTATCTATTGTTAAAGAAAAGAATGGAAAACTAATAATTCTTTTCAAGTCCCTGCCCTGCAAAAGATGTATACTCATTATACTATTACTCTCATGGTTGGTTTCAGTCCCAAAAATCATGTTTTGAAAGAAAAATTGAGGAAAGCTTTCTGCTCAGTTATAAACAAGCACACTGAACTAAATTATTTAAACCCACACAGTGCAGACATATTAATAGAAGAACACCATGGTATGCCAGCAGGAACTGGTTTCTATGGTATTCTGTATAAATAGAATAAGGTGTAAATTAAGAGTGAGGTGTTGTGAAATTCAAGCATTATCTGGACATAAATATGCAAACCAATGCTGTAAAGTCCTGAAAGACCCAGTATGCATCCAAGGACAAATTTGGTCAGCAGTTTTATCAGCACATTTACCTGCTACCTAGTTTAAATCTGCTCAGTTTCCATACTGTCTTTCACCTAAATTTAAATTGTCATAATAGACTGCTGAAGTAGTATAAGATGAACCTAGAATATATAATATGGAAAGAGTCTGAAAACTGGTCTGAGAAGCCAAGAAATCACATTTTAGGTGAAACAGCTTTTACATGTAGATTTTATTAGGTATCAAGGCACCTTTAATCAAGTAAGTCTGAATGATTCTCCAGCCCTGCATTCTTTCAAAAAACTATTTCAAAGCTATTTAAACAATTAGCAAATTAGTCTGAACACAACACTGCTATAGGAATAAACATAAACAAGGGTAACTAGGAGAAGTGAATCTATTCCTTTTTTCAGAGTCAGGAGATCAAAGTTGAATCTGTTTTCTGTCAAAAGAACACTGATTGGAAGATGGACTCAAAATGTTTATTTACACTCCAACTCTAAATAGGTTGACTCAGGTGTTCCTCTCCATAAATTAAACAAAACTTTACTGAATATACTTCATAGTGGCAAAAGGCACTCTACAGAACATCCCTGAAGAAATTCAAGATCACTGGAAAAACAATTTTTGTGGGTTTTTCAGGCTATGAGGCCGTGTTCTAGAAGGGTTTATTCCTGAAACCAATCATGAGAGTGGAAAAACAGTTTGCAGTACAAAGCATAATTGACTAGGAAGCACAAGAACTCTGGACAAAAATCAGGGACAATTTCAGGGAAGAATACAAATAGACTCTATCCGGGGATGAAAGCAAGAAAAGTCTCATTAGATGACTGCTGAAACTTTGTAAGCAGTTAGGGATAGAGCACCAGCAAAAGTAAAACAGAATTAGGGCCAGAATTCTGAATTCATCTTTCAGAGACCTGAAGATAGGCCAAAGAGAACTGTTCTAAAAATCAGTGCAAAGAAAAAAGGAAGACAACAAAAAGGTAGAACAAAACACCTTTCCCACAAGACCTGAGAAATTAAAGGAAAGTTTAAATCAAGAGTAGTAATGCTATATGACCAACAAAGGATGACATGGATGAGACAAAATAAAAAGACAGTGGAAATGGAACACTGAAGAACTACACAAAAGAGAAAGTATGACAGATTCCCTTGAAGTAGAAATTTTTAATGAAACTGAAGTGGAAGAACAATCTGGAGAATTAAATCACCATGAACAGATGGTATACCAACAGAGCTGTTTCAAGCTGTAGAGACAGATTCCATCCAAATTCTAAGAAAACCTTGTCAACAAATATGGGAAACAGAACAATGGCCCTCAGACTGGAAACACTCAACAGACACTCAAATCCCCCCAAAAGGGGACATTGGGGATTGTAGTAGTCAATGGACCATTGTATTGATGTCACATGCAAGCAAAGTGATACTCAAGATTTTACAACTAAGACTTCTATTCTAAATGGAGCAAGAAATGCCAAACTTCAAAGCTGGATTCAGAAAAAGGAATCAGCACTAGAGATCATATTGCAAACATACATTGGTTATGGAGCATAGCAAAGCATTACAGCACAATATGAACCAATGTGTTATAAATTATAGCAAAGCCTTTGATTGTGTCAGCCACAACAACAACAAAAAACATGGATTACTCTACAAAAAATTGGTGTACCACAATTTTATCTTGCTGCATAACCTATACTCTGGATAACAAGCTATTGTCAGGATACAGTGTGAAGAAACAGAGTGGTTTTCCATTGGCAAAAGGGTCAAACGAGGTACATTTTCTCTTCCTTTAATTTATAAACTGAGTATAAACATATCTAAAGCAGGATTAGAGTAGAAGAAAAAGTGTGAAAATGAGGAAGAAACATCAACAACTGAAGATGGAGATGACACCATATTGTCACCTTGAAATAACAAAGACTTGGAATGATGACTAATAAAGATGAAGGAAGTTCAAAAGCATTGTTACAGCTGAATATCAAGAAACCAAAAACCATGGCCACAGAAAATAATGGCCAGATCACTTTAAAGAAGGTGAAGATACTGAAATAGCTCAAGATTTTCCATACCTTGGCTCAGTAATTAATCAGAATGATTTCAGTCAAAAAATCAGAAGACTAGGACTTGGAAGGGAAGCTATGAAGCAACTAGACAAGATCCTCAAGTGTAAAGATTTATCATTGAATACCAAAGTCAGGATTATCCATGCCATCATATTTCTAAATTCTATACAGGATTGTGAAAGCTGGATAGTGAAGAAAGCTGGTAGGCACAGAATAAATTAATCTGAAGGGTGGTGCTGAAGAAAAGTTCTGCAGATACCATGGGCTGCCAAAAACACACAGAAATGGATCCAAGAGCAAATCAGGCTGGTACTGTCCTTAGAAGCCAAGTTGACTAAACTAAGACTGCGGTACTTTGCCTATATCATGAGAGGACATCACTCATTAGAAAATACTGTAATGCTTGGTGATGTAGAAGGCAATAAGAAAACTGGAAGATTGCATTATAGGTAGATACACTCAATTAAGGAAGCTATGGCCCTGAGCAGAGGTTTCTCATGTGTAGGGTCACCATAAGGCAAACTCAACTTGATGACAATTAACAACGAAATTACTTATTGTTCATTTTTTAAACATCTGAACAGATGTTCATCAATCACTTAATCTGTACACTATTTTTCCATATAGTATGCTCAGAGCAGTTCAGAGCCAAAAAAAGGTTTCCATCCATATTATAAAGAAACCAGAACAATTTTATAACTATTACACTGTACAGCACCATTATAAAAACAGTAATTCCATTGTCAGGTAAAACAAAATAAAATAGTTTTGCTTGTGCTAGTCAGCAGCAGAAAGACATACGGTCTTGTAAAAACATTCAAAGGAAAGCAAGGCCAATTTGTCAATCTGAGGTGTTGACAGAAAGAAGGTAAAATCCCCCATGTATGGCATGTAGCAAGTAGCAGAGCATGTGCTACAAATGTGTATGTTCATGTATTAGCTGCCATATACAACCTGATTTGACAGAAGAATAGTACTGGGAACACAAGAAGTTGGCGGAACACAAAAAAGAGACATTTAGTGGACACAGCATCACTGAGCTATAATGAAAGACCAAATAAAAGTAACTAAGAACTATTACAAAACAGCTTGCTTGCCTTTCATTTATCTTAGTTCCTAGCTTACATGCCTACAATGTACAAGAAAAAAGAAGAATATAGATTACAAATATAAATGTCAATGTATGGGAGAGCACAAATCCTAAACCAAAATTATCAGCACATATTGGTAAGACATGTTTAGGGATGTACAGTGGGCCCTCGGTATCCACGGAAGACCTGTTCTGGATCCCCCCACAGATGTAAAATCCATGGATGCTCAAGTCCCATTGACTTCAATGGTGGTGTGGCCACGTGGCCTTCTTCCTCCTCTTCCTCCTGCCTCACACTGTGCCACGCCTTTCTCCTCTTCCTCCCACCTCGCCTGCCTGCCTTCCTCCTCCTCCTCCTTCCCCCCCACAGGCGTGCCATCTGCGGGTGCTCAAATAGATGGATGGCAAGTCCACGGAAAAGGAGGGCCCATCGTACAAGTAAATTCAGTACAGTGGAGTTCCCAATCTCCCCCTCCCAGTGCAGCCCCCTGCCCCTCAAAATTCTGAAAGTCCTATGCAGACAACCAGGAAAGTTTGAACTGTGTGAGCCTTGGTGTGATGGGAAGTCTGGCATACTTGTTTTTCAGAAACCCATTGTGGTTCCTGCTAAGCACAGCATTCTTGTTTAAGTGTTCCTGAAGTAACTGCATAATGACTCAGAATCTTTTTTGATAGTGACATAAAGCCTAGACCAGTCAGTAGTTGCTTGGATTTCCTGATATTGATACTATTCAGTAGTGGTCTAGATCTTTTCCGCTCTGATCTATTTCCAAGAGTTCACAATGATGACAGACACAGGCTCTAATATTTCAGCTGCAAGTTCCTTCAGTAACCCAGCATGCTCAACATTAGGAGGAACTTCCTGACAGTCAGGGCTGTTCGACAGTAGAACAAACTCCCTCAGAGTGTAGTGGAGTCTCCTTCCTTGGAGGTCTTTAAACAGAGGCTGGATGGCCATCTGTCGGGGATGCTTTGATTGTGATTTCCTGCATGGCAGGGGGTTGGACTGGATGGCCCTTGCGGTCTCTTCCAACTCTACGATTCTATGATTCTATGCAGTTTCTCTGGCCTGAAAGTGTTTCCCTACCACCTCTTCCTTGATCTTGGGCTGCAGTCCCCTTACTGTAATCATTTATTCTATTTTTCTATTCTATTTTTATTATTTTACTTTTGTAAGAAGACTGAGGTACAGTAGTGATTTAGTAGCATCACTATTTCTTTGTTATGTATTAGCATATTGCTGTGTTTTCCACATAAGAGCTTCCTTGTTCTATTTCCTCTGAACATAGCTGTAAAAACATAATAAAAAAGACTATTCTTTCTAAACTCTTTGCCAAACCTTGATATTCATTCAGCTTGACAGATGAGACAAGTAGGACTATGTCTTTCCCACACTTTCTAACAAATTACTACAAATGTTCATAGAAGGGCAGCTACAAAAGACGTGACCAAGGTGTTCTTGAGTTTCTAAAAAGAGAATCCAGTAAATCTTCCAGTAAAATATCAAGCGCAATTTGGAAATAGTCATATTCCCTGACCTTAGTTCACAGCTTCTGACATGTTTATCAATTAACAGTTTCTCAAATAGTGGTTATCATAATACAGTATTCTCACTAAATACCAACAGCTATTTGAAACTACTTTTGACTTTTGTGGACAATGTTTCATTATGTAATCAACTGTTATAAATGTGTTACAGGTGCCAGAAGAGTTTTAATATATTCTCTTTTCACCTGGCTATGTATTCCCTCTTGCAAAATCAATTTCTGTCAAGGCAAGGATATTGGACAGAAGTTCAATTTATCAGTCTCAGACAAAACAATTTTTAATATGGCCATAACACTCCCCCTCTCCCTCTCCCTTTGCCTTAACTTGCCACATATACATGCATACATACATTTTCCTTTCACATTAGTAAAGTTGCAAAGTCATATGAAAAATATGCTGCTCCCAATCACAGGACTGGTAGTATCGACTTAGCAAACACTGGAAAAGAAAACTAATATTTTAAAAAAAACAAACAACCAATCAATTCCAGAAGTGTCTATAGAACCTTGAGCATCATTACTACTGAAAACAAACAAACAAAAAAAGCCGAATCCTCTACTCTGTATAATCTTGTCAGGTACTGTCATCTTATTTATGACTTTGAAGCAATTATGACAGGCCCATCACTAGACTATTGTCTTCATTAAAAGCCTATGAAGTTGTGCATCAACATGTTAAAATATAGCAGGTCCTTCTGTTAGCATACTGATTTTCCTTTCTTCCAAAATCCCTAGCACTACATGTAACAAACTCTGTGTAATTGGGGAATTGGATTTAACGCACTGGATTCAGCTCTCTTCTCTTGGGTTCATCTCAAAATAATGCATTCTGCAATCCAAAGCCAACAGAACTGACTCAGAACCACCCAAAGCTTTATTGACACTTCAGACTCTGGATGCTTCGCACAAAAAATAAAGGGTATTTTGTTTTATATGCAAAAATGCACACAGCAACTGGGGGACTGCCAAGTCCACCTGCTAAACCATCAGTATGTTTTACAAGGTACTCTCTAACCATTGTATTTGGGGTATCGGCTGAGACTCTGACTGTTGTGACAAGACCAATATTAAAATCACTCTACTGGCTGCCAATTAGTTTCCAGGCAAGGTATAACATGTTGGTTATTACCTTTCAAGCCCTACATGTCAAAGCGATCTAGGAGTTCTACTAGACCAGGGGTAGGCAACCTGCGGCCCGCGGGTCGGATGCGGCCCGGTGAGGCCTTGGGACCGGCCCCAGCCCGGTCCTGCCGCCGATTGCCGCCGGAGCCTTTGGCCTCTCGCGCGCAGGGGCAAGGGGGGCAATTGTCTATAGATGCCTCAGAAACATGCATTTATATTAACATTTTTTTAAAAATCAGCAATTTTTTTTTGCGTGTCTTCCACTTTTTTAAAAAAAGTGTCCACCATTTGAAAATGTTGTCCTACATTTGTCCCGGTTTATTAATTTATTTATTTTTTAAAATTTAATTATTTATTTTTTGGCTTCGGCCCCCCAGTTGTCTGAGGGACAGCAACCCGGCCCCCGGCTCAGAAAGGTTGCCTACCCCTGTACTAGACCATAAGTTGAATATGAGTCAACAGTGTGATGTGGCAGTTAAAAGGGGCAATGCAATTCTAGACTGCATCAATACAAGTATAGTGTCTAGATCAAGAGAAGTAATAGTGCCACTCTATTCTGCTTTGGTCAGGCCTCATCTGGAATACTGTGTCCAGTTCTGGGCACCACAATTAAAAAAAAATGTGGACAAACTGGAGTGTGTACAGAAAAGGGTTGCTAAGGCGGGATACAGACCGCCCAAAAGGGCGGTCTCCTGCCGCCCTCGTTTGTTGCGCGAGGGAGCCGCAGCAGACAAACCGTGCGGCTCCCTCGCGCAACAAAAAGAAGTCGCAATGGCACACCTGCAGCGTCATGAAGGCGCCGAGACGTGCAGACGCTAGGCATCCGTCACGTCAAAATGGCGGTGTCCATGTGTATAGTGCACCACCATATTTACGTCATTGTTATGTGCGAGGGGCAAGGCGCATCAGGAAGCACCACCCCTCGCACGTAATGACAGCACCCAATAGAGCACATCTATACAGCGCCTAAAATAGTGAAAGGTCCAGAAATCATGCCCTATGAGAAGAGACTTAGGGAGCTTGGTATGATTAGCCTGGAGAAGAGACGGTTAAGAGGTGATATGATAGCCTTGTTTAAGTATTTGAAGGGGTGTCATATTGAGGATGGAGCAAGCTTGTTTTCTGTGCTCCAGAGAATAGGACATGGCCCAATGGATGCAAGCTACAGGAAAAGAGATTCCACCTAAACATTGGGAAGAACTTCCTAACAGTAAGAGCTATTCAACGGTGGAAATGTTACTGAGTATGGTTTTATATAAAATTTTGGGTGCCATGCGGTCTGAAGCTATGACCCCTGACTGACCCCACAGCAAGCCGCCATTAACCTAAAAGCAAGCAGACCACGTAGCCAAGGCATGGTCTCAGGAGAAAGGTAGAATTAAACCTTTCAGAGGAAGTTTTGGGAGTTGCAAAACCAGATTCGCAGAGACCTCTACAAGGAAGACAATAGATGTGGCTTCCTTCTTAAATGAGCCAGTGATTAACTTAACGGCTCAGCCATCAAGGTATCTGCTCTCCTGAAAAGTGTCAGACCACTTGCATTGTGTAACCATTGTGTAGCTTTCAGCTTAGACAAAAGCCCAAGCAATCAAGCCTTTGTCTCACAGGCAAGCCATCGCCTGAGGGCAGGTTTAGCCCTATATAAGGTCCGAGTTTTCATCCCTTCAGTGGGCTTGTCGAGCTTCCCGTTCCGAGCCTGAGTTCCTAGAGCATCTTGCTCTGCTGAAATCACTTGAGCGAAGCCAAGCTCACTGTCACCGGGCCTCTAAGTTAGTTTTGCCCACCGGAACTCAGCTCTTAAGCCACCGCGGCCCGCTCTTTCCTTTTTCCATTCCCACAGCCGTGTCCCACTATCCATCCTACATCTCATCCAGTTCCTTGGAGAAGACGTCTAAGGTAAATATTCCTAACGGTGCCTCTCTCTTCCTTCCTTTACTCCCCGAACTCACCCCTCCCTTGCTATAGCATTGAGAGAGAGAGAGAGAGAGAGTGTAATCCCTTTTGTTGTGTGCCTTTAATAAATGTTCATAGTT
Source organism: Sceloporus undulatus (assembly GCF_019175285.1). Lineage (NCBI taxonomy): Eukaryota > Metazoa > Chordata > Lepidosauria > Squamata > Phrynosomatidae > Sceloporus > Sceloporus undulatus. The sequence continues at coordinate 43,116,372 of NC_056525.1, read as the reverse complement.
TAATTGCACCTCATTGGTATCAGAGTCTCTTTCTCTGGGGGGTGGACTAGGCGACCTCTGGTATACACATAGGGACACGATCCTGTGCGTGCGTTGTTATATTTGAGCTAATTAAAATTCCCCTAATTCAATCCTTCCTAACAGAACACACTGCCTCGGAGTGGAGTGGAGTCTAATTCTTTGGAGGTCTTTAAGCAGAGGCTGGATGGCCATCTATTGGGGATGCTTGGATTGTGAGTTCCTGCATGGCAAGAGGATGGATTGGATGGCCCCTGTGGTCTCTTCCAACTCTATGATTTTATGATTCTATGGTTTGGATCCAGGTTACCTACAGAATAGCCTCCTCCCATATAATCTGCCTCATACACTCAGGTCCTCTGGTGGACATTTACTTTAGTCAGCCCAGACTAAATTGTCAACTGTCCACCAGAGGACATTTTCTTCAGCCACCCCTAGACTGTGGAATGACCTGCCATAAGAAATTTGGCAGCTGAATACGCTGTCTGATTTAAAAATGAATTTAAAACTGGTCTCTTCCTGCAGGAATCCAGGCAATTTTTAAATTGTGAATTTAAATACTTTATTGATCGTTACCGTACTGTGCTGTCATTGTTACAGTAATGATCCAAAAAGAGGTTAAGGAAGTTGAATGCACTCCTTTTTTAAACCCTTCAAAGGGAAAGGCTGTGTTGCACAGAACCTATTGCACAAGTTGTCTGCAATTTGGCAGCTATAATCCCATCCTGAAGGGCTATTAATTCTGTATAATTTGTCCAGTGGGAACAAGACAACAAAAGTTATAGCCATTTATGTATTTCCCATAGTAGTTTTAGATTTGGGACTCAAGTCAAAGTGAATTGGCTCTGAATTAGAACAAGCAGATGTAAGTCATTTTCCAAAGGAATTAGTGTTTCATCTCTTTCTGGGAAGCCATGAACGTCCTTAGTTTCAAGTACCAAACCAAAGCACAGATTCCAGAATGTGCCCAGTAGCTTCAACTAATCTATATATATATATATTTTAAAATTCCTTATCAAATTTATTTTAAATAGACATTTCAATATACAGTGGATTCTTGATATCTGCTGAGGTTTGGTTCCAAGACCCACTGTAGATACTAAAACTGTGGATGCTCAAGCCCCATTATATATAATAGTGTAGCAAAATGGTGTTCCTTTTGATAAAATGGCAAAATCAAGGTTTGCTTTTGGGGGGGGGGAGGCATTAAAAAAAATTTGGAGGGGAAAATATTTTCAAGCCATGAATTTGTGGATACCAAGGGCGAATTGTATTCCTATTTGGGGGAGGGGGTACTATTGGAATTATGGTTTTCTAGGACAAACAATTTCATATTTTCACATCATTAGGCAAGAAACACCCAAGGACTTTGAAAATCTTCAGCATCAGTCTAAAATATCTAATCATCTAGTGCTGCAGTTCTCAACCTGTGGGTCGCAACCCCTTTGGGGTTCGAACAACCCTTCATCAGAGGTCGCCTAAGACCATCGGAAAACACAAATTTCCAATGGTCTTAGGAACCAAGACACCACAATATTATGGTTGGGGGTCACCACAACATGAGGAACTGTATTAAAGGTTCGCAGCATTAGAAAGGTTGAGAAGCACTGATCTAGTGCTTTCCAACCCTGCTCTGTACTTTGTATCACAATCTAAACAAATGTTTGCTTTTGTTCATTCCAAATCCAGGGTTTCTGTTGTTATGTGCCTTGAAATTGTTTCTGATCTGACCCTATCATGAGATTTTCTTGGCAAGATTTGTTCAGAAGAGGTTTGCCTCTGTCTTATTCTGAGGCTGAGAGCATGTGAAATATTTAGCATAAACTATATTGTATGGTATCAGGGTTTCTAGATACCACATAATATAGTTTATGCCAAATGTTTCATAACTTCTTTCTTCAATATGGGAAACAGCCAACATGACAAAGAGATAAGATCCAATTAAATACATGACAGACAATCATGAAATCAAGACGGCAGACCAATGTAATATTAAACTCTTCAAGTGATGAAGGCACCATAATATACCTGCACCCGTGGTTCTTCTAGTTTGTACGTTACAGACGCCATCTGCCCATCTACAGACAAGCCCAGGAGATCATTTAGTTACCATCTGTTCAAAGGACGGGATAATTTGCTACATTTTCATATTTCAAGTGTAAAAAAGGATGAAGAACAGATCTTTAAATCTGCACACACTGCATAAACTGAGTTATGTTAACTGGAATCAAATTTAGACTGATACAGATATATTCTATAGGACATTCTGTGATTAGATTAAGTAGTACATGCCATCAGGATTACAGTCAAAACGTTCGAATAAATAACAAGAGGGAGGTATCAACAATGTTTCTGATGATTCTAAAGTTTCAGCACTACAAAAAAGAATAGCAGCAAAACACACACATACACAAAACAGTGCACTGAGGACTGAGCATTCTCTGTAGCTACAGCATGTGAAATGATCACTTTTGGGGAGGACCAAGGGAATGGAATGTTCCACTTGGAAGAGAAATTTCTTATTTTTTACTTTTATTTTTTGGGGTGCACCTTCACATTGATTGCAACCCATGGCAACCCTAGCATATGTTTTCTTGGCATGATTTATTCAAAGGAGGTTTGCCATTGCCATTGCCATTGCCTTTCCCCTGTGACTTACCAAGATCACCCAGTGGAGTTTCTGTAGCTGAGCAGAGATCTGAACCCTGGTCTCCCAGAGTCCTAATTCAACACACAGACCACCACACCATAAAAAATTGACAGAGGTACGGTACCTTCCTTCACATGTGGTATGACTGTCCAAAAGTTTTAGCATTTTGGCTCTTCATGGTTAATTTAGCATTGCAAATCACTCAACAAAAATTGTCCCTTGCTCAGAACATTTATTACTTTCAGTGTTTACTAATGAAACCAAGACATTGTGTTATAAAGATATTATTGCATTTCTGTTAGCTTTGGCCAGGATTGAGATTGCCAGGACTTAGAAAACTGGTCCTGAATTTGGAATTTTTGGCTCATGGAAAAGCTCACTCATCAGTCTAAAAAGTTGCAGGGTGGTAATCCTCCCCTGCTTTTTGAAGAACTATGGTCTCTGCTTATAGCTTATCGCAATGGCGCTGGAGCAGAATAAGTCTTCCTTTGTAACATAGGTCCCTTTGGATGGACATGTTGGCATAAAGGTGGTGTATCTCCGCTCTGTATCCATCCCTCTTTTCTATGTAATGTTGCTCTTTTACATCCCACACGGCCCTGAATCTCTGTTGTTTTTTAAATGCACATGCATTTTTGCTTGTTTTCATCTATATTTTATTCTGATTCTCACATTTTTTTTCTGTTTTTATTCATATTCCTGGTTTATAACATAATTATTATTATTATTAGTAGTAGTAGTAGTATTACTTTTTTTAGTAGTAGTAATAGTAGTAGCTAATAATAGTAACAGACTACTACACCACACTGGCTGCTAGAAAAAATGAAAAACTTATTTTTAAGAGGATACATTTTACTATTTTGTTGCAACTTACAAGGTTTAACTTTGGGAATGTTCAATATAAGAACAGGTATAAAGTTGTGCAAACGTAAGAACACTTAAATAGTCTTTAAAAGTAAAAGCTATTCCTGAGTATGTAAAAACAACTCTCACAATGAATTGTGAAAGCTTGAGCTGTACTTACATATATTCTACTACAGACTAGGAGTGGACAACTGTGGAGGGCACAGAGGCCATGTTTCCCCACCATGCCCTGCCCATGGGCCACACCACTGGAATATGAGCCAGTTTTTAACCAATATTATTGTTTGGGTTTTTTGAGGGAGCCCTGCAGGGATCAGAGAAGTAAACTGCTATATCTGGCTGGCTTTCAGATGAAACAATTGCCAGAAAATCAGCAGGATTTCCCCCCGAAATACTGAAGAGGTGTTAGGAGGTTGCCAGCAGCCACAAAAGTGGCTCAAGGACCACATGCAGCTGCGAGCTGCAATTTCCCCAACCGTGAGGTAGATTATGCGTTTCAATGCACAAGTGAGCTGTTCTAAGGGGAATGATACTGTAATGTCATTATTTTCTCTTGACCTAGCCAGATTAGGCAGCAACAAAAGTGCCTCTGTTCTCTTTCTAGCCAGGCAACAAGCACTGTGATACAGTTCTTATTGATAAGCCATTAGATACAAAGAATCAATATGGTCTTTGGTAGCATACATTTTCCTATTAATGTTCCACATTATGGGAGATGTAATGTCTCTTAGGCCTGTTACAGACTGCCAAAATATAGCTGCTTCGGGTCTCTTTGGAGGTATGTTATTTAAATGATGCATGGGTCCTAAGAGTCTGGAGGTCGCGCCAAAGCCACACTCCATTCCTAAGCACTGGAGTGCAGCTTTGGTGCAGCTTCCAGATTCTTAGGATGCATGCATCATTTAAACAGCATACCTCCAAAGAGACCCGAACCAGCTTTATTTTGGCAGTCTGTAACAGGCCTTAGTCTCAAAAGGAACTGGAGCTCAGCCAGCAGTATATAAATCAAAGGCACTGTGTGTAGGATTGGTGAAAAATACAGAATAAGGTGAGGCTGTGTCATTTGCATTAAGGCTAATTGTTTGCATGAGCTGTTTGGAGCCCTGCTTGTGTGTTTTTCCCCCTAGAGCATATGGTCTAAGAGGGAGGGTTAGCAGCCACTAGTCCTATATAGTTCAGTGAAAAAGCTCAGCTAACAGGACATAGGCAACAGGTGCTTCACATTGCCTGTATAGGGATGCTGCAGTGAGCTGCAGCATCTGCACCATGTTTGGGTTTTTGCCTGAGGATGGAAAGTGGTCCAAAACTAACAAGATGGACTTCAGCAGGGATCTGAAACTACATTTGGGCAGGAAAACGTGAAATGCACAGAAACAGGTGACACCTGCCTTGGCAACATAGAATCAAAGAGTTGGAAGAGACCATAAGGGCCATCCAGTCCAACCCCCCTGCCATGCAGGAACTCTCAATCAAAGAATACCTGACAGATGGCCATCCTGCCTCTGTTTAAAGACCTGCAAAGAAGGAAATACCACCATATCACTGTCAAACAGCTCTTACTGTCAAGAAGTTCCTCCTCATGTTGAGGTGGAATCACTTTTCAGTACATATCAAAAAGGGGCCTTAATGTGATGCAGCAGCCAAAACAGCCAACCTAATTGTAGGTTGTATCAACAACAGTATAGTGTCCAGATTGAAGGAAGCAACAGTACCAATTTATTCTGCTCAACTCAGACTTTACAATTAATACAGTGCCCAAGGTTCAAGAAGGATATGGACAAGCTGACACATTCACAGGAGGGCAACCAAGATGGCATTAAGTCTGGAAACCAAGCCCCAAGGAACAGCTTAGGAAGTTTGGTTTGTTTAGTTTAGAGAAGATTGACAGGTGACATGACAGTAATCTTTAAATATCTGAAGGAATGTTGTATCAAAGATTGAGCACAATTGTTTTCTACTGTTCCAGAGAAAAGGACCAGTGGATTCAAATTTTGTTAAGAGATGGCTTCTAAATTTTAGAAAGAATTTCCTACCAGTAAAAAGTATTTTACTATATAAGACTACCATCTATCTACCTTCAATGATAAGACTATCATTTGAGGTCTTTTAAGAGAGGTTGGATGACCGTCTCTCAGTAGTAGTGTGTTAGCCATGAGTTTATGCATGGCAGGGAGGCTAGACTACATGGTCCTTGAAGTTCCTTCTAACACCATGATTTCCTGATTTTAAAAGACAGTAAATTTCTGCCCAATTTTCCTTTTGCTTTCTATATTTGTTAAAGGTAATTCTAACCTGAAACATAAGAAACTGATCGTTTTTCTCATTACTGTTGCCAGATTAGAAGTAGCCAAATGTTGGAAGTCAGGTGACTGCAAATGAGAACTGGTGGACTAGAATTTGAGGTACTGTATGTGGTTGTAAAAAAACTGTCTGCTATTACGAGGTTTTGCATTGGTTACAAAAGGATTGACACATTTCAAGAAGACTGGATGATCTTTATTGACTATGTTAATCAAACACACTACTGAATCCACCCTCCTACTTCACAGATGGATCCTTGGACAGACACTCTACAACTTGACAAGCCAGACTCTCTGGCTCTTGCTGAGAGCCAATTCTCTGATTCTGCTGCAGAATAACTATTCATCAGTTGGCACTTGTAATTAATTGTTGTTGTTTGTCATTTTTCTACTGACTTTGTGTTTTATTGTAAAATTATTGTAAAAACTCAATAAAAATTTAATTAGAAAAAAAAAGATAGTAGCAGACAGTTACACTACATGGACCTTTCCTGCTATGATGCCCTTCTCAACCTGGAGAAACTTAACAATGCAGACCAAAAGCAGCATTTCACTGATGTACTTCCCTATAGCAATTGTTCCTTGTCCCACAAATTCCAGATTCAGGTCAGTACTATCTTGGTTCAGAGATTAACAGATAATGTCTGACCTTAATCCATTACAGCTCTCTAGTACAGTACAAAATAATCCTGCCTTCCAGAGTAACTATTATTAATGAAATTGCATTATTCCATAAATTATACTGCTCAATATATATATTTTAATTTCACCTACACAGAACAGCACAGATAGTGCCCTCATATGGTCCCTCATTTAGGTACAGAACACATTCGGAACTGTTTATTTTCAACACTGTTACTGCCTCAATTGTTTTTAAAACCGCACTCTGAAACTGTGTCCTGTTTTCAAGTACGCTTCCTGCAAACTAAAGCTAGTACATGTTCAACCAATGGAAATGAAAGAGCTGTTTTAAAGAGGTGGCCAATATTAAAGAGGCACTTCTGCACAGTTTCATAGGCATTCTTGCCTGAGTGGTGGAACTATAAAGCTGAATCCTTTTCAGATGATTGCTGTGACTAATGATTCATACCTATCAGGAAGGAGGGTAACTAGGCAGGTTCAGCAATAGACAGCTGAATGTGTTTCTGACATAGTTTCCATGCTTGACTCAGCTACCTTCCTGTGTCTCCTTCAGCTTCCCCTTTAAATTCTATGTGGACAATGCTAGTCATCAGAGTTTTTACTCCATAGCAGTACTGCCCAATGAAGATATCTTCTTCTACTTCCACCAATAAATCTCACTTTGAAAGAGAGCTTCCCAAAATAAACCTTTAAATAGCATTGTACACATCACCCAAAGAAGTCATATGAGATGTAATAAAACCCCATTCACTCTAGCTTTTACTAAATTAGGGATATGGGAATCTGTCAGTCTTTCACTGAGAGTTTCTCAGTTACTGTCCTACATTCTATCCCATTTATATAACAGATTGTGAACCTTCTTTTCCTCTCATGAAAGTGTGTGCATTTCTCAGTGACTACTTTTTAAATGTATGAAATTTTAGTTATGTACTAAATATACATATTTACACCAGGTTTTGTGTGCTTTTCTCTCCACAAAATGTAACACAAGCCTTACAATTATATGGAATTCAGAAACTATGAAGCTGCAAATCCAATAATTTTCTTCCACTTTGCCCACTGCTAATTGCTAGATACCCACAGAAACATCACCCTCTTCCCCTTTCATTATCTAATTGCAGATGTTCTGCCCATGCCAAGAAATGTCCACATTCCTCTTAAAAACAGTGACAGTCTGAGGTATGTAAGAGCAAGTTGCACTGTGTTAAAGATTACAATAATGAAAAAAAAATTTTTTAACTCAATTGCACTGTTTTAACTCAATTTTTTCCAGTAAGTCATGTTAAAACTTAGGTTCTTTGGTTTCTCAGAAACATCCTAGTCTAAAGCAAACAAGAGCCATGAACATGCTGTGCTATTCATCCTATGCTTAGAGGTGAATGGAGTAGTCTTCCAAAACTGCCATGGGTATTTTACAAGGGTTCTTAAATATATAATAAAATTCTAACTAACACAAAAGGTTGCCACATAACTCTGTGTTAAGAGCTAAAAATTTAAAAAGCTATAGCCAGGAACATCCTGTTCACTGGTTGCTATGGACACATATTCACTGTTCAGTCTAAACTACTAAGAAAATGAAATGGCAAGCTTCCTCTGGTCTCTGCTCACTTCACATCATACTTTATATTTGCATTTCTCACAATGTATTTGCCTTAAGCAGACTTTCTATATTTTCAAACCTAATATGCATATTCAATCTCTTTTCCGTAAGTGTAGGCACTTACTTGCGTTGGGTTATGGCTATCCTTTGTGAGAGGGAATGGTGTGTGTCTGTGTGTATGTTTGAGAGAGAGAAAGACGAGGAACAGACAAAGAGAAGCAGGCCCTATCAAATCCATTTTTAATTAAAGCCCTTTGCCAGAAATGCATTAAATTTGTATTTGCATCATAGTGAACAGCACAAAAGAGCAAAACATTAGCAAAAAGTGAGGAAACCATCAAGGCAGACAAAAGGACATAACAGAAGTGTCTGTTCTACCAGCATAGGATGTCTAGGCCCAGAAATATATACAAACTTTCTTTCTGCAAAAATTAGATAGGATGCAATTCCTGTGCTACTCCACTTCTATTCAAATTTATTAAGTGTATTATCTCAAATATTCTTGCTGTGCTATGCAGAGGTGACACATCAAGATGCTTGTTAAATTCACAAGTGATTCTGATCATACATTTGGGAGTTGGCACACACTGAGAATTGGAGGGCTCTCTTTGGCACACCCCAGTCCTTAGCAGGCTATGTCCCCAAGGTCAGCAGCAACTGGAAATGACATCTTAGGTGATTCAAGTCAGTTCTGATCACATGGGCCACACAGGAGATCCCAAGGATCACATTAGACCCACAGGCTGCACAATTCCTACTTCTTATTATAGTAAGACAGCTGTAAATATGATCTCTGAACCACAGAAAGAGCATTTCCCATTTCTGAAGCAAATGAGATTAAAGCAAGATGGAATATCAAGCCAGGACACAGACTGAAAAACTGGCCTATTTCATTTTACGACACTGAAAAGTGGACTTTACAATTTCAACATTACATTTCAATGATTTCTGGGTCACTGAACTTCAATATGGATTTGCAACTAATAACTACTACACTAACAGCAACAGCTTTAGCCTTATATTAGGTCATAAGCCTCTTCAAAACCATCTTTTGTGATCTGAAGACAGGCAGAATAGACAGATGTTTCTGAAGGTACAGAAAATCAGCTACAAGTACACAAGAGCTTTTTGAGCTCTTCTTATTTATTCAGAGGACTAATGGATTAAGATAGGCCCATTGTTGGTTTTTAGAAAAAGATTGACAATGCATACCTGTTTCAGGCATTGGTTTCAAGCACTTACCTGACAGTCAAAGTCCTGAAAATTCCGAGCTGAATTCTGTTGAAATAAAAATAGAAGCCAATGAACAGCCCAGTTTCTAGAATAGTCTAATGAACTGTATTCTGCAGCAGAGCTATCTGAAAATCTGTTTCAATAAAAAGTCCCTCCTTCCTCAACCACCAACAGGAACAGAACAGGGACCAGTGCAGCAATTAAACATTACATAAATAGTCCCCAGACGAGACAGGACTCAGAACTTTCTAACATAATGTAATCAGGTTAGTAAAAAGGCAAAGGTTTCCCCTTTGATGTGATTGTCTAGTCATGTCCAACTGTAGGGGGTGGTGCTCACCACCGTTATTAAGCCAAGAGAGCCAGCGTTGCCGTGGTCATATGGCCAGCATGACTAAATGCCAAGGGGCACAGAACACTGTTACCTTCCCACCAAAGTGGTACCTATTTATCTACTTGCACTTTTACATGCTTTTGAACTGATAGGTTGGCAGAAGCTGGGACTAGTGACAAGAGCTCATTCTGTCACATGGCACTTGGGTCTCGTACTGCTGATCTGTTGACTTTGCAGTTGTCAAGAGTCGGCATATAGACCATTAAGCCACCGTGTCCTGGGGGGAGTCTTTGGCCCAAAACAGACAGGATCAAAAAGAGCAGCTTCCAGCTACTTTGGGGGCATGGTATGCAGATGATGCATGCCCTTGGACTGGCCAGAAGCTGCTCCGAAGCTGCCTAAGGCGGCCCGAAGCCACCAGCAAGGAGTGGCAAAAGTCTACTCCTTGCCAGCAGCCCATTCAGGACTGTGGTGGTGGCTTGTTTTCAGAGCGGGCCGTGTGGTTACTGGGGTCCCTGGCCAAACTGGGGCCAATCAGGGCCGGAGTGGCCAGAGGCCACTCCAAGTTGCCAGTCTGCTTCACCCCACTGAGTCATCAAAAAGACTGTAAGTTTTCTAGCCTTTACTATGATTTATGAACAATGAATTCCATGCATTCTACTTATTTTTCAATTAATCACCCTGCAAAATTATTTCAGGGGGAATACTTTATCCTGTGCATATAAGGATTTGGTGGTGTGGTTCCTTAGAAGTAGACCACTTACGTAAAAAAGATCTCAGGTTCTGTTCCTGACATCTCTAGGTAAGCAACACATTTTTAAAAAACAGAAGAAGATGATTGAGGTTTTCAAGTAATACTACACAAAAGAGGCCAAGCAAACCAAATTGGATTTTACTGAATCAGCTGAAAACACTAGTCTGTTACTGATTATATCGCACTCTAGACAAATAACTAAACAAATTACACACACACGTATATCCACAAAAAGCGAATAGGCTGAATTTGCAAACAAAGTTCAGTCCCCATCCCCATCTGTCTTAGTTCACTGGGTGAAGAGCAATTAATTTAATAATTAATTAAATTTACAGCGCTTTATAAATAAAGGTTAATAATAATAATAATAATCTAGAAAGATATTCCTATGTGCCGTATAAAAAAGATTAAATTTCTAAAGGATTCTTTAAATTCTGCCTAAGAAAAACTGAAACAAAAGTTAAATAGATAAATATAAAAGTCACTACTCTGCATAATGCAATCTGCTTACGCTATTCATAGGAAAAGACTGGAGCAGCTTTAGCAAAGATGAAGCAGAGCAACAGCGAATACGTCCTATTGGAGCGATAAGCATGAAAAGACTGGCCTTCAAGGGTTTGCTCCACCCATGTGGGATCATTGGAAGAGTCTTCGCTTTCCTGCCTATCTGGAACAAGTAGGAGGAGCATAACCCAAACTACAGGATATGGATCCCTTATCTACTGGGAAAGGCACAAGGAACAGTATTACAGTCAGCCCTTTCCAACGGCAGGCTTGCTATCTGAAGATTGGAGCATTCATGGATGGCCCCACCCTGATCTCCCCAATGATGGCACGTGCACACAGCTGTCCACTATTAGGAAGACCAGGACATAATCTCCCCCGCTGTTTGTCATTTTTTGGGGGGCAGGATGCAGAATGGAATCCCCATGGATAGGAAAATCTGACAGTTCAGTCCTCCCTCCGTTCTCCTGGACTTGGGATCCATGTCCTTTGACCATCTGTGAGTGATGAATGGAGGGTTAAAATGAGGTGTGGGGGCATGTGGGTGTGCACTGCAGGGGCACGCCGCCATTCAAGCCAATTAGGCTTGAATATGCGTGATTTTCCGATTTCGTGTGTGTGTCCGGAACGGATCCCCTGAGAAAAGAGGGACAACTGTATTTCTCTTTTCTGATTTACATTCCACCTTTATTTCTAGAACTGAGAGCTCTGGGGCACTGGTGCTTTGCACTGGAAATCCCTGCTCTGCAGATTATCAGACATTGACTTGATGGTTTATTAGCAATCTTTTCAGCCAATATATACATATATTTATTATAAATGAAGTAATAGAGATGATTCTAGTAAACAATAGCTTATGCCATATTTCTTCAGTCTTTAAAATACTGCATCACTATTTTATCACTACAACAACAGATGGACAGCGACCTTTCCCGAAGAACTTGCAATCTAAAATCTTCCACAAAGGTGTTAAGAGAAGGAGAGGGCATCAGAGGTAAGAGTGTACCAGGAAAAAAGTTGTGCTTAATCATCTTAAAAAGGGAGATGTTTTATAAAATTTAAGCAGAACCTCTGAACATTGCATTTTGTTTCCAAGAGCAGGATGTGGAGAACTATAGCATCCAAACAGGAGTTACACATAACTGACATAGATCACAAAATGGCTAGATCTTTGCTAATGCTCAAACCACATATATTACCTTATCATTCAGAAGAGGCTTGATCTCTGTCAGCTGGACATCTTGCAATTCTTCCATGTCTACTGAGAACACTGACGTTAACTGTCAAACAGCAAAACACTCCTGCTAAAAGCAAAAGAAACAAGGTCACAACTTTGCAAGAGATCCTGCTACAGCATAGACTGAGAGGACTGACCAAATACTCAGGCTTAGCTATGGGACAGGTTCCAGTTTCCTAAACAGAAATGTTCTTTCTCTGCTCACAGTGTGGCACTGAGCAAAGACACTTTATACCTGGCTGAATCATAAACATCAAATGAAAACATAGAATTGGAAGAGACCCCAAGGGCCATTCAGTCCAACCCCTTGCATACCCCCAAAAGAAAGTGCAGAAGAAAAGGTTGTTTACTTATACTTCAATTATGTCAAATGTACTTCTGTTCTGCAGTTTTACTATTTTTGATTACAGGCTTTAATTGTTGTTATCTGCCTTGGCTATCCCACCAGAAAGATGAGATGCTAATTCTTCTATACTCTTTAAGGAAGAACTATGGATGTTCTTCCAATGATGAGATGATCCTATCAACAAAACTGGGAACCTTCCAATTTCCATTCCCTCCTATCCCCAAAAGTGGCAGATATGAGGGAAAGGGAAGAAGGTTCCATTGTCCTTGCACTGTAGTGTCGTGCTGTATTTTACTTATATCTAAATAAGTTATTTTTTTCCTAGTCACCGCAGACATAGTGGACCTTTCTAGAAAATGTGTATGTGGTGGCACTATGGAAAATGCTGAAATTTCTTCACCATATATTTCCTGTTCTGTCTCCTCTTCTTGTTTTGGTAGGAATGTTTCTGTAATGGTAGCTTTGCAGGCATCTTAAACTATAACAGCCTGTACATTATATATGAACAGGGAGGCAGAGGATCAAGGGATTTAACAGTGGCGAAAAGCTTTCTGCATATGCTTAAAGGTGCTCAAAACGTTTGATTAAGAATTTTCTACTACTGTTATATTGGTGATTGCTGATCCATCTGTGTCATCTAACTAAATGGCATTAGTTTTAACCTCTAACAAATAAGGCACTAGAAAGATGAGTGAAATATATATATATATTAGTAGGAAAGAGCGGGGTGAAAAGATAAAAGGTGAGGTCCCATGTTTTACAACAGCCTTTCCCAACCTGAGAGCTTCCCAATCAAATATGCTGGACTTCAGTCATCTCCGCCCAAGCAGTATTATGGGATCGGCAGTAATTCTGGAAAAAGTGCCAGCTCAAGAAAGGCAATGTTAAAATTACTTTAAAAAAATGTTTGAAGGAGCCAATAAAAATGTGCCCTTAAGGGTCAACAATGACAATGCCATACTGTTCTCTGTAAACACTATGCCTTGTTCTAGTAATCTAACAGCTTAAGTAATTTATTAACATAATTTAATTAAATCACTTCACTCATCAACCTGGACAACTAATTAATCACTCACTTCTGATGTTCAACACTAGCAAATTAATTTTTAAAGCTAATGTTCCAAGCCCAATGATTTATCTGGTCTGAAGGATAAGGGTAACATGTGCTACTCTATCCCAGGCAGCAAAAATGTCTTGCGTCAGCCGTATTAAGCAGTACATTCTCCTAGAAATCAACAAAATGTTACATCCTTCTGATGTGTATACTGACAGATTGATTCGCCTCTACAGGTAAGACCAATACTATCACAGTGAAACAACATTAATGATCAAAGGAAGCAAGTGGCACTGGAGAAAGCAGTGTCCAGAGGGACTCAAGGCTTATTTGCCTCAACTAGTAAATAGAGTAGCTCATGTTTCCAAGGCAACTGTGTGCGCACTCTCTGGATATGGAAAGGAAAACAGTCATAAAGCTGGTGAAGAAGCTCTCCTGCAGAAACCTAACTATCCCTTATTTTTGGACTGGTATGTTTAAGTTACCACTATCCAAGCATACAAACCAAACATAATCATACTGGGAAATGATACCAGGTATAGAGTTGGGGTGCAACTATATACCACACCTACCTTGCTCAGTAAATCTTTGCACAAGTTTTCTAGTTGCTAATTCGATAAAGTGTAAAGATTTATACAAGCTTTCCAACTGCTACTTGGTAAGATGTAATGATTAATGCTATCATCCTTATATTGTTGTTGTATGCCTTTAAATCATTTCTGATTTATGGCAACCCTATCATGGGGTTTTCTTGGTAAGATTTGTTCAGAGAGGGGCTTGCCTTTGCCTCCTTCTAAGGCTCAGAGAGTGTGAATTGCAGAGGATCACCCAGTGGGTTTCCATGGTCAAGCAGAGATTCGAACCCAGGTCTCCAGACTCAGTGTCCAATATTCAAACCACTACACCATGATGGTTCTCAATTCCCATATTTACTTTTCATGGTATATGAAGAAATGAGCAGAACAATAGCCTCAATGATCAAAAATGTAAGTTTGTAACATATTAATAGGAAAGAAAAATGTCAGTTTTAAATATATTAATAGCAGAGAAACATGGAGTTGGTTGTTATTCCTTGTCCAAAAAGTCACAACATAGGATGCCACCGGCACTTAGCACAACCAATTCCTAGACAGGGCGCATTCAGGACGATGGGTCATGCTTAATCCAAGATGCAACAACTGTCATTCTGAACCTTTGATGTTTAAATAAGCATTATACTTGAGGTGATTATTGTCAGCCATAGTTACATTTATGTCAAATTACTAAGACGTTTGTTTTCTTTTTCCACTTTTAATTGGGCATTTTAATTTTTCATAATTTTGGGGGAACCACAAACCAGTCAATATTTAGCAATGAACCAACGTTGATCTGTTTAACGTTTCAGAAATAGTTATGTGGTCTACCTTTTGGGAGAGCAAGAGATTTGGGGTTCTTTCTCCTATCTTGACTATATTGCTACTGCTCCCATCCCATTTTTGAAGTAGCAATGAGGTTACAGTACATGGATTTCAAACAAATATATTATTTCCTGACCCCAGGAAAACAGAGTCTTACAGCAGGAAGGACATAAGAGCTAAATGAATTTGCCAGAATGCAACTGAACACTCTGGATGTTACGATTATGAGAAAGCGCATGAAGAACATACAGCTAAATAATTGGCATTTGTGTAACAAATAATTAAAGGGAGCACTTGGCTCTCAAATAGAACCAACTAAAGAACTGGATAAGATGAGGATAATATTAGAAGTAGATGGGGGGAGCTTCTTCTCAGAGAACAAGCCTGCATCTTTTAAAAAGATTTGTGGGAGCAGCTCAGGTTAATCCTGTTTTCAGCTTGAAGCCCCATTACCAAGGATCTAATAAGTGGCCGTGTAAGGCTTTGTAACAACAGTTTAAATGAATTCAACCGAGAACAAATGTAACATAAGGAAGACTTAGAAAGTGATGTGTCATCTATTTAATTATTATCAAATTACACACCAAAGATTAAGGAAACGTGGATTGTTTTTTGTGGGTTTTTCAGGCTATGTGGCCATGTTCTCAAAGAGTTTGTTCCTGACTTTTCGCCAGCATCTGTGGCCGGCATCTTCAGAGAAGATGTGGGCTGTTCAAATCTGTAGCCACTATCATTAAGAAAAAAACATTCAAGGAATTTTAAAATAATATTTATCTTCACACACACAGGATTGGCATGGATCAGATTTAAATGCTGAGACTAAGGTGTGGATCTAGAGCATTGTACCACTGAGGAAGATTGGCATGAGTGTATTTCTTCAACAGAGATGGGCACAGCTGACATGTAGCTAGATTAGCAAAATGTTTAGACATCGGACGACTGTTTAAATACTTGAAGGGATGTCATGCTGAGGAGGGAGCAAGCTTGTTTTCTGCTGCTCCAGAGACAAGAAAACAGAACAATGGATGCAAGCTCCAGGAAAAGAGATTCCAGCTCAACATTAGGAGGAACTTCCTGACAGTCAGGGCCGTTCGACAGTGGAACAAACTCCCTTGGAGTATAGTGGAGTCTCCTTCCTTAGAGGTCTCTAAACAGAGGCTGGATGGCCATCTGTAGGGTATGCTTTGATTGTGATTTCCTGCATGGCAGAATGGGGTTGGACTGGATGGCCCTTGCGGTCTCTTCCAACTCTATGAGTATGAATATGATATATAGTCTGTCTGATACCATCATGTAAGAATTTGGATTTTTGTCATGTTCCCTTTCCAAAATTTTAAGGTCTTCCATCTAATTATATTGGTCAAAGCATTTCATAGAAGCATACAACAGAGTTGGAAGAGACCCCAAGGGCCATCCGGCCCAAGCCCATTCTGCCATGCAGGAACTCACAATCAAAGAACCCCCAACTGATGGTCATTCAGCTTCTGTTTTAAAACCTCCAAAGAAGGAAACATTTATAGCAGAAGGATTAGAAGTTCACGTGCTGGATTAATTTCTGAAAATGCTTATACTACAAAACTAATAATAATAATAATAATAATAATAATAATGGCAACTAATCTAAAGGTAATGTTTTCTCAGTTTGGAGGGATTTTCTCAAATGCATGTGACAGAAATATTTAGTCTATCTCTCCTTCAACAACAAATATATCAAATCAGACTGCCAACTATGCCCAGTGTATAACATCCCAGTGGCTGGTCTCTAAAGTCCCAAACGCTCTGCAGGAATAGTCCAGTCTGAGACTGCTTTAACTGCCTTGGCTCAGTGCTACTAGGGAATCGTGGGAACTGTAGTTTATTGTGGCTCCAGAGCTCTCTCTGACAGAGAAGGCTAAATGTCTCACAAAACTACAGTTCCCAGGATTCCCTAGCACTGAGCCAGGGCAGTTAAAGCAGGTTATTTCTGCAGTGTGTTGTGGGCTCTGAGTCCTAGTGAAAAGCCAAGTGGATCCACTCATGTCTGTACAGCAAAGTAATAGACAAAATGGGTTCCACTTCAGCAGATATAAACATCATCATCTCCAGGAAAGTCACTGTCAATGTTTAAATGGCATTGAACAACAACATCACAATAATAACCCAAAAGCACACAGCGCAACTGTCTAAACACCCACAGGGCTATTTAGCCTCTCTCACTGAAAAGCCCATGGCTAAGCAGCCCCTTATTTCAAAGGGAAATAGTTGCAGGGGCGCAAAAAAAAAAAAACAACCTCAAGCCAAAGAGGCACCAGCAACAATGATCCCATACCAAACACTGAAGGGGAGGAGGGCCAGTCCCACGGCGCATGCGCAACACGGCTTCTCTTTCTCTCTCGCGCTCTCGGTCTCTCCCTCCTTTCCCGCGCGCGCTCGCTCTCCCTGCTCTTTTACAGTTCGCGGCGGCACTTTGCCGCCTTGCCCGCGCGCGGGACTTCGCAGGTTTTCCGGCGCGCCTCTCGCGAGACTAAGGAGAACGTCGCGAGATCTTGCAGTTGTCGTGAGAGGTGCTCCCTGGCGGAAGCCAGGTCAAAGCGGCTCCATATATATATATATATACACACACACACACACACACATTTAATTATATTTTATTTATATAAAAATGGTAATATATATGTGTGTGTGTGTGTGTACATATAAAAGCATTTAATTTCCCACCCCTGACCTGATTGAGCCTTCTTGGCCATATATATATATATATGGTCTTATATATGTGTATCATCACATATATATATTCACCCCCCTGATTGAACCTTACTCTGACAACCCTGACAGAACAAAACAAAATAAAAAACAATTCAAGACTTAATAATCACCCCTATTCCATCCACCACCTAAGTGAAACAATATATATACACACACACACCACGCATACATAAGCATTTTATTTCCCACCCCCTGATCAAGCCTTGCTGGCTCGATTTTATATATATATATATGTGTGTGTATATAATTTTAATACTGTAGTGGGGTATGCATAACAATTACAAAAAAATGTGAAAATAGTGAAAAAGAAAAAAAGAGAAGAAAAAATATGTATAAAAAGGGGGGGGAAAGCCCTGACAGAACAACAACAACAACAAAACATAATTCAATACTCAATAATCACCTTATTTTCTACTTAAGTGAAACTAGATAGATAGATAGATAGATACACTCATATACATGCATTTTATTTCCCACCCCCTGATCGAGCCTTTGTGGCTCAATTATATATATGTGTGTGTGTGTGTGTGTGTGTGTAATTTTAATAGTGGGACATACATAACAATTACATCACAATTACAAAAACGTGTGAAAATAATAAAAAATTGTAAAAAAAGAAAATGTATATATAAAAAAGAAAAAACCTTCACAAAAAACCCACACACAACACATATCAATATTCAATAATCATCCCTATTCCACCACACAAGGGAAATAGGGATGATGTATTTGTATGTGTGTATATGTGTGTGTGTGTGTGTGTGTGTATATATATATATATACATACACATATATATATACACCATATATTTCCATCCCATTAATTACTTTCGCAAGGCTCACTGTGCACCTTGTTGCTGTTGTGCGCCTTTAAGTCATTTCTGACTTATGGCAACTCTAAGGCGAACCTAAACTGGGGTTTTCTTGGCAACTTTCTTCTGAGGGAGTTGGCCATTGCCATCCTCTGAGGCTGAGAGAGCGTGACTTGTCCAAGATCACCTTGTAGGTTTCCATGGCTGAGATGGGATTCAAACCCTGGTCTCCAGAGTCATAGTTCAGTGTTCAAACAACTACTCCACACTGGCTCTAACTAGGCTCATCCATTTTTAAGAGACTGAAAAGGGCTAAAGACCCTGAAAACCTTGTAAACTAAGCAGAGTCAGCCCAGGTTACTCCGTGGATGGGAGACTACCTACAAATATCAGCTACTGTTGGCAATATTTCAGAAAAAAGAAGATCCTATGAAATTCATGGGAGTCACCAGTGAACAGACAACCTGAAGACATATACAGCCACACAGTGAATGGAAATAAAGGTTTAAACTACAGAATTACAGTGATACAAGAGATACGTTTTCATTCATTTGAAAAAGATCCATGCACCCCTTTCCCAAGAACACTTACCGCATTCATTAGGCACATTTATTTTTTAGACTGATTTATATCTATTTATAATGAGATTATTAATTGGGGATACAGGTTCAGAGAAACAGGGAAAACAATACATGTGTATATATTTAAGAGTAACCTTGGCACCACTTTGAGACTGAAGGGCACAATTACATTTCTTTTGGGGTTCCAGGACTGGGGGAAAACAATGTATTTTTAAATGATTTAAGACAACTCAAAGTACCACTTTTCTTCCCGATCCTATAATGCACTCCCTGTTGATAATATAGCATCCCAAAATTTTCTTTTGGTTTCTCTGATCTTGTGGAAGAGGTCCCTTGTTCATTCGTTGTTGTTGTTGTCTTCTATTTCTTTATGCTAATAACTTTAATCAACTTTACTAATTTCATTCATGATTTTGACTGTTTCTGCCCCTTTACTAATGACTTATAAAGGAACACAAAATAACAAAAACAATTTGTATACAGTGCGCCTGCGTTATACGTGGGCGCGCTTTATGCAGTCTTGAGCATATGCGCTCAAGCCATGGGGAGCGCAGTGTGGTGCGTCCCATTCAAATGAATGGGTGTGCATGCCCGTGGCACCCCGTGCGCTGCCACACCGCCGCACACAAGCCATTGTTTCTAATGGGGCTTTAGCATAGGCAGAATTCGTCTTACGCGGGGGGTCTGGAACAGATCCCCCGCGCAAGGCAAGGGTCGACTGTACAACAAAGCTTCCTGCTAAGGACCTGCATGTCATAAGCATTTGAATTTAAATTATCATATTGAAATCAAATCTGATGTTTTTAAAAATTTTATTTGGTGTGCGTTGGAAGAGGGGTAGTCTTATACAGCAAGTATATCTCAAACTCTATATTTTAACTGGAAAAGATGGGGGGTCGTCTTATATGCCGGAAAATACAGTATCCCTCCAGGATTTATGTTGTGCCAATGTGACACTCCTTAAACCTCCATTTTGATGAAAGACTACCATTGTGAAGGCTTTCATGGCCGGCAAAAAAACCATAAAAAACCTCAAGACTACCATTGTTCAATAAAGTAATCTGATTTTCTTACTCCTCAGCATATTTCCCATTCTTTCCTATAATCATGTGAGCTGCAGTTAACAGGTAGAATATAGGATGCTTCTCTTTGAGGTCATCATTTTCTCCATATAAGCAGACAACAGGAGCAGTTTGTTTGTTTGTTTCTAAAAGTTTGGTGTGTGATTCCCCTGATTATTTCCATAAACTCAGTTCAAAAATAGCATTCAATAGGGCAATAAAACTACATTTAGGCAAGACTCCTCCTTTCCCCACATTTTCACCAAGTGAACAGTGACACTCCTTTGCAAAAACTGGCATCATAGTCATAAATGTAGTCTATAAATGGTTTTGTAAGTGCATTAATTCCTCAGGGCTGAAATATATTTAAAGGGAACACCTGATCATAAAATTTCCCATTCTTTATTTGGATTTTCAGTGACAAGATCTCCTCTGCATACATCTATGTAATATATCACAAAAGGAAAACCTTTTGTGCTGAATCCTTCAAAAGCATCACTAGCCACTGGGCATCCCATTATATACATATGACATTTAGATCATCACATCTAAACTCTAGTATTCAAAGGTCCTTTGAGTTAACAAATAACAGTTTAAATGTCATTTGGAGACTACATTTACACACAGGTGCCACAGTTTCTAACTTTATTGTATGGCCAAAAGATGCATATTCCATGGTTGACCTCCATGGACCTGATCTTTAAGGGTGAAGGCATCCTACACATTACCTGCAGTGCCTTCTTAGTTCTAGGGAGCATCTTCACCATTCAGCAGCACTCTTCTAGACTAATTTAAGACTCAATCCAGGGTCATCCTGTGTTGTCCAGAAGTCTCAGATTATGGCCAATTAATTCCTTTTTATACACAATTCCTTTTTATACACAAATTCAAGAAAATGAACCATCATCTGTATCGCCTGTTGGACTTGGTATGAGGTGTACTGTACTCCAATTCCAGATTAGCAATTTCTAGGTCTTTGGCATTAAAGAATATCTGATGCTCATAATAAATATAATCTGGTTTCTAATTGAAATGTTTTTTTTCAAATAGTTTTCACCTATACTTTTATCTCTCAGGAGACTCATGAAAATAATTTAGAATACGGAATACAAACTTTAGAATACAAAATGATGACTACTATATGTCCCAATGAGACAGTCTGTGGGGATGTCCACTCCTTCAATTAAAATGTAACCCAATCTATTACTGGTTTGTAGCTCTTATGTTATAATTGCACTATATTTTTGGTTATCTGTACCTCTACATATTTGAAGTTAGAGAACCACAGAATCTTATTTTTTTTAAATCTCATGTTGAATTCTGAAAGGAGCAGCAATTCCAGAACTATCTTTTAAGTGGAGGTAGGCTCAACACTGGCAGGCAGGTTATTAATTTTGACTACTTGCAGGGAGAGGACAAATTACTTTCCCCATTCATATTAATGGAAACATCCATAAATATGAAGACCTAACAAACACAGTCTGCTTAGAAGTGCCCTACACTCCGTTAATTCTAGCTTACTTCCAGATAGGTGTGCAGAGGATAGATTGCAGGCAGCCTTTGTTATTCCTTAATGTATCTTAGTGCTTGATCATTTAGTACACTTCTGGGTGAAAATTCCTGCTGAGAGGCCTCAAACTACATAGGAGTCTTAGGACTCCAATTTTTGCCAGACCATTTTGCCAGACCATGTCGGTGGGCTCTCCCCCACTTCAGGGACCATGGTGGGGAGGGAGGGACTGCAAAGCCAGAATGACTTTATTTGCAATGTTGTAAATAGACATTTCCTGATAGTTCAACCCATGCCACACATCATGAATTTTGACTGTCTCTTATTGCCATGTAGAAAACCTGGTAACCCTGGTTGTTAGGCAGTTACACTCACAGCCTGTAAACAACTACAGTCTTTCAAGAGAACAGACAGCATAGTACTGGATGGAAAATTCCATTTGTCAACATAGTTCAGCCTCAAAAATACTGTAACAGTGGCCTTCATCCTACCCAGATCTGGAACTCAGCTTTAACCTTGAAAACTGCAACAAGGCATCCTCTTTCAAATTGCTACTGTTTACAGAGGCTTAATAGCACAAATAACACAAGAGAGTTTCAACGAAGGGAAAGGTCAAATTACACATATTTTACCATGTAATAACATAATTCCATTATTGGAATGGACAAAATGCAAAGTGGAATGGACAGCCCTCCAGATGTTGTTGGACTGCACCTCTCATCCATTCGATACAGCACAGCCAAAGGTAAGGAATGCTGGAAGGTGCAGTCCAACAACATTTGACTTCGTCTACTTGTTTTGTAATTACTGCAAAATCAACCCCCCCCCCTTTTTTTTAAAGGAAAACCAAATAAAGATGGCATTTGGGCCTTTTCCTTAAAGATCTTATCGGAAGAGAAATTATAATTTGCAAATCATTTCCAACCATTTATTACTTATGATTTGAGAATATTAGAATACAGACAATTTTTGGCAAACTATACCAAAATAAATTCCACATGACACTTTCATTAAGCAACAACATGTTATTATTCACAGCTATATTTGTAGCAAAAAATCATACAGTAAGAAAAAATAAAATACACCCTTAATGTCTGCTGCAAGAAAATAATGTACAGCAGTGTACACAAAAATAGTACGCAAAAATAGCAAGAAAAAAGGTGTTTCATACACATTGTTTAACTGGCAGAACATGGGCATGATTAGAACTTAATTTATATCAGGGCTTGCTCTTCATACTTAAGCTTTTAGTACCGAGACAAAGTCTTGACTGTGTGAGAAAGTGTGTCTGATTATTTACAAAATGTTTTGCTTCACAGCAAATGAAAAGCAATTTGTCCTCATAATGCAAATTGCCACAATGCAGCTCAAGCAAGAGTAGATACCTCCAGAAGGGATGGCTAAGCATACAGCTATGTTTCCCACTTGGATGCATGTGTAGCACTCTTGGGGAACAAGGATTATGCTCATCTGTGACAGCAACCTCATGCATAACCCATCGAAGATGGAATTTTAAAACTATCTTGTTTAGGAAACCCAGTGCTCATCACTATCTTAGTGTGCCACACCCTGTAGCAAATCTGTCTTTTCTCTTTTATGAATTTCCTCACATGTAATCACAGACAGAAATAATAACAGAAAAAGTTAATCCATTTAGTTTATCACTGTGAAGCTAAAAAAAATCTAATTAAAATGCATTTACATTAGAAAAGGGGAAATTAATTACATTAATGTTGATTTGCCTTTTAAATTTAAATGAAGTCTATTAGAACCTTTATAATGAAGGTGAAAATGCCTTTCATTGTTTTATTTGCCCCCCCCCCGACCGGGAGTGGCAATTGACCTTTTAAATAAATATTATTATTATTATTACTATTATTACTACTACTACTACAAGCACCACCACCACCACGGTGATCTTGTCAAAGCCCTGGCTAATCACTTGAATAGGGAAATGACCAGAGTGATGGACATGATGGACATTCCCACCAAGTGAGATCCCTGGTTTGCTATGGAGCTCATGGTGATGGAACCAGAGGGACGGAGGCTAGGTCAACTATGGTGGAAGACTCCAAGTGAGTCCAACCAAACACAGGCTAAAACCTTTTCTTCTTGCATAGTCAGCCCTCAAAGGCCTGCCAAAGGAAAAGGGCACAACCTGCCTACAAAAGGATACCAAGGAGCTAACTTCTGTGACTTCCATGCAATTACCTGCTTTTCAGAAACAGAAGTGAATTTCTGGCTAACTCAATTTTTTTTCTTTTTCCTTTTTTGGTGGTTTCTGTGGCATTTGAAGAATCTCGGGGACAGAAAAATAGCCCCAAGCCCCATTGCTGATTCTCACCCATGTCTTATAATCTCATTACCTTCCCCCTTCCTCTAGTTTACTAATTTCCACATGATCCCAGAAAATTTCCTGAGAATAAGAAAGAAGATAGGAAGAAAGTCAGTTCATTTGAGATGTGGTGCTGGAGAAGAGTGCTAAAGATCCCATGGACAGCCAAAAAGAGAAACATGGGTCCTAGAGCAGATCAAGTCAGAAATCTCCCTGGAAGCCAAGATGACAAAACTAAAGCTGTCATACTTTGGACACATCATGAAAAGGGAGGACTCGTTGGAAGAAAAAATAATGCTAGGAAAGATGGAGGAAAGCAGAAAGAGAGGAAGGCCACATCCTAGGCGAATGGACTCTATTAGAAAGGCCACAGGTATGAGTTTGCAGGAACTAAGCAGAGCAGTGGGGACAGGGAATCTTGGGAATGTCTCATCCACAGGGTCGCCATGAGTCGAAATCAACTGGAGGGCAGTTAACAACAAAAGAATTTCGAAATTCATTTTCCTGTGAGAGATGAGGCACCTCTATGTAGTGTCTGGTGAAGAAAACAAGAAGGCCAGATGGATGCGTAGAAGACCACTCCCAGGCTGCTCTTATAACAAAAGCAAACCAAAGATTATTATATCCGTGTGCATTTGCAGGGTTTCAATCTTGTGATCTAAACACTGTAATTCACCAATCCTGAGAGAGTAACAATGAGTTTTTCAGAATTCAAGAGAACTAAGCTCTGGGTAAACAATCAGCCGGGGAATGTGAAATCTGTTGGCTCTTTAGCGTGGTTTTCTATTTAACTAATTAACAAATATTTCTGGGATTAAATCAATGTTGAATGCTAACTTGTCAACCAATTCAGTTAAAAAATATTTAAATTGCCCCTTTTATTAGAAAATTTCTAACATAACTGATGACTTTGCTTATTTTTATTAGTTCCGATCACTATATTTTAGTCTGTTGCAATCTAGTGCAATCCCATTCTTGTCAGCTGCAACCCTTCTGTTTGTTCATTCTTTTACTTTAACAGCTCAGATCAAAACAGCCTCTATTACTGGCCTTTTTTACTATAAAATCTGGGTTGCAACACCAGGCCCAGTAGTACTAAGGTTCTGAAGAGTACATACTATTACTGCCTTAGGCAATCTCTATAACTCTCACAGGAACTGTTAGGATGCAAATGCACCCTGCACACTAATGCAGTATATGCATAGTACAGTAGATGTAGGCAGTCCCAGGGAGTGCAATACAACAAAAATAGAAATAAGGTAGCACAGAAAATACTGTAGCAAGTACCTGAGATTAGCTCTTGGGGCCCATTGAAGACATTACAGAACTTTGTTATCATGTGCCTTCAAGCAGGGACGTAGCCAGGGGGAGGGCTGTGGGGTCCGGACCCCCCCTTAAGTTATAAACAATGAACGGTGTGCACCGCTGCACCCAAGCCCCATTATAATGGTGGCACTTAGTCTGGAACCCCCCCTCCCTTCCCAAAATCCTGGCTACATCCCTGTTTCAAGTCTTTTCCAACTTATGCTAACCCTAAGGTGAACCACAGGGTTTTCTTGGAAAGATTTGTTCAGAGGGGGTTTGACTTTGCCTTCCTCTGAGAATGTGTGATTTGCCCAAGGTCCCCCAATGGGTTTCTGTGGCTGAGAGAGGATTTGAACTCTGGTCTCTACAGCCATAAACCACCATTCAAGCCACCCACTACATGCTGAATTAATTGGGAACTGAAAACAACAACTTCTCAGTGATCAAAGAGAATCTTTTTGAAGCTGAATTGGTAGAAACTGAAGAAATATTAGCTTGCTAAACAAGAAATGCCGGAGAGGGACAATGGAAAAAGTTCTACAGACATACAGGTTGAGTTTCCCTTCTCTGGAATTCCAAATTCCAAAATATTAAAAAATCCAAAAGTGTCCACATGGGTGGCTGAGAGCATGATACATTTCTGGTTGTTCAATGCACACAAACTTTGTTTCATGCACAAAAAATATGTATAAAATTACCTTCAGGCCATGTGTTAAGGGGATATATGAAAGAAACATAAATTAATTTCATGTTTAAACTTGGATCCCATCTCCAAGACATCATATTATGCATATACAAATATTCAAAATAAATTTTGAAAAAAACCCTCCAAAATCCAAAACACTTCTGGTCCCAATAATTTCAGATAAAGGACATTCAACCTGTGGCTAATTATTGAGTATAAGAACTATAAAATGTATCCACTCTATACATCCTATATACTATC
Organism: Sceloporus undulatus; assembly: GCF_019175285.1. NCBI lineage: Eukaryota > Metazoa > Chordata > Lepidosauria > Squamata > Phrynosomatidae > Sceloporus > Sceloporus undulatus. The sequence goes on along the minus strand of NC_056525.1, from coordinate 43,090,144 downwards.
ATGGTACTTCCTCCAACATTCATTCAGATAATGATTGTTAAAACTGACAGATTCCAATGGACTTTAAAAAAAATTGTTAAAAGAAACAGTTCAAGAACAAAAACTGGGATCAAACATAAAAACGAGAGAGGATGTCAGCAAATGTGACCCTGAAATTGACAAGGAGGGCATAGATTTATTTATTCCAGTTAGGAATTTAGAACCCTGCATATAACCTGGCAGAATTCAGTTAGAGACCTACGCTTCAACAAACATGATATATTTATTCTTGTTTGCCATGGCTGTTTAAGAAAACCAGATGTCCTTCAGGGTCTTAAATTATCTTGTTTTAGGCATATAGGTTCAATATTGTGTGGGGAAATCAAAGTACTCTTATACAAGGAATGTGTCATCCTTGTGTGTATGTAGAAAATCAGATCCTTAGATAAGTTTCCCTTTCCTTAGAAAAACTGGACGTGAGTAGTCCGATACTTTGTAATGCTATATTTTAATTAAATGTATTAAATGGATTTCCGTGTATTTCCTTCAGGCTTTCATTAATCCTTTCAATGGTAACTCCATTGAACGTGTTCCAGTGACGATTATATAATTGTATACAGTAAGTTTAAAATGTCACAACACTAGATGCTTTTGATTAGACAATCAGCAGACATTCAACCTCTGACAGACAAGAATAGGACAGATGGGCACAAACAAATAACTATCATCTGAGAGCAACACAGATAAGACACATAATGACTCCCCTTCTAAAGAGGATTTTTAACAATGCCATGCTAACTGACCCAGGAACAAGTCCCACTGAGTTTAATGGACTACCTTCTGAGCAAACACATATAGAATTGAACTGTAAAACAGAGATCTGTATTTTGTTTTTCAAAGACATGGCACAATGGGCTAGATCCAACACTTAACTTCAGCTCAAGCAGGAGCAGAATCCAGTGTAGGTAGCAGATAGGATCTCAGTTTCAAATTCCTAAGTGACCCCCAAATCTGCTCTGGACATCTAGAAAACCTTCTACGATATATTTTAGACCCGGAGAGTGCTGCAGAGAAAAAGGGAATGAAAATCCAATGATTCTGCAAGCATCGCAAGTGGATTTAGGCCTATATTTCTGAAAGCAAATATACAACAGTGCTAGCTTTACAAAAGATGCACACTATTTTCTGACTTCTTTTATATGTGAAGAGTATTAGCAATCAGAAGATATTACTAGAACTGTGCAGTTTGCCACTGAAAGCACTGAAGAAACTGAATGTTTACACATTCCAACAGAAATGATCTAACTATACTTCTTAAATTTGTACGTGTCCCATTGCCACTACTCATTCCACTTATCCAAATGCTGCAATGCAGTTCTAGGCTCAAAAGCACATCAAATTCCATTTTAAAATGCATTATTTTGAGAGAATATAACTTCAAAAAAGTACATGTGACATTCTATTGCAGATAGGGTTGTCATAATTCACTACTACCAAACCGGGACAAAATGTAGAAAAATGTAGTACAAAATCAAGGATAAAATGTAGGGCAAATTGTAGGACAAAATTTAGCCCAAAATGTAGGACATTCAAAAAAAATGGAGGACACAACCAGCTAAAAACAAAAACATTAATATATATTAAAACACACATTAATATAAATCCTTATATCATGGATATCTTGTTGCACCTCTGAGACTAAATGCATCTGAGGAAGCAGACTCTTTCAGTTACTGTAGTAGTAGTAGTAGTAGTAGTAATAATAATAATAATAATAATAATAATAATAATAATAGAATTAAGGGACATGTAGATTTTGGAGCACCTCTGAGACTAAATGCATCTGAAAAAGCAGACTCTTTCAGTTAATAATAATAATAATAATAATAATAATAATAGAATTAAGGGACATTAGGAGGTAGTGGTAGAGAAGGACCAGGGTTCGATCTGTTGCTTAAACATAAAAATACCCCACTGGGCTAAATCACACTCTCTCAGCCTCAGGGGATGGCAATGGCAACCCCTCTCTTTGCAAAACCCTGGGGAAAGTCATTCTCTCTCAACCTCAGAGGATGCAATGGCAACCCTTCTCTGAAGAAATCTTTGCAAAGCCCTGGGGAAACCCTTCCTTCCTCCATGCTCCCCCTCCAGAGAGAAGCCTACCAGGCCTTGTAAAAATCATGCCTTCTGCCTGCCTCCTCCACAGCTCTCTGTAGTCTCTGCTCGGGTGAATGAAAAGCTCCTCCTCCTCTCTACCTGGCCAATGGGGATGGAGGAGCTGGGAGCCTGGCTGCAGCCTCTCCAACACAAACGGAGGCTGCTTTGGAAGGAGAGACTGAGATGGAGAGGCGAGAACCAGGAGTCCTGCTGTCCCTGGGACAGAATACAGAGGCAGGACGGGACCTTCCCCAAGGTCAAAAAAACAGGCAGGTCCCGCCTGGAGCCATGAAATGGCAAGCCTAATTGCAGATGAAAGCAGACAGGGAATGGTCCAGAAATCCAAATCGGTCCAGCCCTACTACTAGACAATATCTGAACTGGGGTCTAATTTCTATACTCACAGTCTTGCCTATGGATGAAAAAATGCTATCACCTTACTGTATAAACATTCATTTTATCCAGCTCCTATTATCTTTAATACCAGAAGCTGTATGCCTCTCTATATAAATTGAGAGGAAGCACAAGATGGAGATACAGTTCCACTCATGTGCTGGCAGGCTCTCCATGGTCAGGTGATTGGTTGGAACAGAATGCTGGACTAGATAGACTTTTGGTGTGGTCCAGCAGAGTTCTTGTTGCTGTGTTAGCATGCATGTAGGATTAGACCCAGATTTTCCATGCCATGAATAAAAAGGCACCTTTCATTGAGACTGAGATCTAGCAAAGGGTCCCCAACTGGAAATCCGGAAAACTAACCAATTTCACAGACTTCCATTCTCCCGTATTGCTCCCTATGCTGATCTGTGAGTGACCATAGGTGCAAAGAATAGCCATACCCACTTCCTCTAGTGTTAGAATATATTTAAAAATTATAATAGCCATTTACTACTTTGTTCTAAGCCTACTTTTGTGAGGCATGTATTTCTCTCTGCATTGTTTTTCGGTTTAATATTATAATAACAGGGACAACATCCTCACTCCTCAAAGAGCAACGAGGTAACCTTGGCGTGTTCTCTGGATGGAAGGACTCCTACCAGTTCTCAGAGGAAGAAGACACAATGTGGTGGTTGTAGATGATTCCCTACTGAGGGGAAACAGAAACAGTGCTGTGTGAGCTTGATAAGATGTCTCAAAAGGTGTCTCTAGGAGTGAAGATCTGTGATGGAAGAGAGAGGCTGATAAGACTTATGAAGCCCATTGACTGCTACCCCCTGCCTTTTGATTCACATAGGAACAAATGCTACTGCAAAATACAGCCTTCAGCATATTATAAAAACTGAGAGTTTCTGAATAGGAAACTGAAGGATCATGGTATACAGGCTTTTATTTCATCACTCTTTCCTGATAAAGAATATGGCCCAGAAAGAGAAAGAAGACTACTGTACTAGATGTGAAAAACTGGCTCTGAAGATAAATGCCATCGGGAAAATTTTGGTCTCTTGAACCATAGACTGTGCTTCCAGGAAGACAGACTTCTAACAAGAAATGGATTCCACCTCACAGAGGTTGGCAAGAATGCATTTGATAGGAGTCTTACAAACTTGATCAGGAGACCTTTAAACTATGTGTACCAAAGGGAGACAGTACTTTAGACGACAAGGGGACACCAAGTTCCAGGAACAATAGACTCAATGATACAGTGGGAACTGGGGCAAAAGTACAAGAACAAACAGGGTGTGGGGGGGAAAACAATAAGGAAGCAGCTTTAGAGAATGACTCATGGTCTTAACAGGCATCACTGAAACCTGGTGGGATGAGTGATAAACTGAATTTGGCAACAGAGGGCTATAACTACTCTGAAGAATTACACCAAACAAGAAAGGAGGAGTAGCAGCATTATACAAGGATGTTTATACTTGTGAGGAGATCCATAACTTAAAGCATGGGAAACAGGTTGAGACTATTTGGATAAAAATAAAATGAGAGGGAAACTACAGTGACATTAATGTGGGTGGTCTACCACAGACAACCTAACTAGATTGAAGACTTGAATGATGCCTTCCTAGAACAAATGACAAATCTTTCAAAAAGAGGAATATAGTACTAATGGGTAACTGATATTTGTTGGAAGTCAGAATGTAAGATCCAACAAATTCCTCAACTGTTTTACAATTACATTGTTCAGAGGGTGGAGGAAGGAACAGTCAACTACTTTGAATTTGATCCTGATCAACAGGAAAGAATGGAACATCAGAGTGGAAGTCATGAGATCCTTGTGGGGAGAAATGTTCTCCAGAGCCAATTATAGTTACAGACTCTGGACTTTAACACACCTGATTTCACTAGACTTAGGGCAATCAGCCATTAAATCCACTGTGTGACCTTGGACAAATCACACTCTCTTAGCCTCAGAGAATGGCAATGGCAAACCCCTTCTGAAGAAACTTGCCAAGAAAACCGCATGATATGTTCATCTTAGGGACACCATAAGTCAGAAATAACTTGAAGGCATACAACAACAACAAACAAAATGGCTGAAATCTCATGTTTGAAAATGTTCAAAGGAAAAGGAATTCATGATGCATGGGAGTTACTTAAAGGACAGCCAGTATGCTGTGGTGTGTGAATTTTGCACTATGACTCTGGAGGCCATTATAACCCACTGGGTGGCCTTGGGCAAGTCACACTCTCTCAGCCTCAAAGGAAGGCAAAGACAAAGCTTCTCTAAACAGATTTTTCAAAGAAACCCAGTGACAGGTTTGCCTGAGGGTCACCATAAGTCAGAAACAACTTGAAAGCACACAGGAACAACAATGAAGGCACCATTAGAAAAACTTTCAATGAAAAATTTGAGGGGTCTAAAGAAATCAAGGTGGAGGTATAAAGGACTTTCAGATGAAGTGACATTAAATATTATATATATAAGGGGAAATCACCAAAGAAGAGTACAACCAACCAACCAACTTGTACTTGTAGAGAAATTCAAAAAAAGTAAAGCTCAGAATGAGCTCCAGCTTAGTAGAGATATAAACTCCAGTTAAGTGTTGTTGCTGCTGTGTTTCTTCAAATCGTTTCAAACATATGGCAACCCTAAGACAACCCTATCATGGGGGGTTCTTGATAAAATTTGTTCAGAGATGGGCTTACTTTTGCCTTTCTCTGAGACTGAGTATGACTTGCTCAAGGTCATCTAATAGGTGTCCAATGACTGAGTCAGGATTTGAACCCTGGTCTCCATAGTCGTGGTCTAACTCTCAAATCACTAGACCATGCTGGCTCTCCCAGTAAGTGTACTGTAGGTTTTCTCTGGCTATGTTCGGACAAGAGGAAGAACAAGAAAACCATAAAGTTACTGTTTGGAGAAGATGATGAAATATTAATGGGGAAATTAGAAAAGATGGAACTGCTTAATATCTTCTTTGTTTCAGTCTTCTCTCAAAAGTAAAATTGTACTCCTCCTGGTTAAAATAGAACAAATTATGCAATAAGGGGAGTGCATCCCAGAATTGGGTATACCTGGTTATTTTAAATGATTTCAAGTTCCCAGGACCAGAAGAATTGCATCCAAGTATATACTGAAAGAAATTGCAGGTGTAATTACAGAGTCACTGTCAACAATTTGAAAATTCTAGGAGAAAAGGAGATGTCAAATGTTATCCCCATGTTCAGGGAAAGGAAAAAAGAAGACCCGAGGAACTACTGAAAGGTCAGCATGGGGTTCTTAGAAACAAGTTATGCCAAACGTGTTTGTGTATAGAATTACAAGTGGGTGAAATTGAACTGACAGTATCAATTGAATGAACAAATGCAAGATGGGTGACATCTGGCTTGATGACAATACATAATAAAAGGATCCAAGAGCCTTAGTAGATCACACGTTATACTTGTGTCAACATTATGGTTCAGTGGCCAAAATAAGAGAGTAGCCAGACTGAGGGAAATAGTGGTACTACTCTATTTTGCTTTGGTCACACTTCATCTCAAATACTGTGTCCCAGTTCTGGGTGCCAACATTTAAAAAGGACTCTGACAAGCTGGAATGTCTCTAGAGGAGGGTAATGAAATTGATAAAATGTCTGAAAACCAAGCATTATGAGGAACCACTTAGGGAGGTGGGTATGTTTACTTTGGAGAAGAGAGAGAGGTGATAAAATCCCATCTTTAAATATTTGAAGGGATGTAATATAGAAAGGGGAGCAAGCTTGTTTTCTATTGCTCCCAAAGACCCGAACATGAACCAATAGAGGCAAATTACACAAAAAGAGATTCCACCTAAACCTTAGGAAGAACTTCTTGATGGTAAGAGCTGTTTGATAGTGGAATAGACTGCCTTAGAAGGTGGTGGACTCTCCTTCTTCAAAGATTTTCAAACACAGGTTGGATGACCATCTCTTCAGAGTGCATGGCAGGGGGTTGGACTAGGTGGCTCTTGCATTCCCTTCCAGGTCTATGATTGTACACTTCCACAGTGTGAGGATTTTGACTTAGAAATATTTATATTGTTTCAACAGGAAGCATACATAACCCATGACATCTCTCCCATATTACCAAAATATTTTCAAAAACTATTTCAGGATTGTTTGTTTTTTATCTCAGTTGTTAACAGTTCAGACATCTCACATCAAAGGCATAAAAAGACCAAAGAAGTAATCTGCCACACAGACATTAACAGGATGCATGGCTTGACATTGTTTAATATTAATCTAATGTGAATGGCTTTTAAAAATATTCTTCCTTCATTCAATTTAAAAATCCTCTTTTTAGTAAGTGAAATTCAACTAAGGTAAAGCTTATCCAATTTTTAAGAGGATCCATGCCACAGAAAGGTTTGTTACAGGTTTACCTACAGATAAGCTAAGATAATGGACATTGTGAGATTAACCTAATCAAAAGTCTAAAAGCATTTGTGTGTCAGTGACAAATAAGAAAGGGGATTAAATATTCTGAACCCCTTGACCAAAAGAAACAAAACAAAACAAAAACAAAACAGAAAACCTTCCTGCAAAAAGACAATGGTAAACAAGGGCTGGTCATCCTATGATCTGTTCTGCCTCTGGTTCTGCCCCACAAAATGGGCCCACATCCATGACAGAGCACACATAAGATTTCCTATTTTGAACTAGCCTAGGAAGATAAGCTGTAAAGTGATAGACCAGCCCGTTTAAAAACTTATATTGTATTATATTATTTATTGTTTTAGTGATATTTTGTTCTAACATATTGTAAATTGCCTTGAGTCTCATATTGGGAGAAAGGCAGGCTATAACCAACTGGATAAACAAAGGTCTAAAGCAGTGTTTCCCAAACTTTGGTCCTCCAGGTGTTTTGAACTTCAGTTCCCAGAAATCCCTAGCAACTTGACCAACAATCAGGAAATCTGGGAGCTGAAGTACAAAACATCTGGAGGGTCAAAGTTTGGGAAACTCTTGTCTAAAGTGATTGGTTTTTATTGGGTAAGGAGCCATTGCACAACACCACAATATAAATGAGCTCAGTTTCCACAACAGGCTCACATCCACAGATGGTTATTATCATTGAATACTAAAGTTAGGATTGTCCATGCCACCATATTCAATTTCTTATGTATGGCTGTGAAAGCTGGACAGTGAAAAAAGGTGATAAAAATAAACTAATTTGAAATGTGTTGTTGGAGAAGAGTTCTACAAACACCATGGACTGCTGAAAACAAACAAATAAATGGGTCTTTGTTGTTGTTGTTGACTGCACTTGAGTCGACTTCAACTCATGGTGATCCTGTAGATGAGACATTTTCAAGACCCCCTGTCCTCTACTGCTCTGCTCATATCCTGCAGGCTCAGGAATGTGGCCTCTTTGATTAAGTTGGTGTATGGTCTTCCTTTCTTTGTACCTTTCCTAAGATCTTTGTTTTTTTCCCCAGTGATTCATGCCTTCTCACGATGTGACCAAAGTACAACAACCACAATTTAGTCATCCTGGCTTCCAGGGAGAGTTCAACCATGATCTGTTCTAGAACCCATTTGTCATCTTGGCCATCCATGGTTTTCTCCCCGCTCCTCTCCAGCACTACATCTTGAATGAGTTTATTTTCTTTCTGTAGTCTTTTTTCACTATCTAGTTCTCACATCTGTATATGGTGGTAGGCAATATGAAGTCTTGGACAAATCCTCACTTTGGCATTCAGAGTTTAATCTCTACGCTTTAGGCTCTTTTCCAGTTCTTTCATAGCTGCCCTTTCCAATCCTAATCTTCTTCTATTTTCTTGACCGCAGTCACTGTTCTGATCAATATTTGATGCAAGTTACGAGAACACTTTGACAATTTCAATTTCTTATTATCTTGGATGAATTCTTGTAGATCTTCTGTGGGTCATTATTTTTGTTTTCTTGATGTTTAACCTTAAGCCTACTTTGGTACTTTCCTCCTTGACCTTCTTCAGTAATTGCTCCAGGTCTTTGATGGTTTCTGCTGGTAGTATTGTCTCATTTGTGTATCTTAGACTGTAAATGTTCCTTCCTTCAGTGTTCACTCTTCCTGCCCCTTGAGTCTAAGTCTGCTCTGTGTACCATTTTTTCTGGATACAGGTTGAATAAACAGGATGATAAAATGCAAACTTGCCCGCCCCAGGAGTCCCACTCCCAGAAGGCGGAAGTCCTACCCCCTGACATCCCGCCCCCCCCTGCCCAGATGACACCCAGTGTGGGAACATCTTTGACTTTGGGCACTCGGTCTGTAAAAGGTTCGCCATCACTGAATTACACCAATGTGATAAATTATGGATCTATAGATAGATGGATATTTAGTCAGTTATTATATTCATTTATATCCCACTCTTCTCCCAAGGCTGGGACTCAGGGTGGCTTACAACATTAAAAAACACCATACGGTTAAAAACATGCAAAAATAGTATATTAAAATTAAATTAAATACATTAAAACAGTATAAACAGCACCCCATCACTTGCCTTAAAAACTTTAGATTATACTTTAAGAAAATAGATAGATTGTACCTTAAGAATAGATAGAGTGTACCTTAAGAAAAACCTAAGGACCTCCACATTTCTACTTGCAACTACTCTAATGCATTTGGCATTTCAAGAGGTAGGATGTCAAATAACACAAATATACACATTTAGATTGGATATTATTCCTGAAATCAAAGGCACTAGAAATTTAGTATGTGATGCTAAAAATGTGTGTGTGTGTGTGTGTGTATGTGACTTCACGTTGCCTGTAGATTTATGGTGACCCCATGAGTTTCATAGGGTTTTCTTAGGCAAGGAATACTCAGAGGTAGTTTTCCCAGTTTATTCCTCTGAAATATAGCATATAGTACCTGGCACTGATTGGCAGTCTCCACCTAAGTACTAAACTAGACTGAGCCTCCTTAGCTTCCAATATCAGAAGGGATCTGGTGCCTTTAGGATATTTAGACCAGATGCTGAAAATACTTGTTGATTATTGCCAGGTAGTCTAGATAAGTGAACAAGTCTACAAGCAGAGTGTCTGTGTGCGTATGTCCCTTCACATCACTTGTGGACATGTGGCAACCCCATGAATTTCACAATCTTTTCTTAGGCAAGGGAGGTGGTTTTACCAGTTTCTTCTTCTGAAACATAGCCTCCAGCACCTACTATTCAATGACAGTCTCCCATCCTGTGAGTCTGTGAGCTGCCGTGGGTTCCCCCAGGGAGAAAAGGAGCATATAAATGAAATAAATAAATAAATCCAAGTACTAACCAGGACCAAACCTGCTCCGCTTCCAATAACAGACACAAAATATCAGTTTCTTGTTTTTTTCTGCTGCTGATATCCATATATGATAGTGTTTTATGTAGGTGTTATGATGTTGTGAGATAGGGATTAGAAGGTAAAGGTAAAGGTAGTCCCTTGACATGAATGTCTAGTTGTAGCTGACTGTAGGGGGTGGTGCTCATCTCCATTTTTAAGCCAAAGCAGCATTGTCTGAAGACTGCTCTGGTAGTCATGCGGCCAGTCTGACGTCACCAAACGCTGTTACCTTCCCACTGAGAAGTGGCACCTATTTATCTACTTGTATTTGCATACTTTCAAATTGCTAGGTTGGCAGAAGAAACAGGACAGGGGCTCATCCCATCATGCAGCACTCAGGCTTGGAACTGCCAACCTTCTGACCTTCAGATCATCAGAACTAGCGTCTTAACCACTAAGCCACCATATCCCTAAGGATCAGAAATGGGGTACTATATACAGTGAGTGCGCGCGCACGTGCACATGTGTATTCTTGCCAGATCCTAGCTGCTCACAAACATGCATATCTGAAGGGAGAATAATGAGAATACTTCCTAAGTGTGCTTGCTCTGCATCTCTGCACCAGCTCATCGGGTGAATGAACACTAGAGGAAGTAGTGTCATCAATTAGTGATTAGTACAGCTAGATAAGCAAGCTCAGCCCTGGTTTGTACTTGGATAGGAGACCAGCAGAGAATATCAAATGTTGTAAAAAGGAACTGGCAAAATCACCTCTAAGTATTCCTTGCTTAAGAAAAACCTATGAAATTCATGAGGTCCTCATAAGCTGAGAGATGACTTGCAGGCACACACATACACAAAATCTACTAAACATGGCCAAATTTGTTTCTAAAAGTAAAAATCAAAAGCATGTGAAAAAGGGCAGAATACAGTATAAGTATGAGGAAGAGATTCTGGATTAAGAAAACATGAAGGCAAAGGGAAACTACTAACATGTTTTTATGGCAATCAAGGTCATAAACTAGGCAGCTGATCTGGAGACAAAAATCCTTCATGACATTATCCTGCTCACAATAAAGAAAGTGTATCTTTGCTAAGTTATTTACATTTAATCATCTCAGTGGCAAAGCTTCTGAACAGCAACTTCCTAGTTTTTTAAAAAAATTAGAACCATAATCTGTATGCATCCTTGAGCCTACCAGAAAGAGTCAAATATAAAGAGATTAGTGAACAGGGCTTTAAGTGTTCAGTGCAACAGTAATTATGAACAGTTCCCCACTCAGCAAGCAGTAGAAAGGAAAAGCTCCTTAATTTGTGCACAATCCAGCTCAGTTATCTAAAGAAGTGTGATTATATTCATGAATTGTTGTTTTAATTTCCCACCAAATTTTGCTTGAACTCCAGCCAGATGGCACCAGTTCCAAGTTCAATCAAGCAGTCAAAAAAGACTGAAAGATTTCGTTGCTGTCCAGAACTGAAGCACAGCTTCCTGCAGTAAAAACACCAACTGGCATTTGATCCACTCAAGAACAAATAAATCTTACCCAGGGAATATGTTTTTCTTATCAGATATGAGCACTCTGTGTTTTCCTTTAGCTAGTACCAACAAGTGTTTGTATGAAGCCCAGAGGTAGATCGTACATAACTATTAGAGCAGTTTGGCAACTATTACACGGTAAGCTTCCTTAGACCAACATATACAGACTGCACACCTATTTTTACCTAGGAGTAACCCCTACTGAATGCCATAGGGTTTTTTTTAGTAGATATGCATTAGATTCTGTTATCTGCACTTTAAAAACTCAGTGCATCACTCCTTATCGTTTCTCTCAAATTGTGAACACCTCTAGGAGCAAGGACCCACTTTGTGGGTAGTATAGTACAAGTATGGGTAACCTGAGCCTTACTTTCCTTTATAGAACTGGCTAAAAATGAACTGCTGATCATCCCCACACTAAACTGTTCTTGCATATTCTAATGAGCATATTTTAACATTTCAGTACCCAAGTAAACTCTAATTAATGTTTTCCATCCATTTATGCTGCTAACCCTAAACAGAATCAGCATACATAACAGAGCTTTCACTGATATTCACTTTTTTGTAAATGTCAAAGAACTAAATATGGGTGAGAGAGATTTATACACTCATCTGAACCATTCTTTATACCACAAGTGGAGGTACCCTCCTATTCCCCACCCCCCCTGCCATTTCTCCCATTGTTTGTCCCTAAATGCTCCCTATCACCCTCCAGGCATTGAACTACATCTAATTTATTCCAGTAGGATTTACTTTCAGGTACATATGTATAGGTTTATAACAAAATATACATAATGATACAAAACAAGGATGACTATTTTTATAAGTCAATTTACTTACTATATGCATGTGGCAGAAACTTCATAGTCAGACAGGCCCTTGATCATCACCAAGTCCAACCTACTATTGAATGCAACATCTGCAACACAGAATGCCACTACAACACACACACACACACACACACACACACACACACACACACACACACAATGGATAGCTGTCCAGATACTAGTGAAAGGTGAAGGACAACCCACCATCTGCCAAGCCATGGCAACTGTTGAACAGAAATGACTATGGATGTGTAGCCTAAAATCTGATCCCCTGCAATTTCCACACTTTGGGTCTATTTCTACTCTCTAAAGCAAGAAAGAACAATCCCACAGTCTCTCATATTTAAAAACCACTATATGATTCCCTTGATCTTATCTTCTTCAGGATAGACATAAATGACTTTTTCAGCTGTTTGTTACAGGACATGGTTTCCATCCTGGTCACCCTTCTCTAGAAGCTTTCCAGTTGGTCAATATGTTCCTTAAAATATGACACCCAGAAAAGACATAGTACTCCAGATATGGACTGATCAGCATAGGATGTACTGTAGTAGAATTACTAGCTCCTGCAACCTAAGCACTAGTTATTTCAAGGGTGGGGAATCTGTTTCATCCTGAGGGCTCAATCCAGCCTCAGAGAAGTTGGGGGCAGAGACAATGTCAAAATGGTCCTTCAACAAATACCACAACATTTAAGCTTAAAGCTCCTATCCACATACCTAAGTCTGAGGAGAAGTATTTCCACTTTTTAGAATCTATGTAGACATACTTGTACAAAAGCTCAGAAGCTGCAAAAGAATGATGTGATGGGTAAGTGAACATAGCCAGCCGTGTACCTCCACCAGGCAAGACCCAGTCTTCAGGTTTTCATTTGGCTATTGGTAAAACTGGCTTGTAAACAGTGTTTATTAAAATTATATATCAATGTCACATGCAGATTGTAGGCTTTAATTTAATTTAAACTTAGAAGAAATATTAATCTCTTAATTTCAGCTATCTTAATAGAAGTAATGCTTTCTATTACATGAAATATCTTCATTATCCACCCTAAAAAAGAATATTGTTTCTACTGGCATAATGTGCTATATGATGTTTAGACTAGAAAGGTTGTTTGAATTTTGGGATGAGACATAAATCTGTTCTTGAAGTCCACAAGCACACCCCCCCACACACACACACTTTTCAGTCAAATAATCTCTTTCTTTTATACATATAGAGCAGTAGTCTTCTACAACTGTCTACAATTAGTAGCCACCGTAATTGCTGAGGGAGGCCATCACAATAAAACAAGTGTATTAAGGTAATCGGGTGACAGTCCTGCTGCAAGATTCCAGCTAGAAACACAGGCTCCAGCCCCAACAGGTTAGAGAAATAATTTGTGAAGCCAAACAGGCTAGTCTGGATTCAGTGCAAAAAGTGAAACTGCAGCCATACCCTATTCATAAATCATTTAAAACAAAACATTAACAAAAAAATTCAGAGAAAAGCCTGGAACATTGTTAATTAATTCTTGTGCAACTACCTAAAAATATGATAATGCTTTACATGAATAACTTCAACTTCAACCAGGTTCCTTTTATCCCCACCCAGAACACATTCTATCCAAAGAAGGTGGACAACAGGGTGAGAAATACTAGCAAACAAACAAACAAACAAACATGTAAACTACTCTTCTAGGCAGATTTACAGCCCAGTCCTGAAGAGATCTTTATGCTGAACTAAGTCCCCTTGAGTTCACTGCAGCTTAATTCAGTGTATAAAGTGCATGTATAAGATAACAAACATGTAACATTTTTTGCCTCTTTCTACTGTATGATTTTTAAACACTTTTTGCCTGAAACCATTGGAGCATCAAAAGCTTACAGCATGTATATTAGTGTTTTGTTTGGCCCCATAAAGGTATCACTGGTGGATTTGGGATGTCATTGTACTTTGCTATATGACCAATACCAACATGAAGTTCCAAAAGTAAAAGCTGCCGTTTTTCTCCGTTTTACCTTCGGTTCATTTTCACATTATTTCACGTTTGCAAAAACGTTGGGTGATAAATTTTCCACATTTGTGGGTTTTTAAAAATGTAAATCTAGTTTAAATCCCATTTCTGAATGGGATTTCTCTAGAGTGATAAAGTCCCATCCTTGGATACATTATATACATGTAATATGTGCCAACATTGCGCAGTGGTTGGAGTGTTGGACTATGACATTGGAGAACAGGGTTTGAATTCCCCTTCAACCATGCAAACCCACTGGGTGATCTTGGTGAGTCACACTCTCTCAGCCTCATGGGATGGCAATGGCAAAACCCCTCTGAAGAAACAGTCCAAGAAAACCCTGCGACAGATTCTCCATAAGTCAGAAGTGACTTGAAGGCACACGATAACAACAATATAAAATAGCAGTAAAAGAGTCACCACCCACTCTTTCTAGACAGAGTTGCATCACTGACTCCTTCTGTTCTCCCAAAGTCAATTTTCCACAAAGAGGATCTGCAACACTGTTTACTCGGAATTAACTAGCGGTTTGAGCACTGGACTATGACTCTGGCGATCAGGGTTCGATTCCCCGCTTGAGCAGACAAACCCACTGGGTGACCCTGGGCATGTCACACTGTCTCATCCTCAGAGGATGGCAATGACAAACTCTCACTGAAGAACCTGCCAAGGTTGGCCTTAGGGGTCGCCACAAGTAAAAATGGACTTGGGTTCCCACAACAACAAAGGTGCCTTTCCCCCAGCACTGGATGTTCCCAGCACCTTCTCAGGCTCTGTGTTTTACTGTCAACTAAGGCAGCAGCCCTCTGGGCAATAGGACAGGCGACTTGAAAGCACACACACACACAACACACACACACACAACACAAGAGCCCCCAAAGTGACAAAGCTCTTCAAGGTAAAGAGGGCTTGGAAGGCAGGCAGGGAGAAACATCTTAGGAGTAGGGTGACCAGATGTCCTCTTTTCCCAGGCTGTGTCCTCCATTTCAACCTTCTGTCCAGGAAGAGTTCCAAAAATGTCCTCCATTTTGAGCAGAAGCATGCATTTCTATTTTATATAAGTGTTTTTAGCTTTTATTTTTGAATGTCCTCCATTTTGAGCATGACTAAGAAGCATCAATTTCTATTTCGATGTATCAAAATAAAATTATTTGGAAACGTCCTCCATTTTGAGCATGGCTAAGAAGCATGGTTTTATATTTTGAGGAGTGTTTTAAGTGTTTATTTTGGAATGTCCTCCATTTTGAGCATGGCCAAGGACCACAGATTTCTATTTTAAATGAATGGTTTTAGCTTTTCTTTTGGAATCAAGGTAAACTCATTCTTCATGAAATGTAAAGTCATGATAAACCTAGATCATGACAGAAATAAGCGCTCAAAACACTCACAGAAAAATAAACTCCTGCTTCTAAGCCCTGCTCAAAATGGAGGACATTTTTGCTGGAATGGAGGCCATGTCCTGGAAAAGGAGGGCCTCTGATCACCTTGTCCTACATGCAAAATGTAGTAACAGAAAAAAATGTAGGACACAAAGAAAAATGTAGGGCATTGCCAAATAGAAGATGGAAACACTCATATAAAATAGAAACGCATGCTTCTTAGTCTTGCTCAAAATGGAGGACATTTTTTGGGAATGTCTCTTGGCCAGAAGAAGGCTAAAATGGAGGACATGTCAGACATTATAAGCCCAGAGGAGGAGGACAAAACGAGACAAAAAATGTAGGATATTGCCGAACAAAAAGATGCAAACGCTGCCAGAAATATAAACTCTTGCTCAAAATGGAGGACCTTGTGGAACGCCTCTTGAGCAGAAGGCGGCTGGGATGGAGGACGTGTCCTGGAAAAGGAGGACCTTGCCCTAAGCTCCAAGGAGGACAAGGCCCTGGGGGGAAATAAATGCAGGACATTGACGTAAAATAGAGGACAAGCTCTAGAACACTCGTGTAAAATAGAAAGGCAAGCTTCTTAGCCCTGCTCAAAAGGGAGGACCTTGTGGAACTCACCTGGGCAGAAGGAGGCTGGGATGGAGGACGTGTCCTGGAAAAGGAGGACGTGCCTGGTCCCCCTCCCTCCTTGGGATTCATGCACACAAGCCCAGCCAGCAAAGGCACCTACCTACCTTCCTGAGGCCAGGAGACCCAGAAGGGGAAGGAACAAGGGAGCTCAGGTAGCCAGCCCTTCTGGAGCCTCCCTGAGCAAGAGGCAGCCCTGCTGCTGCAGCCACTCAGCTCAGGCTCCTCGTCGCAACAGACTCAGCCGAGAGCAGGAGAAGGAGAAGAGGAGGCGGCTGCTGCTGCTGCTGCTGCCCAGTGCCCAGCCTGGAGGCGACTGGCTGGCTGCTGGTCTCCTGCGCAGGCGCACAGCCTCCCAGCAGGACTAGTCAGCAGGCTGGAGGGTGGCCCAGCCACGTCCTCCTTTTCCAGGACACGCCCTCCATCATCCCAGCCTTTTTCTGCCCAGGAACCATCCCAACATCATGCCCTCCCTTTTGGGCAGTAACTAAGAAGCATGCATGTATATTCTATATTATTGAGGTTTTGTTTGGTTTGGGCATTCTTTTTATGTCCTACATTTCCCTTGTCCTTCTTTGCAGTCAGGACCAAGGTGCCCAGAAGTCCTCCTTTTCCAGGACACGCCCTCCATTCTAGCCTCCTTCTGCCCAGGAACCACTACAACATGTCCTCTCTTTTGAGCAGGGCTAAGAAGCATGCATTTATATTCCTAACAATGTTTCAAGCTTTTATTTGGCAATGTCTTACATTTTTCTTGAATGTCCTACATTTCCCAGGCCCTTGCCCAGAGGTCCTCCTTTTCCAGGACAGGACCTCCATTTCAGTCTTCTGCCCAGGAATTATTCCAGTATATCCTCCCTTTTGATCAGGACTAAGAAGCATGCATTTTTATTTTATATGAGTCTTTTGAGGTTTTATTTGGGCCATTTTTCTTGAATGTCCTACATTTCCCAGGCCCTTGTCTTCCTTTGCAGACAGGAGAGGGTGACCAGAGCTCCTCCTTTTCCAGGACAGGTCCTCCATTTCAGCTTTCTTCTGTCCAGGAGGAGTTCCAAAAATGTCCTCCCATTTTGGGCAGGGCTAAGAAGCATGCATTTATGATCCCGCCTCAATCCATCGGGAGAAGCTGGAAATCAAAATAAATTATTATTACTATTACTATTATATTTCTATGAGTGTTTTGGTTTTTATTTTGGCAGTATCCTATATTTTCCGTGAATGTCCTCTGTGGTTAGGACAGAGTGACCAGAGGTCCTCCTTTTCCAGGACGTATCCTGTTTCAGCCTTCTGTCCAAGAACCATTCTAAAATGTCCTCCATTTTGATCATAATTAAGAAGCATACGTTTCTATTTATATTAGTGTTTTTAGCTTTTTATTTGCCAACATCCTACATTTTTCTCAGCTGCCCTCCATTTTCCAGTGCCTTCTCTTCCTCCTTTGGGGTTATGATATCTGACATGTCCTCCATTTCAGCCTTCTTCTGTCCAGGAGGCATTCCAACATGTCCTCCTTTTTGAGCAGAGCTAAGAAGCACGAATTTCTATTTCTGTGAGTATTTTGAGTTTTAATTTGGGCATGTCTTCCATTTTTCTGGAAAGCCTTACATTTTTGCTTAGTGGGAAAATTAGAAATAACATGTCTCTGGGGGGGAAGTGCAATGAATCTTCCTAGTAGTGGTGGTGATGGAGACTGACCTTCTGGAAAAGTTGACCATGATGTTTGAATGCCCGAATAATCTCAGGATCAACCATTCAACTTCATGCCAACGAACATGGTCCCCATCTATCAATTATTCCAACTATAATAGCAATCATTACTATCTACCTCTTTCACAGAGTTGCTGCTCCATATAAATTTTGGTATAAATGATAGCCCTTAATGACCCCTAGATGAACTCTAGTAGCCTGTCCACCATTGCCAGCAAGGCATGAGGACATGCACACACACCCCTGAGGGGCACCCACATCATCATATCTAGGGAGTTGCATAAGAGGATTATCATAGGACCAGGAAGAGCAAATGTTTGCCTTGCCTGAGGCTCTTGCCCCTTCCCCAGGTCTGTTGTCCGAGCAGCTTAAGACCCCTAAGACAATCAGACAGGGACATCCAGGTGAAAAGAAAGTAATTAAACACCTTTGTTCTCACCATCATGCACCTTTGCCAGAAGCAAGATTTTGCCTATAAATACTCCCAGATTTGCCTGTTCACTGTGGGCCAGTCTGGATTTCAGGGGGAAGCTCTGTCCCCTTTGAATCCTGACCTGACTCCTGGCCAGTCATTCCATGGCTGAGCCTCATGCCATCCTCATCATATTCCATTTGGATTCCTGGAGGGAGTTTACATTCTGGTACGTATCACCCCAGTGATGCCTAAAATCCTATTCCATGCTAACTCCTGCTTTTCCTGAGCCTTGAATGCATGTGTGTGTATGCACAACGAATGTATTTCCCCTATTTCAATAAATTAGACATCTAGTTATTAAAGTCTGTCTCAGCTCTATTTATTGGAATCCCCTGGTCTACTCCATATACATAACAGGAGACGATTCTGCAAGGGCTGTCGTAGCAGGCCCTCCTCTTGCAATATTTGAGCTAATAACAATAATAATAAAATTCCCCTAAACGGACCCTTGGCTACAGAGTAGCTTAGAGATAGATTGACTTACTCATTGCTATGTGCTCTAAGCAGTTTGGGTGACTCTACAGCATGTTGTGCTTTGGGGTTTGTATATGTGTGTGTGTGTTTGCTGTGTTGATTGTGCGTGCCTGTTTCGTCTTGTGTTTTTTAAAAACTTTTTGTAACTATATAAAGCATATGAAAATAATTTTTAAAAGTCCTATATTTTGCAGTGCCTTGTCCTCCTTTGTGGTAAAGGCCATCTGGTTACCATGGGATGGAGAGAACCACAGAATATAAACTGGAGAATTAGGAAACAGGAGATGGTTTGTTCGGTTGACATCCACCTGGGCATTGCTGACAAGGGTGCGGTTTTTGGGTGGGTTTTCTTTGGAATGGTATGCTTACCCAAGAGATGATCTACTGTCTGAAAGAATTCAAAGACATAGCCATGTTGGCCCGGAAAAAAACACGCATCTGAGGAAACAGGCTCAAGTCTACGAAAGCTCATGCTACCAATTACTTTCTATTAGTTAGTTTCAAAGGTGCTTCAAGATCACGTTGCATACTGTCTGAAATAAAGGTTTTCAGAGGGATAGCTGTGTTAGTTTGTTGCAACAAAAACAACAGAGTCCCATAGTATCTCTAAAAACACATTTACAATACTGTATGTTGTATTTATTTTACAGCAAAGCTTCAATAAAATTGATGAGGATAAAACAGCAACACAGGCTGAGTCTCCCTTATCTGAAATGCTTGGGATGTGAAGTGTTTTGAATTTGTTTGGATTTTGGAATATTGGTATATACATAATGGGACATTTTGGAGATGAGACTCTATAAACATGACAATCATTTATGTTTCGTATACATCTTAGACAAATAGCCTCAAGGTAATTTTATAGATGATATTTGAAATAATTTTGTGCATGAAACAAAGTCTGGGTGCACTGAACCATCCAAAAGCACAGGTGTCACTATCTCAGCCACACATGAAAAAAGCTTTGGATTTGGAGTAATTCAGATTTTGGAATTCCAGATAAGGGAGACTGAACTCTTGTAGCTGTAACTTGACTGATGCTTAAAAATTAGTAAAACAGGGCCAGTAAGATGTCCCAACAAGTTACTTGTTCAGCTCAATAAACTGCATCAGACTTACTCCCAAGACAAGCAGTGTGCTTTGTGTCATTTAAAAGTGTAGCAATTTTATGTCAGCGGCTTTTAAAAAGTCTTTTAAGGTGCATGTACAGAAATACTACTTGGCTAATGCTAGTTTTGTTTTTGTTTTGTTTTTCAAAGTACTAAAGCCATATTCGGAAATGCTTTTTGGGTCACATGGATGTACTCTTATGTTGGTGGTCTATAACAGGAGAACTTGGGCAGACAATACTCTCATAGGCCATTATCAGATGAGTGTGGAACTGGGGGTCTTCTGCACTGGGCGGTTCGAATTCGCGTTATTTCGCAAAGTACCATCATACCTGGGAGTCCTTCCGCATTGGCAGGATTCAAATTGGCCAATCCTTGCGCGAAGTGCATCAGTGCAGAATGTTTTGTCAAACCGGAGCTCAACATGCAGATGGGCCGATCGTATCGGCCGCCTCGCACAATGCTCAGTGGTGCCCTGCATGGGTTTGCGACCTAAAACGCTTCCGGGGTGAAAGGGGAGGTCCCGTCATGACAGCCCGGTAAACAGTGGAGAGCCAGCTCATGCACATTAACAATCGCGATACAACGTGCCCGTTACTGTTTCCTCTCTACATCCTGCTTGGTTTTAATGTAACCATGACCTTCCCTTGCAACAAATTAGCAATGCCCGGTTTCTGCGTGGTGTGTGTGTGGTGAGTTGTGTGGATGTATTCTGGGGGGGGGGAGGAGCAGTTCCAGCGGCGTCAAAGAGGCTGGATGGCCATCTAAGTCAATGGGGATGCTTTGATTAAGAGTTCCGCATGGCAGAAGGAGGTTGGACTGGATGGCCTTTCTTGGGGTCGCCGTGATTCCAGCGGCTCCTCCTCCTCCTCCCGGCTGGGATCCAGCCTGGGCTGCATCCCCAGGCAGGGAACAGGCAGGCGCGGGCCGCTAGAATCGCGGCGATCGCCGCCGTTCCAGCGGCCTCCTCCTCCTCCTCCCGGCTTGAGAGGCAGCAGGCTGGCTCCCAAGCCGGGAGGAGGAGGAAGGCTGCTGGAACCGCGATTCTAGCGGCCCCCGCACCTCTTCCCTGCCTGGGATGCAACCTAGGCTGGCTCCCAAGCCAGGAGGAGGAGGAGGAGGCTGCTGGAACCGCGATTCCAGCGGCCCCCGCGCCTCTTCCCTGCCTGGGATGCAGCCTAGGCTGGCTCCCAAGCCGGGAGGAGGAGGAGGAGGCCGCTGGAACCGCAATTCCAGCGGCCCCCGCGCCTCTTCCCTGCCTGGGATGCAGCCAGGGATGCCTCTCAAGCCGGGAGGAGGAGGAGGAGGCCGCTGGCCCCCCCCCCCCCCGCTTCCCTGGAACCGGCAAGAGGAAAGACCCACCGGAAGTAAAAATTGGAATCTGGGGGTCTTGCGATGGAATTCAGGACTGGGTAGTCACACCAGACCCATTCGCACTGAGATCGAACAGAGCCCCAATCCAGGATATCGCCAATCCCCTTATCAGCGCACTGGCCAACACGCTCCAAAAGGAGGAGCCAGTACGCATTCAGTTCAGCAGCTCTCGCATTCACGTGAGTGCGGATGGGGCCATTCGAATGCTGGTATGATGGTACTTTGCGAAATAACGTGAATTCGAACCGCCCAGTGCAGAAGACCTCCAGTTCCACACTCATCTGATAAGGGCCATTATCTCACAGGAAGGTGAAAACAAACTCTGAACAAATCTTGAAAGAAAACTCTGTGATAGGATTGCCATAAGTTGGAAACGACATGAAGGCAACAACAACATTACACAGAGGAAGCCTCAGTTACTGCCTGACCTACAAAAAGAACCAGATTGTTTATCAAGGATTAGTGGGACAGAGCCTTTTGCTGTCACAAGCTGAGCTGCTGTGGTATTATTCAGAGTGATTACCATTAAAGATGTTTAAATTTAAAGCCATGCACACAGAGTAACATGACTGCTGGAGTCCACTTATAAGCAAGGCAAAGAGAAAAGAGGTTTGTTGTTAATTGCTGTCAAAGTCTACTTTGACGTATGGCAATCCCATGAATGAGACTTCCAGGTCACCCTGTCATCAACAGACTTCCATAGGTCTTGCAGACTCAGGGCTGTGGGTTCCTTAGAATCAGAGTTGGAGGAGACCACAAGGGCCATCCAATCCAACCCCCTGCCATGCAGGAACTCACAATCAAAATATCCTAAGGAGGAGACTTCACCACTCTCTGAAGGAGTGTGTTGCACTGTTGAACAACTCTTACTGTTAGGAAGTTCTTCCTAAACTTTAAGTTGAATCTCTTTTCCTGTAGTCTGAATCCATTGCTTGTTGTCTTAGGCACGTTCCTGACGGGCCCTATTGGGCGCTGTTGTTATGTGTGAGGGGCGGCGCTTCCTGACACGCCTTGCCCCTCGCACATAATGAGGGAGTCAAAATGGCAGCACCCTATACAGATGGACGCCACCATTTTGACATGACGGACGCTTAGTGTCCGCACGTCTCAGCGCCCGTGTGATGCTGCAAGGGTGCCATTGGTGCCCTGCGACGTCACAATGGCGCCAGAAAAAGAAGCCGCTTTTTGTGGCTTCTTTTTGCTGCCCTAGGGAACCGCGCAGTTTGTCTGCTGTGGTTCCCTCACGCAGCAAAGAAGGGCGGCGGCAGGCCACCCTTTTGGGTGGTCTGTAAAACACCTTAGTCTCTAAAGCAGCAGAAAACAAGCTTGCTCCTTCTTCTATATGATACCGTTTTGAATATTTAAACAGGGCTATCATATCACCTCTTAACTGTCTCCTATCCAGGCTAAACATACCCAGCTCCCCAAGTCAATCTTCACAGGGCAAGGTTTCCAGATCTTTCACCATTTTAGCCACCCTCCTTTGGATACGCTCCAGTTTCTCAACATCAGCCTGGAACAGATGAGCCTTTGAGGCACCCTTGTCACATGGGAGGGTTGCCTGGTGGGCGGAGCGCCCACACGCTCTGCAACCCTTGCACATGATGAGGGCATAACAATGGGTGCCACTATTGTTACATAAGTGCTGTGTGGCATCCGCACACACCGCACGGCACTTACATAATGAGTGCGCCATTGACGCACTCATTACACCGCCGCAGTGGCAGAAAGAGAAACCATTTTTTGCGGGTTCCTTTTTCGCCGGCAGGAAGCCGCATGGTTTGTCTGCTGCGTTTTCCCCTGGCAGAAAACTAGGCATCGGCAGACCGCCCTTTTTGGGTGGTCTCTACTGGGCCATCCTTTTTGAATTGTGGTGCCCAGAAGTGGACACAGTATTCCAGATGAGGCCTGACCAAAGCAGAATAGAGTTGCACTATTACTTGATTAAACCTGTCCATCTATAATACAGTCATCCTCTTTTCTTACTGCCTTACCAAATATTATCATCTTTCCTAGTGAATCATGTCTTCTCCTGATATGTCCAAAGTACAACAGTCTAATTATAATCAGTTTGGCTAATAGGGAGAATTCAGGCCTGAATTGCTCTAGGACCTATTTATTGGGTTTTTCTTTTTAGCAGTTCATGGTATTCACAGAACCCTTTCCCAGAAGTATGGCTCCATACTTGATGTTATTTCAAGGGAAACCTAATATTTTAACTGTATAGCAAAAAGAAGGTGAAATTCCCCCATCTCAATATGGTTGAGATTAAAATAGTTCCCAACAGATCCCTCCCAAATTTGAATGTATGCAGTTAAATTAATGGGCAAACCTTAGATTAAGATGCCCAGCAGCACTACAAAACAAAGCTGCTATACCACATGTTCTGCTTTACCCAAACTCATAATGACCAAATAACAAAACCAAACCAAGGACAGGGGTTGCCGTAGGAAATAAATTTGTTGGTTCAGTGATTATATTGAATTTGGAATCAGTCATGTTTCAACTGACTTATTGAATAGTTAACAAGTACAAATGGGGGTGGTATTGCTTTTAATTAGAATAAAGTACTGTATGTACTGTTACACACAACCAACACTCAAAGCTGACTTCTGAAGGATTACAATTTTAATTTTACATAAAATTAACAGAAATTCTGCGCAGATAGAAAAAAGCAATTACATTCAAATTAATAAATTCAGATGGGTTGTTTTCAGTCATAAGTCTGTTTGTTTTTAATTGTCATCCTGCCAGCAAATTAGCAATTTTTCAAATGCCTCTATGTATGTTTTATTACTCCTAACAGCTCATTATTTAATAATTATTTGAGATGTAACTATATTACTTTTCATTTTTAAAATACTAAAGCAGTTTATGCTATTGCAATGTTTAAAAACACAATATACATTAAAATCAGATAATGGGTAATAAGGGAGAAACGAAACAATGGAATAATCACTAATAAGGGTAATTATTATGGTAAGGTGAGTAACCTAGTACTGAAACTAAGCAGATAACAAAAAATGCCTGGACAAACAAGTAAATATTCAAGTGCCATCACTGGAAACCCACCTGATATAAATTAAGAGCTCATTCCACAGTGAGAACACCAAAGCAGAGAAGGCCCTCCTCCAGCCTGCAAATTTCTATTTAAATCTTAAGCCTTATGATTTTAGCTCTTTCATATTGTGTAAACTGGTAGCAAAGGCTGTATTGGGCAATTGTATGTGCTCGCAGTATCAACAACGGGGCATGCATTATTTTTTTTATAAATTAGAGTATGAAAAAATAAGCTAAGAATTTGTCTGCTTCCATGTGAACTTTATTTTATGTATGCACAAGCAGTAAAACAAGAAAGACTCATGATGCTACAAGCAACTAATATGTGCAACATCAGTTTCAGCCTCTCTGAAAAAAGACTTCCCGGAGCTGCCTGAAGTGGAAAGTGTTTCTGTTGCCCACATTAACCTAGTTTTTTAGTCCTATTGACTAATTAAACTGCCTATAGGAAGGTACAAAGTAATTAATTTTAAAATAGATTTTAAAAACTAGGGTGTGTGAGAAAATGTACTGTAAGTAATAATTATGTTTTGAGCTTTGTAGACTATAACTAACAAAATAAATTAGCACTGTAGAAATTGTTTTAAACAGTCCTTTTTTAATACCAGTTCTAAATAGTTACACAGCTTGAGATGGCAAATAAATACATGCAAATAAAAGAAGGAACCTGGTGATCTTAAACTCGCTGCTGTTAGAAATCTGTAAAGGTTTCCTAAGTCTGACTGGCTTTGCTTCTGGCCAGAATCCTTTTGGGACTTTTGACACTTCACGTTTACCCTCTGTATTTCAGTTTCTTATTCACTGATATGTATACTATTTGATATACTGTGGTAGTTACCAGACCTCACAATATTTTTGGAGGGTTCAAGGTAGACCATGATGGAGTTGTCTACTTTTCAGGCATATTTTTGCACCTGCTTATTTAGTGGCAAACACATAAAAACTGCATGCTGTGCTGTCACATTCAGTATTGTTGAAATTAGTTTATTACACTCAAATGGACACTTGACTTTTAAAAAACACTGACAAGTAGTAACTGATGGAAGGAAAATTTCAGAACACTTCCAGAACATCAGTCATTGAGTACAACAGCAGCAATCAAAGAGAGGGGAGGATCCTCCTGCCCCTGCCTACTTGTAACACTCACCCTGCTGGTTTCTCAGGCTGCATCCACACTACATAAATAATCTGGTTTGACACCACTTTAACTGTCATGGATCAATGCTATGGAATTCAGGAAACTACAGCTACAGTTATCAGGATTCCATAGCATTGAGTCATGGCAGTTAAAGTGATGTCAAGCCAGATTATTTCTGAAGTGCAGATGCAGGCTCAATGACTAAATAGGGAAAGTCATATCTGAAGATGGCCAGGAGATGCATTTGGGACCATTTTTCTTTGTGTCATGTTAATCACCAACAGCAAGAATCCCCCCCCCCCCAAGTGGGATGGTACAGAAGCACATTGCTAAAAATAGTTGTTGTCTCTTCCTTTTCATTTTTCACTTTTCTGTATACCTCTGTACCTCTTGGAGGGTAAATAAGCTTTAAAAGTTGCCCATGTAAAACCACTCTGTTTCAGCTCAAAACGCAGCTTAGAAACATGACTTTTTGGGAGTGGAATTCTACAATGTCAGTAGCTACAGTAATTGGGGGATTCTGGAACATCAAGTCTGGAAAAAGTTACTTTTCAAAGTTCTGATTCAACATGATGTCAGTCATTCTTAATAATGTTTTCCATTAATTGGTTTACCGTTAATTCTGTCTGAATTATGGAGTCACAGCATGTTCAGTGGGGTGGGATTACACTTGAGTACGTCTATATAGGCTTGCAGTGTTTGAGTTTCTAGAAGTATACAATTACCTCTTGCTGCAATCAGGATTCCTCTGGGCATCTAAGACTATTAAGCCATTACATGAAGGATGACTGCTTGTAAAAACAAACCAGTAAGAGCAGAAAGAATGACAGTTATCACCAAAGAGTTATAAAATGTGGAATGTTTCTACCAGGATAGTAGCCTCTGGCTCTGTTTGTACTAGATCTGCTGTGATAAAGAAATGCAAAAGAGATTAGTTGCTGTCTCTTACAAGTAACTTTAAACTTTCAACCTAAAAAATTCCAGAGGAGTAGCCACGCTATTTTTTTGTAGCAAAACAAATTGGAGTCAGGTGGCACATGTATTTGGTATAAGCTTCAGGCTGCATGTACACTGCAAAAACAATGCAGTTTGAGACTGCTCTAGCCATGACTCAATGCAGATACAACCTGATTGAGTGAGAGCCCACTTTGTCATATACATTAAATATGGTCCTTTATTGGCAGATGTATGAGTATAGAAAGAAAGGTAAGGATTTACTGGTATGTATAAGAGCCAGCCTGGAGTAGTGGTTGGAGTGTTGGAGAACAGGGTTTGAATCCCAGCTCAGCCATGTAAACCCACTGGGTGACCTTGAGCAAGTCACAATCTCTCAGCCTCAGTGGCCATGACAAACCTCTCTCCGAAGAAACTTGCCAAAATAGGCTCAGGGCCTTAGCGTCACCATAAGTCAGAAACTATTGGAAGGCCCACAACAACAACAACAACAACAACAACAACAACAACAACAACAGCAAATAGAACAAAAGGGTAAGCAAAATGGTAGGCAATGCAATAGCTGTTACATTTATTATAAAGAACACAAGAGAGTCCTGTACTCACAGCTACAAAGCAGGGGTGTAGATATGAGGGAGGGCACACTGAGGGCATTGCCCCCTATGAAATATTATTTCAGTCTCCATATTTATGTTACTGCAGTAGCTTAAAATCTCAGTTGAGCTTTTTGACATATACTGTATTTTAGTTATTCAAAGAAAAAAGTTAGCCAAAGTTACCAGGGAAATGTAAATAAGACAAATAATTCTAGATGTGAATGGTTTTCACTAATTTAGGCTCCAATCACAGTACGAAAATAATCCGGGATGAATCCAAATTGAATCCTTGTTGTTCAGACACATCCCAAATGCACTTGATGCACTTTATTGGGGGGGGGGGCCAAAAACCCCACTTAGCCATTTTTTCCTGGGTTTTCCAGAAAGATTCACATTGTAAGCAGTGTGGATAAGCTTCTGAATCAATTCGGATCACTGGTATCGTTGATTCTCCTTGAAAGCAAGGGAGGTAGCTTCATTTTAACCGAAAACAATGGCATGTGTGAACATAAGTTACAATTACTTGAAGAGATTCGTGAATCCAAAACAAAATGGGAACAACAAACCCAATATGCATTGATCCGCATCTCTTTGGGACCAAAAAAAAAAAATGAGAGTGAATGCTCCCAAATCTCTGCAACAGTAGGAAAGTTTAACTTTTGGAAACAGAATTCTTATTGGGGGTACAATGTCCTCATTTGCCTTCCATGTAATGATTCTCATGACAAAAGTGACCCTCCCTAGGAACACCTCCTGGGTGTATATGCCTGAGGAGGGTCAGCTTGAAATAAATATCAAATATTCCAAATTATAATACCTCAGCCATTAAGGGAACAGTTGCCTCCTTTGATATTCCGCAAAAGACTAGAAATTGTACATACACACTGTTTTAAAGAGAAGCTCTAGCATACAGTTGGATTTATAAAGGGGGACTGAGGTTGTAGTGCAGTCCTCAAAGCCATTTTTCCTCTCCTGCTTTTTAAGCAATTGTCTTGCTTTGTGCATTCATTAGCAGTTGAAAGGAATAATTATTAATCCATTATTTTGAAGGGTTTTTGTTCCCATTTGTAATGTGACATATCTTAGGTTAATGAGCATTATGGCTTTCGTTTTTGCTCTTTTGTGTCTTCAAGTCATTTCTGACTAATTTTGTGGCAAAATCCTTCTCTTTATGGATAAATCTCTATTAGATACTGTCATAGGCCCCTTACAGACAGACCAAAATAAAGCTGCTTCAAGTCACTTTGGAGGTATGCTATTTAAATGATGCTTGTGTCCTAAGAGTCCGGAAGCCATGCCAAAGCTACACTCCGGTCCTTAGGACTGGAGTGTGGCCTTGGCACAGCTTCTGGACACTTAGGACGCATGAAGCATTTAAACAACATACCTCCAAAGTGACCCGAAGCAGCTTTATTTTGGCCTGTCTGAATGGAGCCATAGTCTTTTTGAGTCCAAATTCTAATATTGGACCATTAAAATTTTAGTACCTATTGATGTTCTGCTGATAAATAGACTAACATCTCTTAAGACTTATATAACTGGAAGCTAAAGGTGTTACTTTAAAAGTTTTTGTTGATTGATAGCTATTAGCTACTGGACAAACATCAAGTCTGAGTGTGAACTGAATAATTTGGCATCTTCCATGCAGCCTGAAACTGATGTTTCAATTTGTCATGAAAGATTTTAATAAGGCTATAAAGGAAGCAATTATATTTAGGAAACTGATGCTTCTTTAAAGACTAGCATTTTGCTTCCTGGATGATAAATGTTTTTTGCTACACATTTGTTCTTACTGGCCATCAAGTTGATTTTGGCTTATGACAACCTTGTGAATGAGAGATTTCCAAGGGCCCTGGGTCTTCTTAGGTCTTGCAAATGCACAGCTATGGCCTTCTTGTTTGAATCAATCTACCTGCAATATGGTCTTCCCCCTTTCCTGTTGCTTTCCATTTTGCTGAGCAATATTATCTCCAGTGGGTCATGTTGTCTCATAAAATGTCCAAAGGATACCAGACTCAGCGTAGTCATTTTGGCTTCTCAGTTTTGATTAAGGACTGGACCTAGATATACATTACCTTTAACTATTTTGATATCTTTATTTTTCCTTTAAAATTATGTAAAGCATATGTGGTCATTATTACTTCCTCTGCTCAACCTATATGTTTGTAGATAAATGAATACATAGTGGGGAATCCAGGTCTGCAATACTGTTTTTCCATATACAGGATCATCCTGCAAACAGCTTTATTCCTGCCGTTTGAGCCAGGGGGGCAGGGGGTTTGGATCTGAAACACTACTAGAGTAAATACACTGAATCAACAAAAGAACTTAGTCTCTATTTACTTTACATACATTGTATTTATTCAGTGATTGAATTCTTGTTGGTACCAATTACTGGTTTCGGGCCAAGATTATCATTTTTTCTTTTGTGGGGTACTTGCAAAATAAATAAAATCTTTGCGTGCAGGTTACAAGTTCAGGATTTTTACCATTTCATTTTGCTTTCTGCTAAACCTTTCCAAGTGTGATGCCATGATTAAAAAGTAAGGAAAAGTCCACCCACGGTTTGGTCCCCACTGCCACCTAGTGTCTGGCTTTTTAAACAGAGAAAGAACCTACTGAGGTCAAAGGCAGTGTTTTCCAACTAGGGCTGCATCCACACTGCAGAAATAATCTGGTTTGACCCCACTTTAACTGCCATGGCGCCATGCTATAGAATTCTGGGAAAGGTAGTTTGTTGTGGCACCTCTGGTACAAAATGTTGCCTGAAGATACGTACCTGAAGTTTAAACATGCATCTGAGGAAGTAGGCTAAAGCCTACAGAATCTAGTGCTACCAACTTCTTTCTTTCAGTCTCAAAGGTGCCACAAGATAGATGCCTTTGCATAGTGATTTCCCAGACTAACACGGCTATGGCTTTGAATGCCTAACGTTGCCACTGTAATACATGCCTTGTTTAAATCCTGGCTGAGTTTTTGTGACAGTGCAGTCTACCTGAGGGTTGTCTTTAGAAACTGGAAACTTTAGCAGATGTTACGGGAAACAAATCTGCTTTTGAAACAGCTTCGCTGGCTATTGCTCCGTTTCTGGGCAGAATTAAATAATAATAATAATAATAATAATAATTTGTTTTATTTATATACCGCTATTTCAAAGATCATAGCGGTGAACAGCAAGTAAGCTAATTAGCAAGTAAGCTAATTTGCCCCCAACAGTCTGGGTACTCATTTTAGCTTCCTCCTCGGAAGGATGCAAGCCTGAGTCGAACTCGCAACCTTGTGGTTTTGAGTGAATGGCTGCAGTACAGGCATTTAACCACTGCGCCACCAGGGCTATAAAAATGGCTATAAAAGCCCCAAACGGTTTAGGCCCAGGCTCTCTGAAAGGCCACATCTCTCTCAATGAAGCTCTTCGGGGGAATACTTTCTCTTAGGAGTTTATCACACGCAAGCAATACAGGAAATGCATTGTTGCTGAAATCCTGAAAGTAAAATGGAGGACATGACCAAACAAAAGCTAAAAACACTAATATAACTATAAACCCGTGCTCCTTCGTCATGCTCAAAATGGAGGATGCTTTGGAAATTTCCTGCTGGACAGGAGTCTGAAATGTAGGACATGTCCTGGAAAAGGAGGACATGTCGGAAATGACTTGAAGGCACACAACAATGACGCCAACAACAACTCGCCAAAGCATCCCTGAGTATTCCTTAAGAAAACCCTATGAAATTTATGGGGTCGCCAGGAGAGTCACACTCTCTCAGCCTTGCTTCTCAGTGCAGTTCTATTTATTTATCTATTTATTTATTTATTATTTACTGAAGCGCTCCTTGTTTACTATGTGTGTAAACTAATGGCCTCCAACTGGGGATTAACTTTAGCCACCTCAAGGGACGCCTGGCTGAGAGGACCCTGAGAGCCCCTGCCTGGGGTCGAACTCCCAACATTGCGGTTTGTGAGCGAGCGGCTGCAATACCGGCATTTAACCGCTGCGCCACCAGGGCTGCTATACTATATAAGTGCTCTGGCCGGTTGCTTTATGGGATTTGCAGTTCAGGGAGGCTGCCGTTTAGAATTCTCAACCAGAGGGATGTTAGGCCTCAGTGAACTACAAAGACCAGGATGCAACGGGAGGCATAGTCTCCTCAAGGTCTCTCAAGAGTGCCCTTGAAGCCGACCTATCCGGGCCCGCCCCTGAGTTCTCGCGAGATCTATAATCTCGGTGCGAAACCTCGCGATGGCAGGCAAGCAGCCATCGCGAGGGCAGGAAGCAGCGGAGGGAGAGCGGGCGTCTGCTGCGCTCGGCCGGGCGGACCCCGCGGCGTTTGGGTACGGAAGGCGGCCGGGAGGGCCCTTGTGGGGACCGCATTCGCCCCTCGATCTTCCTCGCCGCGCCCCGAAGTGCCCCAATTCCGGGGAGAACCGGACGCGTCCTCCATTCTCAGCCTCCTCCTGTCCAACGCACAGACTAAGAACCAGGCGTCCTCCTTTTCCAGGACGCGTCCTACATTTCCCAGCCTCCTCCTCTCAAGGAGGGATTCAAAATGTCCTCCTTTTTGAGTTTATATTTGATATGAATGTTTTGAGCTGTCGAAGGCGGGCGGGGTGTCGTCCTCCCCTTTCCTTCGACGTCCTACATTCTCTTGTGCCTTGGCCTCATTTGCGGCGAGGACCTCTGGCGTCCTCCTTTTCCAGGGCACGTCCTCCATTCTCAGCCTCTTTCTATCCAGGAGGCATTCCCAAAAACAGTGCCCCCATTTTGAGAAAGACTAAGAAGAAGCTTGGAGTTATGTTTCATGAGTGTTTTGAGTGTTTTTTAATTTTGGCCATGCCTCCCACTTCGATTCAGCGTCTTCCATTTTGCCTCACTGTCCTCCATTGTGTGGTGAGAACCTCTGGGCCAGGGTGAACAGGTGTCCTCCTTTTATAGGACGCATCCTACATTGCCAGCCTTCTTCTGTCCCGGAGGGATTTCAGAAATGTCCTCCATTTTGAGAAAGACTAAGAAGCATGAGTTTATATTTCTGTGGATGTTTTAAGCTTTTATTTGGTCCTGTCCACCTCAACATTAGGAAGAAGACCATCCTGACAGTAAAAGCTGTTAGATAGTGGAGCCTCCTTCTTTGGAGGTCTTTAAACAGAGGCTCCTACGTTTCAGGGTACCTTTTTGGCCTCCTTGGCCCCCCGCTGATTGTGGGGTATCTCTCCTAATAGAGATGTAGGTGGTGCCTCCTTTGACTTCCAAATTATGGGCTTCTCTTACCACTTGGCTAGACTTGGAAGCCCATGGGATCAGGGTGGACAAGGAGGACAAGGCACCGCAGAATGGGGGGCATTCAAGAGAAATGGGGGGCGTGCCCAAAATAGAAACTCAGAACACTGCTATAACTATAAATGTGTGCTTCCTGGTCGTGCTCTAAATTAATAATATTAGTAAATTTTATTTATATCCCTCCTTTCCGAAAGGATCAAGGCGGGTTACAAGAGAATACGTAAATACATGATACATGCATAACTTAAAATTACATGTTCCCCTAATCCCTTACTTTAAAATACCAACACTATAAATACAAACATTCTTATGTTTTCCTATTGATTGCCACTGTATTGATGTTGCTTATTGTTATTGCCTGCTTTATACGGCTGGGGGACTGGGAAGGAATGAGTTTGTTTTTTATTGTTCTTCCACTGTTGTTAGCCGCCCGGATTCCTCGTTGATTTATTATTATTTATTAAATTAAAATCGCTTTGAAATAGGCAAGGTTGGGGAGAGACGTTTGGACAGACGAAGGGCATTTGGAGGGCATTTGGGGATTCCCCCTGGACAGAAGGGTGAAAGGTAGGTCATGTCCTGGAAAAGGAGGACCTCTGGTCACTTTGCTTGAGGTGAAAACTGCTGAGCAACAATCAATGTTCGGTTTGTTGTCTCCGTGTTTACACTCCTTGGTTTAGGCATGGTCATATTTTGGAGAAACATGCTCCTATTTCCCCCTAAGTGGTATATAATACAAGTGCTTGTAACGTCATTGTGTGGTTTGTTTGTTTTTGTTGTTCCAGCTACAGTCTACTCTACAGAGACATTATGTACTCAGAGTGGAGGTCCCTACACCTTGTAATTCAAAATGATAAGGGCCATACCAGTGTACTTCACAGCTATCCTGAGAACGTGGGGAGGGAGGTGGCAAACGCAGTGGTTCGCCCCCTTGGCCAAGTCTTGAATGCTCCATCAGCTGTTGGAAATGAGAGTTCATTGAAAACAGACAAAGAAGTAAGTATGCACCTGAAGAACGTGTAGTCCCACCTCTTGTTGTGTGCCTTCAAGTTGCTTCTGATTTATGTCAACCGTATAATGGTTTGTTGGCAAGTTTCTTCAGAATGGGTTTGCCATTGCCTCCCTCTGAGGCTGAGGGAATGTGACTTGTGCTTGAGATCACTCAGTGGATTTCCATGGCTGAGCCGGGATTTGAACCCTGGTCTCCAGAGTCCTACTCCAACACTCAAACCACTGAACCACCTCTATTTATGTGAAATTCCACATGAATTGCATGTGTTGTTCCACCTCTATTTCATGTGGAATTATCAGTTATTCATATGTTACAGTGAGAAGCAAAATTTCAGTGTTGTGATGTATCCGTTTCTGTGCGGTTTGGAGAAAAGCCATCTACGATTAATTCATAGCAAAAGAGAACAGTTTTTTCAGTGTTATATATACACAGATGAATTATTTATTTCATTGCATTTAATTTAATTGGATTGCAGTAATGAATGTTTTTGAGTGAAAAGTTGCTTCAATTGTATTGTAGACAGTCTCATTATTGCAGCGTATATCCATGACAGTCAGGTTTTGATTGTGAATTAAGTTTTCTTCACTCAGTACTGGATCAGCTGGACCTTTGTCAGAACTTGCGTTTACATATGCTACGTGAGTGGTGTTCATTTGGAGGAAGCTACCAAGTGAGAGACATGTTAAAAATATATTAACTTTTTTCAAAGGTAAAATGGACCATGGAAGTGGTTTGTTATGGACTCACTCTTCCTATAGACGGTGAGACTGTGAAGCACTGTGTTGATGTATATACAGACTGGATTATGGCTCTCGTTTTACCCAAGGACACCATTCCTCTACCTGTTATTAAAGAACCAAATCTTTATGTTCAGAGCATTCTCAAACATCTACAAAATCTTTTTGTACCAAGGTAAGCAGCAATGAATTGCAAAAGAGTTGTCCCTCCATATTCACTAGGGTTAGGGGAACAAGACCCCCGTGAATATGGAAAAAACGCAAATAACAAAAACACGGTTTTTACCTGAGAGGACACCTCTCTAGGAATCTCAAGGTTCTCCAGTGCAACTCTGTGGTCAATGTCCAACATACACTGACCATAGAATGGCACTGGAGTAGCTACAAATGGTCTTTCAGTGCAACTTTTAGTTAAAGTTGCCTATAGAGTTGCACTAGAGGACCTAGATATTCCTAGAGAGAACATATTAATGAAATCTGTGAATAATCAAATCTGCAAATATCAAATCCGCAAATATGGAGGGATGACTGTAGTTTCATTTATCCAATGTTGCTCCTAGCCAGCTGTTTCAGACATGGGTAGTTTCTAACCTTAATGTTGTTGTTGTTTGTCTTCAAGTCATTTCTGACTTATGGTGACTGTAAGAGTTTTCATGGCAAGATTTGTTCAGAGGTGGTTTGCTTTCTCTGAAGGTGATTTAGTGGGGCTTGCTAAAGTCACGCAGGGGTTTACCATGGTTGAGCAGGGATTTGAACCCAGGTTTCTCAGTGTCCTAGTCTAAGATCCCAACCACTACTCCATCTCATCCCCTAACATACTTATTTTGAAATACTATTAAAAGTTGACTCAATATGGGATATAAATCATTCTCATTATTTTATGATATCAAAGCTGGATTTTGATAGGTGTATGATAAGAATATTGTCAAATAGAATTGGAAGTTCTAAGGAGAAATGGTTTTAAAGGATTCACTGAATGTGGAGAAAGTAGTAAAGTTTAAAAAGAGCTCATTTCAAAATCTATTTTTTTTGTGCCCATATTTCAGTTGATGAACTGTATATTGGTTACTTCCAAAATAAAGGTTAGCAGGACTTTTTTTTTTTTTTAACACAACCCCATTCCCAAAGGCCCATTATCAGGAGCAGTTCACTAAAGTCCAAAACACACTGCAGAAATAATCCAGTTTGAGACAGCTTTAACTGCCCTGGATCAGTGCTAGGGAATCCTGGGAATTGTAGTGTGTCATGGCACCAGAGCTCTCTGACAGAGAAGGCTAAACAAAACGACACCTTCACAAAATGAATTCCCTAGCCTTGAGCCCCGGCAGTTCAACTGGTCTCAAACTGGATTATTTCTGCAGTGTGTTTGGGACCTAACATGAGAAAAGAAGCTGTCAGATCTAGCACAAAATGTTTATTTAAAAAATTCAGTATGCTATATATTTCAGTGCATGCTCTTCCTAGGAGCAGTCTCTGAAAAATCAATAACTTAATACAATTATGCTTCCTTAAAAAGTTTTGACAATTTGACACACTTCTTTTCAAAATGATAAGGACAGTGTATAGAAAATGAAGAATTTATGTACTTCTAGAAAGGAGTAATGACAGCTCCTTTCATCAAAGATAACGAACACTGATGGTATATCAGACCTCTGCTAGGCCCACCTTATGAAACTGGTAGGCCTGCTCTACCCATTGCTTGGATATTTTGACAATGAAGGCTCTTTTCTTAATTCAGTCTAACATTTTACTTACAAGCATTTTATAATGAGACTGTCTCTAAACTAACCTTGCTAGTACTCCCTGCAGATTATATTTGTGAAGATGTAAGTAGTGTTTTTTCCCTCATACAGACAGGATCAATCTTCCAGTCAAATTAAATTGTGTTTGCAAGTTTTGAGAGCTGTCCAGAAATTGGCTCGTGAGTCGACTACTATGGCTAGAGAAACATGGGAAGTATTATTATTGTTTCTACTGCAAATTAATGATTCCTTACTGGCAGCTCCAACAGTGCAAGGTTTGTCGCTTAGCCTTTTCTGTCCTTACTGTTTGTGAGTGTGTGTCTTCCGCCTGAGTGTGACAGGTTCCGCCTGAGTGTGACTGTTATGGTGATCCTCCAGGTTTTGTTCTGTCTAGGAAAAATAATATTAAATTTCCATACACTCATATAAGAAGGTGCCCACTATATTGATCTCCATGTTGTTTACAGAGTCCTTGGTGTTCCCTTTGCTGTCTGTTTTCTTCATTCACAAAGCTTTAGGTAGTGATTTTTCAGGCTTCAGCCATTTTGCTCACCATGGCAAGTATGGTATGTTTCTCTTTGACAAATATGACAGATGTGGTTGGTTTTATTTCCGATTTTGAACTTCCTGAACAAGGTGGAGAGTTTCTAGCTGTTATTGCAACAAGCCTAGTTAGCACTAGAATTGGGGATAGCTGTATACTCAAGGAGCACAGAGAACTTGCAGAGCCAAAACAGGTAGTACCACATGTATACTGACTAATTCTGTTCTGTTGGAAAAAAGTAGACATAGAGGTTTGGACGCAGCATTTGAGGCACCATCAGGCAGCTCTGCTCTCCCATGATATCTTTCTACCTGCATTACTCTTGGGAAAGGGTGGAGGAATGGGGCTTATCTAAAGGGATGGATTTTGAGAGGCTTTACAGGCAAGAGACTGTAAAAAATTATAGATGTTTAGTTTTTGTATTTTAAAAAATAATTATGAATAATTCTTATTACAGCAATAGTTAGTGTTGTAATTTTGGATCAGAATGAAAGAGCTCTGCTATATTAGAGCAAAATCCTGTCCATAGTGTGTACCTGCCTATTAGATACAGTGGAGATGTCCTATTAATGGTGCCATGTTTTATAAAATTCAGCATGTGGCCACTCAAGACAGAGTGTTCAGGCGTGCCCAACCATGAAATTCCCTCCCCAACAGAGATGGTTAATACAAAGTTTTAAAAGCTTTTAGCATCACACTCACTATGGTGAGCAGAATGATTGTAAGTTTTAAAGAAGTGACATGTGACTGCTTAGACTGTCTTCACAATTTCCCACTTTCATATAAATTACAACTGTTAAGAAATTTCCAGGTTCAACATTATTTAAATTTTACACTACAGTAGAACAGACATTCCCACAGTAGTACTAATGTCAGCTTTGGTGAGGGTGATATAAATTGGGACAACAAAGAGGTGGCAGACAAAATATTTAACTGAATGTAGAGTGGACCTCTATATAGATGTTTTCAAGTTAGAAACATTAACTGAGGTTCAAAACACATGGCAGAAATTATACAGTTTGAGACCACTTTAACTCCCCAGGGAATCCTGGGAATTGTAGTTTATTGTGGCATCAGAGCTCTCTGGCAGAGAAGGTTAAATGTCTCACAAAACTACTGTTCCCAGAATTCCCTAGCATTGAGCCAGAGCAATAGTGCTTTGGACCTGAGAGATCGGATAAGTGTCTTCCATGTTACAGTTGTTTTGACCCTCAGTCACTGAACAACAGGAGCCTTGACTGCTCTTTTTCTGGGCTTATAGATTCTTGGGTTCTCTCTGCTCTTTCATGATCTCAGCATATACTTTGCCTACACATTTTAAAGCGATTTTGCCAATCTTTTACAGCTAAAAAAATCTAAAGTTGACACTTGTAAATGTGTGTGTGTGTGTGTGTGTGTGTGTGTGTAGCCTGCTATGTAGTTTTGAACATAACTGATTACTTTAGTACAGCAGTTTAAAAAAATAAAGAAATCATGGGTGTGTTAGTATACAGTAAACAAACTCCAGTTGTCAAGCTGGATATGTGTTTGAGGTGTTTTTCAGTTAATGTTTTACAGTGTAAAAATACGTGAAAGATTTCTAGGGATTAAGAAGATTCCCCCAAAAGTTTGTTAAAAACATATTTTGGAGGTAGGATTAAACAATTTATCTGCTTTATTCCTATTCTAGGTGGTATTGCTGAGAATCTGGCTGAGAAGTTGATTGGTGTGTTGTTTGAAGTTTGGCTACTAGCTTGTTCCCGGTGCTTCCCCACACCACCTTACTGGAAAACTGCCAAAGAGATGGTTGCAAACTGGAGGCATCATTCTGCAGTAGTGGAGCAATGGAGCAAAGTAATCTGTGCCCTTACTGCTAGGTAAGTGAAAAGGTATTTTCCCCCAGCTTCAGTTTGATAGTATAGTTCCCTCATTCCTGGAACCTTCTTCCTCTGCATGCACGGCTTATCATTTCCCTAACCAGCTTTAAAGCTGAGCTGAAAACCATATTGTTTAGGGAAGCGTTCTCAGGGAATTTGTGATTGTTATCTGGCTGTCTGACAATATTTGATGTGATGTGATTTGTTTGATATTTAATGTTTTTAATCTGTTTTTCCTTTCTATATGGTAATTTTATCTATTCCTCTTTTAATTGTTATTATCTTAGAATGTACGCCTTGGGCAGGCTTTTCTTTACAGTGGTACCCCGGGATACGAAAGCACCGCCTTACGAAATTTCCGGGATACGAAAAAATCCCATAGGAAAAAACTGTTCCGGGTTACGTTTTTTTTCCGGCTTACGATTTTTGGTGCTTTTCGCGCTTTTTCGGCAGCGGCGCACGAAAGGCGGCTTTCCCCAGCGGCTAGCAGCACTAGGGCCTTTTTCGGGGTTACGAACGAAAAAATCGGGGTACGAACAGCCGGACGGCGGAACGAATAAAATTTCGTAACCCGAGGCACCACTGTACTCATAATTTTACCGACTTTGTACAGCGCTGTGTATAATTACAGCGCTATAGAAATAAAGTTTAATAATAATAATAATAATATAGTTGAGCTTTCCACTTTTACGATGACATATTTAGTACATTCTAGCACCCTTGCCAGTTTTATGCTCCAGTAAAACCAGAAGATAGGTTTCACTGCTCCTCTGAAATAAAAATTCTAATTCAGCCCCACCTATAAAGTGGCTCATCAAAAATGGACTCTTGCCTTTGTTCTCAGGTTCAGCTGTCACTTAGGCCTGTTACAGACAGCCAAAATAAAGCTGCTTCGAGTCACAGTGGAGGTATGGTGTTTCAATGATGCATGCATCAAAGCCACACTCCAGCCCTAAGGACTGGAGCGTGGCTTTGGTGTGGCTTCTGGACACTTAGGACACATGCATCATTGAAACACCATACCTCCACTGTGACTCGAAGCAGCTTTATTTTGGCTGTCTGTAACAGGCCTTAGAATCATAGAATAATAGAGTTGGGAGGGACCACAAGGGCCATCCATTCCAATCCCCAACAGATGGCCATCCAGCCTGTGTTTAACTTAGGTAATATACCTGTTTTGGGGGAGTTCAGGGTGACCATGATTGAATTCCCCTCCAGTAATATATTAAAGAATTGCAAACCGAAATAGAAAACTGATACATCAGAGAGAAACTATGCTGGACGTATAGGCAACAGATTAGCCTAAGGTTTGCTGTAGCTCATTCTCAGAAATGCTGAACCCTGATTTAATGTTGCATTCCTAAGGAGACCACTGTGTCTTTGATACTTAGGCCTCAAGCAAACGGGGCAAAAGGAGTGGCCAGAGGCCGCTCCTGCCCTAATTGCAGGACTGCAGCAACTGCATGTGCCTGGCCCCAATCCAGGCCGCCACGGTCCTGAATTGGCTTGTCGAAAAGGAACATTTTTTCTGCTCCTTTTTGGCCTGGCTCTTCTGGGTTAGGACAGGCTTGACGCTGTTTCCAGCTGCGTTTGGGGCATGCGTCATGTAAACACTATGCCCCAAACGCCAACATACAGCAGCCCTTTTGGCCTGTCTTGTTTCAGGCCTTAGTTAGGCAACTGATCATTATGAGTAGACATAATTGTATTATTATTATTATTATTATTATTATTATTATTATTTATAAGGCGCTGTAAATGTACATGGCGCTGTACAAAAACCAAATAAAATCAAGGATATATAAAAAGCCTGCCTATGGCGTACAATCTAGAGGTTAAAACATTCCTTATTTTACTTTGATGTGAGTGTATACAATATTGGGGTCTGTATGACATTTGACTTACCCTGGATGGAATTTGACTTTGAGACTGTCAGGCTACGATTTGAAAACTCTAAAAATGTACTATGGTGAGTGAGGGGTGATGAAGGCCAAGAAGCTACCAAAACAAATGCAGGATCAGGTTGTGGAGAAACTACTCAGAGCTGGAATATGAAAAACTACATCATGTTGTGGGGTTGCCATTTGTCAGGAGACATTAAGAAACTGATCAGGATTGAGGATAAGATGTACAAAGCTAAATACATGGGAATTATAGAAGAAAACCTCAGTTTGTAAGGGACCTGAGCCTGGGGTAGAAGTTCATTTTCTAGCAGGATAATGGCCTTAAATACAAAGCCAAAGTAAGGGGGAAAACAGACTGTTCAAGCCACGCCTGCGAGAGCCAGGTTGGGACCACGGCAACCATACGCCACTGCCTCAGTCCAGCCAGAATCCAGCCCCCAAGCTGGCTTGAAGCGGCTGAAGCTGCGGTCTGTTACAGCTCTATGACTGGGACTGGTTTAGAAACAAGAACCATTACATCTTAGTTAAAGCCTAAATTTCCGTTTGATTGACAGTCTGTGACAAGACTTGAAAATTGTCTTTTACCAATGGTCTGAATCTGGAAAAACAAGCAGTTTTACCAAGAAAAAAGGACAAAATTGTTGGTAAGGAAAAGGGGTGTGTGAATTCTGCAAGACATTGTGTTTCTCATGTAGCTGTATAATCTGATAGTTCATTGTTTGGATATCCTCTTTATTTGCTTAGTCTTCAAGAACGTCTGGCAGTTGTACTTGGTCTGAAAGTAAAAGAGGGTAAAGGTAAAGGTAGTCCCTTGACATGAATGTCTAATCGTAACCAACTGTAGGGGGTGGTGCTCATCTTCATTACTAAGCTGAAGAGCAAGCGTTGTTCAAGGACTACGGCCAGTGGTCATATGACCAGCATGACTGTACTGAATGCTACCTTCCCACCAAAGTGATACCTTCCCACCAAAGTAGATACCTGTATATCTACTTGAATTTGCATGCTTTTGAACTGCTAGGTTGGCAGAAGCTGGGACTAGTGATAGGAGCTCACCCCATCATGCATCACTCAGGCCTCGAACTGTGAATCTTCTGATCTTCAAGTCCTCAGAATTGGCGTCTTGACCACTAGGCCTCCACATTCCCAAGAGTGTACACTGACATTTTTGAGATAGAAACGCTCATGAAGGATAAATGGAGTGTTTAACATTTGAGTGACTTCATATTTGTAAGTGAATTATTCAGAAAATAATGTATAATTAAATATAGATGAGTTAGAGTTAAATCTTATAAAGCCACAAATCACTGACAGTCTGACTTGTCCTCCAGATTGTTACGTTTTACATATGGACCGTCATTTCCACCTTTTAAAATTCCTGATGAAGATGGAAGTCTGATACCTCCTGAAATGGATAATGAGTGTGTTGCTCAAACCTGGTTTCGCTTTTTACATATGTTAAGGTACTGTACACAAGAAAAAAGGCATACAGTATTGACAGTACATTTATACAAATCTGTTATAATATGTATTCTCTTGGTCCATGACTTGCTGGAATAAACTGTCATGAATTCACAGAATGATCCCAGTAGGTTAGTAACAGATATCCGTTAATATAGTAGAATCAATATCTTCATGTGTTTGCATTTATTTTCAGATGTATTTATTTGGAAATAATGTTTTAAACCAATGCCTGAAATATTTTTCTTGAGGCAAAGCTTTTGTATCTTACCACACAGTTGTCCTCAAAGTAGACTCTTGAGTAGTTGGACTCTGAAAATTTCATTGTCAGCTTCAAACAAATCTTCTGTTCTTCATATCCATCAGTTGTGCCCCTTCAGCTGCTTAGCAGGTTCACATATTGAACCCATCTAATAACTCTTTCACTGTATGTATCTTAATGCCTTCTTGCCTCTGCTGCTACATGCTGTCTTGTGACGCTGTCACTTAATATTCTTGATGGAATATGTCATAATTAGTGAATTTAACTTTATAAAAAAGCTTCCCCTTTGCTTTCCTGCAACTGAAGTCATAGTTCTTGTTTAAAGCAAGGTCCCTAGGCCAGTTTTGCTTTCCTTTCTAAACTAATAGTCCCACCCCCATTTTTTATTTTTTATTTTACTGAACTGGGGACCCCAAGGGCTTTCATGTGGCTGTAGAATTGCACTTTTCCCAGCCCTTCTTTAAAGGAACCTTTATCATAAGTAGCAGTATGCCCTATTCTTTGAAATATTTGTTGTATTGTAGGTTGGAGGGTTTTTTACATATACAAATACATTATGATTTAAACAATCTTTTTTCCCTTTTTGTAGTAATCCTGTGGATTTGAGTAATCCAGCAATTATAAGCTCTACCCCCAAATTTCAGGAACAGTTTCTAAATGTGAGTGGAATGTCTCAGGAATTGAATCAGTATCCCTGCCTTAAACATCTGCCTCAAATATTCTTTCGTGCTATGCGTGGTATCAGCTGCTTAGTGGACGCATTTCTAGGTAACATTTTCATTTTTAATTGAAAAGATGCCTTGCCTCAACATAAAAAAAATACTGGATTTTAACTTTCTGTATTGATGTATTTTCTACTTGCAGAACTGGTATTGATCTTGATTTTCTCTTTGTTACTGTCTGTGTTTAAAATATGTTCATTTGTATCAATTGGCAGTTGGTTGCTTCCAGATCAAATTGGTCTCCCAGCTCTGGTACTATTTGTCCCTCCTGCATATCTGATTTCAGAGTCAAAAGCAGAGTGTATATAAGCAGCTTTTATGGCAATGGGACTTACTCAGGTCACTAGACTCTTGCCCACAAACCTCCTTTATTCTCTTTCAAGGGTGACCCTGTAATGTTTAGGACTTTCTGGTCTTGCTGACTGCTATTGAAGAGTTACATACAGCAAAATGCATTGCAGTCAGATTTATGCTTTTTACTATAATATATTTTTCTTAAAGGATTGTAGCATTTTCCTTGTTTGATTAAAATATTTCTATTCTTATGTGAAACTATAAATGTTTTAATAACTATTATACATATCATTTTGTTGAAGTGTGCTGAAGTGTCCAACATAGTGTGTTTCTCATATTTTGAAGAATGATACAACATTTCTGTAACATTTTTAATTGTGGTGCATAATATAGTAGCAATGTAATTTTTTCCTTCTCTAGGAGTTGCTGACTTTACTACCAGTGGGTGTCAAAGATTATCTAAATATGGTACTGCAACTTGTTACGCTCCCCTGGGTGGCAAGAATCTGGGCATATGGGTGATGATTTAAAAGAGGTTGGGGGTAGGGACAAATTTTGGAAAGCTGCAGTATTCTGTCATGCTAATAACTATTAAAATGATCCTTAATTTTCTTCAATAATTGTGATTTAATAGTGGCTATTTTAATTGTTTTTTTAAAATGCACCATAGATTTTTATTGATTTCCTTCTGTGAAGGCTGCCTTGGGTCCTGCTCTGGGATCAAAGTGGCATAAAATAAAATAATAAATAAATAAACCATTACATTAAGAATCCTTTTTGTTGTTGGCATTCACATACTCTTCAAGAAGAAAATGGGCTTGCTTGCAAAATTGTGGGCTATGTATTTTTAAATGCACTATAGATGTTCAAATGAAGAAGAGTCTGTTTAATAAAAGAAAAACACAACAACTTTAATCCTTAGTACTTTCTGCAGCCATAAGTCTCTCTCACTACAACAAACATGCCTATAATCTCTAAATTACTTTGTTGCATAACTTTCATAGTTATGACAAAATATATGCATAATCCAAATAATAGTGTGCTTTTGCACTTATAGTTGCTGCTGAAATTTTGTCCGTAAGATATCTCTTACACAACTGTAAAATTTCTGATTCTTCATCTGTGTGTATCAGCCCTGTCTCACTTTGTGCAGCTCCTGATTTCTTGCAAAAACATTAGCGCTCCCTGCCATTAACCTTAAAAAAGATGCAAAATGAGAAGCAAAATTACCACTTAAAAGAGTTCATAAGAATACTCTTGAAATTCATTAACCTTTTGAAGCCAAAGATTAAAACAAGTATGTCCGCCTTGTTTATTAACAAGTAGAAACAAAGCTATTGACTAGATGCAGTATGTCTACCTTCTTCATAATTTAAAATAGACTGAGATATGTACATCAGCCATTGCCTTCCAGTTCTCTGATTTTATAATTATTCACCTGGTTCACCTAACAATAAATGAAAATGGACTGTGAAGGAGATAGACCATAACTAAAAATACAGTAAACTAAATAGCGTGCTTCTAATGTTTTGAAGAATGATATTTAAAACTTTGTTGTAGTAAGAGAGAACTCTATTAATAATGCAGAAATAATACAATTAACATTTAATAAAAAATTAAACCTGAACTCTTGGATGAATGTTTCCTTATAACAGAATACTGCTTCTTTATATTGATGGAACTAATAGCACAGTTTCAGTTGTGATAACTGTTCACTTTCAATTATGGTACCACATCAGATGGA
Source organism: Sceloporus undulatus (assembly GCF_019175285.1). Classification (NCBI taxonomy): domain Eukaryota; kingdom Metazoa; phylum Chordata; class Lepidosauria; order Squamata; family Phrynosomatidae; genus Sceloporus; species Sceloporus undulatus. The sequence continues at coordinate 43,045,546 of NC_056525.1, read as the reverse complement.
ATAGTACTGCCAATCACACACTTATATATTGATTGTCCTTTAATTACTCATTGGTTAAGATTTTGTTCTTCTTGGTATATTGTCTGTGAAAGTAGATCTGTTTAAATTGTGGCATGTGTCTGAGAGTTGAAATTGTAGATGATTTACTGAAAGATTGTGTTCCTGATGTATCATGATTAACGTTCCCCTAAAAGCAGATGTAGCATGTTAAATCTTGTTTTCAAAGAACTGTCTGGAAAAAGGGACAAAAATTTTTTCTGTTTGTAGAAGGTGCCTCTTCCTATTGAGGATTAGACCATCCTTTCAGCTTCCTTGATACCACAAGCTATATTATTTAGCCATTCTTCAGACTCTCTGGAAAGTTTTTGGTGGAGGAAGTGTGTTTTGGGAGTTGGGGTGTGGGGTGTGGGGAAAATGAGCTTCTATCAGTCCCATTCCTTCCATATTTCTCTAGATCCAACCTGGTTAAGTCTGGAAAGAGGACAGAATGATATAATGTACATGGGAGGGAGATAGAGAGGAGTGCACAAGCATAGTGAGTACTCCTAGGCTGTAATCCTGTGCACACTTACTGGGAGTAAATCATGCTGAATCCAATATGATTAGAAGTCAATTGTATTGGATTCAGCATGATTTACTTCCAGTTAGTGTTAGTGCTTAGGAGTGCAAACATGTGTAGGATTGTACTGCCAGTGACTTCAATGGTTTGGGGAACATTGCTCCAATGATTCTTTAAAAACTTGAGAGCTTGCCACAAAGATAGTAGAGCAGCGCAAAACTTCACTAGCTCTTACCCTGTTCTCATCTTTTCTACAAGAGGTGTGTGTTGCTATTGCTACATAATTATTGACACAAATCATCCTTATGTTTGTATCCTTGTCTTGGGGCAAATGAGTTAAGAGTTCCTAAAGAAGTTGAAATCTGTGTTCAGGTACTTTAATTAATTTAAAAACAACTGTTTAAACAGATGATACATTTTAGTCTAGGTTAAGTAGCAGTTCTTTATTGTTCCGTTCCCATATGATAATTGATTCAGAGATAAAGTGTTGGTTTTTATAATTTTTTGCTTCAAAGATGGTATTGATTTTTGCAGTATTTTTGCTACACCATAATAGATACTCATAATAGATAATCAGTGTGTTATACATGTGTGACCAAATACTGAACTAAATATATATATCTTAAATATTGCAGCCTGTGTTTGCTACATCATTGTGAATTAAAAGTGGCTATTAATATGACCAAAAAAGTGGCTTTTTGTTTTTTGTTGTTCTCTTACTCTCCCCCTTTTAGGTTCAAATATGCATATTTCTCTCCTTTTAAAGGTAACCAGCAATCTTACATGTAGTTACTTTGATGCTTTCCTTTATCACTTTCCAATCTTAGTAGAAAACAGATTCTAAAGCAAGGTTTTTTAAAGCACTGGTGCTGGTATGGGAGGAATAGCTATGTGAACATCTTGCTTAAATCCCCAGTGTCTTGAGATTTCAGAAAGGCTTGATGCTGAAGTTCTCTATATTTTTCAGGTATTTCAAGACCTCGAGCAGATAGTGCTCCACCTACACCAGTAAACAGACTGAGCATGCCACAGACTACTGCTGTCAACACAACACCTCCTCACAACCGAAGACATCGTGCTGTAACTGTGAATAAGGGAACAATGAAAAACAGCACAGTAAGCCTCTATGTTTAGTAAAACAAATATATTTCATATACTGTAATACTGATGATATTTACATAATCCAATATGACTAAGTCTTAAGACTTGTTTTTAGTTCTAATCAGATGGTGATTTTTCTCATTATTCAAACAGGCTACCACTGCTCATACTTCCAAAGTTCAACACCAGCCATCCTCTACTTCTCCACTGTCTAGTCCAAACCAGACCAGTTCTGAGCCTAGACCTCTCCCAGCTCCCCACAGGCCAAAGGTTAACAGTATCTTGAACCTTTTTGGATCATGGCTATTTGATGCAGCATTTGTTCATTGTAAGCTTCATAATGGACTAAACAGAGACAGCAGTATGACTGGTAAATATTGCCTATTAAATTTTTACATTGCCTTCTTTGTTTGCTGGCATTTCCTACCTGCAAATTAACATGTGTGGCTAACAAAAATAAAAATCTGATGAAGCAGCATGATTAATATTGAATGTTATATTAACTCTATATAATATTATGCTGTTAACCCTAACATAAGGGACATGTGCAAAGGGATATTGTAGCACCTTTGAAACTAACTGAGAGAAAGTTTGTAGCATAAACCTTTGAAGCTTGGAATCTTAGAATTGTAGAGATGGAAGAGACCACAGAGGCCATTCAGTCCAACCCCCTGCCATGCAGGAAATCACAATCACAGCATCCCTGACAGATGGCCATCCAGCCTTTGTTTAAAGACCTCCAAGGAAGGCTTGAATCTACTTCATTAGATGTGTGGAGTGAAATGCCTATGGGAAAACATTTATATTTATGAATGAACAGGGGTTTGTGTGGATAGTAATATAAATGCAAAATTTGTGGGTATGTTCATGAGGTGACAAGTTCAGCTTTAAGGATGGGTGTTAGGGACAAAGGTGGGAGGACAAGTATTGCCTAAAGGCAAGATTAATAGATAATCATATGAATGGTGGAGGGAATTGTTGGATTGTAGTATGATGCTGGCTACTAACCAGAAAGGAGTTATGATAAAATGGCCAAAAAAGCCTTCCTGAGTCTGGGCTGTTTAGTGTTATGTGTAGTTTGTCAGGACACCTTTGTTTCTTTTCAACCTGCGGTTGATGGACTGGAGTTTGTGGATATATCCCAATTCTGCTGTTTCTTTTTCCAATCTTGGTTTGAAGGGTTTTGTTTTTTTTTGTTCAATGACTGCTGTACAAGATGGAATGTCCAGGGAGACTGAAGTGTTCTGCAACTGGTTTTTGTGTATTTCCATTCCTAGTTTCTGATTTATGTCCATTTATCCTCTGGCTGAGAGATTGGCCTCTTTGCCCAGTGTAGAGTGCTGAAGGTTGACAGAGGGTGGCATATATCACCTTAAAAGATGAGCAAGTGAAGGTACTTCTAATGTTGCGAATGATGTAATTAGGTCCTGCAATGTTATTTCCTGAGCCACTGTATGGGCAAAGTTGGCATTTGGTTTTGTGGCAAGGTCTTGTACACAATCCCAAGCAGTTATTTACCTACAGAAGGAAACACAGCAAGGACTGGGAGACAGGTACAAGACTTTGCCAGAAACCCAGATGCCAACTCTGCCCGCACATCTACTCTGTAAATCACATCACTCACAACGTTAGAGTTACTTGCTCATACCTAATGTGGTATATGCCATCCTCTTGTCTCCAAAGACTTTCCTTAAAGCTGATGTTGACACTTTACCACTACTGTAGATGCACAATTTTGCATTGCTGTTACTAATCACACACACACACACACATGCTCATTCATGAGTATAAGTGTTCACCCATAGGCACTTCACTCCATGCATCTGATGATGTAGCCTCAGGCTGCAAATCTCTTTCGTCTCAAAGGTGCTCCATTATCCTTTTCATACTGATCCAAACTAATATGCCTATGTATTTGAATTGTGCCATAAGAGACATAGTTGTTAAAATCAGTTCTTGTGTTAAGGTCAAATATTTCTATAAAATGTAGATAAGACTATTTTCCCCCAGTATGCAGGCCTGAGAACATGATAGGATGGTGGAATTTCTTTCTTATGTCCTTAAAAAATATCACATAGCAAATTTCCTTCAAGGGTTCTGTAAACTTGTAGCTTTTGAATCTTCCTAATAGCCACACCAATTTTATGTTTTGTTTTCTCATTGTTTTCCTGGCTTCCATATTTAGAGCTAAGATTGTAGAAATTGACTATTTGGATTAAATGCATTTACTGCAGGAAATGTGTATGTTTGTGTTGTACTGATAAGAAACAATAATACTTGGCAAAGTATGTCAGAGTTGATTCCTGGTTGCAAGAATCTCTGCATTATTTATATTTGAATAAAACAGTTAGTGACAGCAAAGACTGATGGTAGGAGCTGGGATTAATAATACCAGCAAGTTTGTGTAGTTTCTGTTAAAATTTTATAGCCAGTCTGTTCCTACATATGTAGGAAATAATTGTCTTGACTCCAAGTCACCCTGTCATCAACAGGCCTGCTCAGGTTTTGCAAATTCAGGGCTATAGTTTTCTTGATGGAGTTTATCCATCTGGAATGTAGGCTGCTTTTCACCTTCCTGAGCTATTGTTGCTTCTAGTGAGTCATGTCTTTTCACAATGTTCCAAAGTACAACAGTCTCACTTACTTGCTTTACTTTACTTTACTCCCATCTTTGCTTCTTGGGAGAATGCAGGCCTGATTTGCTCTAGGACCCTTTTCTTTGTCCTTTTGGCAGTCCAGAGTATCTGCAGAATTCTCCTTCAGCATAACATCTCAGATGGATTGATTCTCTTCCTATCAGCTGTCTTCACTCTCCAGCCATATATAGAAATTGGAAATACCATGGCATGGACAATTCTAACCTTAGTATTTAATGATATGTTAATGACTGATCCAAGGTATAGGAAATCTTTGACTATTTCAGTGTTTTTATTGTCTACCTCAATATAATGTGCATCATCTGTAGTCATCAATTTTGTTTTGTTTTCTTAATGTTCAACTGTAAACCTGCTTTTGCACTTCCTTCCTTGACTTTCTTCAGTAATTGTTTCATGCCTTTGCTACTTTCTGTAGTATGGTATCATTTGGTTATCTTAAATTGTTGATGTTCCTTCCTCCAATTTCCGTATCTTCTTTCTCCAAGTCTAATCCTGTTTTATGTATGGTACATTCAGCATACAGGTTAGAGATAGGGTGATAAAATGAAGCCTTGCTTGATCCCCTGGCCAATTGGAAGCCACTCTGTCTCCCCATATTCTGTCCTAACAAAATGCAAGTTACATATTAGGACAACTGAATGCTCTGATAAACAATTTCTTTAAGAACCATCCATAGTTTTTTATAACCTACACAATCAAAGGCTTTGCTTAAATCTTTAAAGCAGTTTACAGTGGACCCTTGTTATACACTGGGGTTTGGTTCCAAGATCCCCCGTGTATAACAAAATCCGTGTATGCTCAAGTCCCATTCAATATAATGACAAAGCAAAATGGTGTCCCTTATAAAAAATGGAAAATCAAGGTTTGATATTTGAAATTTATACTTTTTTTGAACATTTTCAAACCATGTATGCTTGAATCCATGTATAAAAAATCCGTGTATAAGAAGGGCCGACTGTATTTTCTTCTGAAATTCTTTGGTGTTCTCCATTATCCAGTATATGTTTGCAGTATGATCTCTTGTGCCTCTTCCTTTTCTGAACCCAGCATGGGCATCTAGCATTTCTTACTCTATATATGATAAAAGTCTTCATTGTAGAATTTTGAGCCTCATTATGCTTGTGTGGGAGAATAATGAAGTGGTCATGTGGATACAGCGATCCCTGGTTTGGGGAGTAGGATGTATATCGAATGTTTTCAATCTGTGTGCAATTGTTTTATTTTCCATATACTGTATATACTCAACGATAAGTCAACCTCATGTATAAGTCGAGGGTCAGGTTTTGAGGCCAAAATTAAGGATTTTGCCATGACCTATGGATAGGTTGAAGGTAAAATTTGGAGGCTCCTTTAGTGTGTGTATGTGTGCATATGGCAAGAGAGACTTTTTTGCATCATTTCAGCCAAATGCATGAATGGGAGAGGGACTCTTAAACAAAAAGCAATAGCAATCAATCATCAAGGACTCTTTCTGCTTGGTTCCAGAGAGAAATAAACTCTCTGCACCGCATGGGGAAATCTGAAAGAGCTGCTATCACATTGCCATAGTGACCATAGTGTAAATAAATCAACCTGGGATTTTGGAGTCAATTTTTGGGCATACATTTTTAGACTTATAGATGAGTATATACGGTATATGTTGACTGATTATTTAGAACTGTTTATTTAGATTCTGTCTCTGTGGATTGAAGCAGCTCTATTATGTCATCTATTCCTAGTGATTTATTTTTTCCAAGTGCTCTAAGTGCACCTTCCACTTAACCTTCTAGAATTGTACATTCATCTTCAAATGATTCTTACGTGAATGAATCTGTCATCCTTTCATCTCTATGATAAATAAATAGTGCTTCAGTGTGCTGTTTCCATCGGCTTTTTATTTCTTCATGATCATATAGTGTGTTCTCCAATGGTTGAAGAACATTCCTTCTCTTGGTAGAGAGATCTTGTAGCACCTTTGAGAGTAACTGAAAGAAAAAAATTGGCAGCATGAGGTTTTGTAGATTTCAGTGAACTGCCTCAGATGTATTTGCTTTATCTTGGTTTAAATTTCCCATTGAAATTTGGGGTTTTGTGGAAGATGTCTCATGTTCTTTCTCTTTTGTTGTTGTCTTCTACTTTTCTGCACTGGTAGTTATAGTAATTCTCCTTGCCCCTTTACACAAATCACTGAATAGTTGTGTTTAGGGTTCTAACCCTATTGCTGTCCCCTTTTACCTTTGCTTCTCTGCTGTTTTTAACTGCTTCAGTAGTTTCATCTGTCATCCCTTGAGGCTTCTCTTTCTTTTTGGCTGCAGATGTGTCTTTTTGCATTCCTTTCTGACAGTATCCCCGGCTTCAGTCCAAAGTTCTTCTGTCTCCCAGTTAATAGGGCTTAATAGTGTAAATCTATTTTTTAATTTTCTTTAAAGTCTACAGGGGTGTTCTTCATGGGTGTTGTGTATTTTGGGACAGTTATTGATTTGGTGTTCTTCTTTAACTTTACTTTAATGTTTTATATTAGCAGTTTATGGTCTGTGCCAGAATCTGCTCCTGGTCTTGTTTTTTCAGAGAAAATGGAGCCTGATTTCTCTGTTGGCCATGAGGTGATGTCCATGTATACAGTTGCCTCTTTAGTTGCCTGAAGAATGTGTTTGTGATGAACAAATTGTTGGCTTCACAAAATGTCATTTCTTGATCCTAGGCCAAATTCTCCTATAATGTTTGGTTCTACTCTGTTTGGTACTTTTGCATTCCAGTTGTCTGTAACATGTTTTGGTGTGTGATCAGCTACCTCCTGAACTCCAATGTAGAATTTTCCAATTTCCTCCTCTTCTGCCTCATATTCCATGTTCCGTAATAAGTGTTGTGCAGTTACAGACTTTCCTTTCACCTCTGAGTGCATAGAATCATAGAATCATAGAATCGTAGAGTTGGAAGAGACCACTAGGACCATCCAGTCCAACCCCCTGCCATGCAGGAAATCCAAATCAAAGCATCCCTGACAGATGGCCATCCAGCCTCTGTTTAAAGACCTCCAAGGAAGGAGACTCTATCACCCTCCGAGGAAGTGCATTCCACTGTCGAACAGCCCTTACTGTCAGGAAGTTCCTCCTAATGTTCAGGTGGAATCTCTTTTCCTGTAGCTTGCATCCATTGTTCCGGGTCCTGTTCTCTGGAGCAGCAGAAAACAAGCTTGCTCCCTCTTCAACATGACATCCTTTCAAATATTTAAACAGGGCTATCATATCACCTCTTAACCTTCAATGTTCAATGTTCAATAGCTGAACATTCTTTCAGCTTGAGTCCAGTTGTGTCATTAGTCACAGCACTACTCATACTTATCTTGTACTTTTCTCCAGTAGCTTGCAGAGTCCTTCTGATCTGGGAGTCTCAAGTTCTGACACTATCTCTTGCTTCGTTTTGGACTGTCTTATCATAGAGTTTTCAAGGTAGAAGGCTTCTGAAGTGTTTTATATTGCCTTCCTCTGGGCAGAACTAATAAACTTTAGCTATGATGCTACTGCCATTTTCTCTGAGAATTCCTCTGCCACTGTCACCCCCACTACTGCTGCTGCCCAGTAACTGTTCGGCACATTTAGCCTGGCTCCTCAGTGAAAGCCTATCTGACATAGGAACCCCTATCAGAAGCCCTGCTGCCATAACCATAGCCTCTCGCCTCACAGGAGCAGGCAGTCCCACTACGAAAGAAAGGTAGTGCTGTCATGAATGTATGTAAGAGTGCTTTAGTCATATCTGGTTGAATGCAACTACAGTATTGAGCTCCTGTGATTGAGATTTCTGATAGGACTTTTAAAATGAATTGAAATTATGGCATCCTGTACAGAAAATATTGAAGTTCTTGGATAAATGGCATGAAGCAGGGATTTATGGCTTCTGGGGCCAAAATGATCCTTTTAGTTAATTGATTTGTGTGATGTCTATAGTAAAAAGGAGCAACCGCCTAGAGTCTTATAGTGCCTTAAAGGCTAACAAATCTGTTACATTATTATAGGCATTCACAGATGCTGTTCATTTCATTTGATGCATAAGGTAACCCAAAACCTATGCCATAATAAATTTGTTAGTCTTCAGGTTGCCACAGAACTTTGATTTTGTTGTCATAAAACAGATCATAAGGCTGAAAAACTTCTTAAAGTACCCATTTTATTCTGCATACCTTTTCGCAGAAGATTTTCAAAGCTGTGTTAGTCTGTGTCAGTATAAAAGAGGGAAGGCAAATGAGTCTTGTGGCACCTTTAAGACTAATTTATTTTAGCATAAGAATATGTGAAATACAAGCTTACCACCAACTCCTCTTCCTCTCACAAGGTTGGCTTTTGTATTGCTTAATCAGCTTTTTTAATACAGTCAATTAGCCAGAAATCTTAAGGTTCCTTTTCCTTCCTCAAAGTCAAACTGTTGGTTCCCTTTGTTCTCCCGCATTCCGTCTTCTAAATTGTCAGCCTTAGTGTGGACAAATTCTCACAGATCTAGAATTCATTTGGTTCTCATCTTGTTTCTTGTAATGATTCATAGCACTCCCTAAAGCCTGGTCCATGTTTCCTGACCAATGTGTTTCTTACTCTCCTCTCTTAAATGGCATTGTTATTCTGTTTGTCCTTGAGATTTATTCTCATGACTACCCTCTGAGTCCTTGTAGGTGGTTTCTGTTCTGTAGCACAGTCCAGCCATACTGTGAGCTCACTCTGCCTGTCTATGAGCCCCCATGCTCTATTACAGCCCCTATTTTGGGACACTGACTTTTCATAGGCTGCTTGGAATCTTGAGAACCTGTACCTTGCAGGAGATTGTGTGATGCCTTGAGTTGCTGATATTGAAGCAAAGCTTGTTTGGCGCACAAATCCCAGAATCCTCTATCCAGAATTAGATACTTTTGAAGTTATAGTCCAAAACAAGTAACTTTTCCAATGACTTCTTTAAACTCCATGGTCTACTCATTTACCGTATTTTCTGATGTATAAGACGACTTTTTAACCCATGAAAATCTTCTCCAAAGTTGGGGGTCGTCTTATACTCCGGGTTAAGCCCAGCCTGCTCCCGCCTTTCCAGGCCCAGGTCTCTGCAGAGGCCGCGAGGGAGCTCCACAGCCAGCACAATCACCGCTGGCCTGCTTCCTCCTTCCCAGGCCTCTGCAGAGACCCAGGCCTCCACCGAGGCCACGAGGGAGCTCCGCAGCCAGCGCGATTGCCACTGGCCTGCTCCCTCCTTGGATTTGGAAGAGGGGTAGTCTTATACGATGAGTATATCCCAAACTCTATATTTTAACAAGAAAAGTTGGGGGTCGTCTTATACACCCATTCGTCTTATACGCCGGAAAATATGGTAGTGGTAAAGCTGAGTTCCTAGGGCAGGCTTGGCAATTTCTCCAGGTCAGGGCTGTGCATCCTCTTCATGAAATTTCAGAAAAATTGTCCCCAGTTCCTAGAAAGGACAAGGGCATTTTTCAACTTAAAAAAAATAATATGATGGGGCATGAGGGAGATGGGGCCCTCCCAGGTCCAGCAAGAGGATGCACAGCCCTAACCTGTTGCACATGGGTTCATATGGCACATTACTTCTTTAATCCATTTCATGATCCTTATTTGGCAGCTCATAACATTTAGTTCCGTCTATTCTTTTTCACTCTCAATTGTTAAGAGTAATAATGTACTGGTCTCCTGCTAAGGAGGTAGTACAGTAATTTAGCCCTCTTTCTTTAAACGTTTAAGGTAAAATAGAGATTAAAATCCTGCTAAGGAGGTATTGCAGTAATTTAGCCCTCTTTCTTTAAACTTTTAAGATAAAATAGAGCTTTGTGTCTTCTTATTTTTGTCAGCAGATTTTCATGTCGAGCTGTGTGCTCACTATGCCCCTTCAAAAGATATTTCTGTATTCTATGCTTCCATTCTGAAACAAGCTTAAACATTTAAGAAAATAACAGTAAATGTCTAAAAATAATAAAACACTAAAATCAGTATTGAAAACCATAGTAACCGTTTTCTACTATGGGAGAGTGGGTGCCAATTCCAGAGAAAATGCATTCCATATCTTGTGTGACATAGGGAAATGCTGCTTTCTTAAATGTTTGAAAAGAAGAAGTGTATTCATAAGGGCCACTCCTGTTAATTCTAATAAGTGAATAGATCCATACCAAGACAAGGATTCTCATAGATAGCCAGGCATAAACTTGAATTGAGCCCAGAACATAGTTGGCCAGCACCACACATTTTTTGTACTGGAGTGATTTGCTCACAGAATTGTGCACTGGTTAGCAGCCTAGCTGTTGCATTTTGTACCAGTTGACAATTCTGGACATTCTTCAAGGGCAGCTCCGTGTAGAGTATATTGCAGTAGCCTTTATGATGTGCCAATAATTATTGCCAATCAAACTGAGTGAGAGCTGCAGCTGGTGTAATAAATGTAGTTGTACAAGCATGCTCCTTGGAACTGCTGCCTCCTGAAGATTCAGTAGCTATCCCAGGAGAGAGCAGACCCATCAAGATCATATTGAATCCCATGGCCTAAACCATACTTTCTGCTGACCAACAACACCTCCATTTTTTCTGCATTTTATTGTAGTATATTTGCCTTATTCAGCCCATTACTGAGCTCAGGCCACATACCACTTTGGAAGTGGCTAGCTGTGTTTCAGAGCTTAGTATCTACAGCTGTGCTGAGGTTGCTCCATACTCCCTAAACCATTTTAGGAATCCAGGAGTAGTTTTTGATGCATCAGCCAACTCCCCAATTGGTGCGGAAAGTAAGAAGTAATTTAACTCTGTATTCCCATAAACTGAATGCTGATACTTCTGCCTTCTTCTCTTTACTGAGCCTGCAGTATAACCATCTTGCAGCTGCAGGCTTATACACAAAGACCAATCCACCAGACCAGATTTTTGGGTTACAGGTTTGTTTTTTTATTCCTATATTTTTGTAGTATCATGCCAGTTGAAAAATTTTGGAAATCTCAAAATCTCACACAACCTATGTGCTGCTTTATCAACACTTAGATGATGCTAATAAAGTATTACCAATCTCTGATTTATGGGTTTTCTTTTCTGACCTTAGGAATACCTGACTCTTTTGCTTCATAGTTTTAAAGTCTGTTAGTTTATGTGTACACTAGCATCTGCCCTCTCTCATTAAGATTGAATCAGTAGTTTGTTCCAGTAGACTTAATTTAGTGAGAAGAGTTGAGCTTTGTTTCTGCCAAGCTAAACTGGAAAAATTCAGTAACCTGTTTATAGGATGTACAGTACTTCAGTATTTCATCACTTTGCTGTGTTATCTATCTACTCATCTGGATATATATGTGCCATGTAGTTTAAAAAAAAACACGTTAATGTAGCAATACTTTTTGCTTCATGGCAAAAATAGACTGGAAAATTCCCTGCTTTTTTCAGGTTTTGGAAACTTTATATATGAATGCACATGCAGTTGCTGACAATCTGTTAAAAAGGTTGTAAATTAAACATTGCCTTTTTTCCTGTAAAAGGAGTAGCAAGTCTTTAAAAAAAATCTTCTCTCAAGGAAAATATGGAATGTACAAAAACACCTTTTCATAGCAGCTACAGATTTCAGAACCCTTGAAGAGAGAAGGGATATTCTTGCCTCAATTGTTTTTTGTTCCTTAGAAGCTTATCCTAAGGTTTCCAGGAGGCCCTTTTGATAGAATGCAGAGAGACCAGCTTCCACTTCACACTTTATGTAAGCAGTGTGGTTGTTATGATGGTAACAAAACCTGTGAAAGCAGTTTCACAAAAAGTGTTGGTACTGGCGCCCATAAAAGTTGGGGCCATTTTTAACACAACTGTGATTACACTGATCCATGTGGAAGCAGATTCAGTGCATATGGAGCCAATATATCTGAGTTTAAGTTAAATTCAAAACCAATAGTACCTCCATACTTCATATCTGTGAACGTGTTGGCTATATAATGGGGAAGATCTTCAGGGTGATCCTGGGTGCCAAACAAGATGCCTAGTTTTCTTTTATCTGTTCTGTTCAACTCCCCATTATGGACTGTTGGCTTCCAGAATTAATTTCATTCTTCCGCCTTTCACTTTTCCACAAAATAATGGCAAACGAGTTAAAATTTGTACACTAAATGTTGTATTTCTACTTACATCTCCTTAACTTAGAGGGAGAGTTTGGGCCATCTTTTACTTTCCTTTATAGAAACTGCAGATAAACAGACAAATGTAGGATATTTTATAAGGCGGTGGTAAGATCATTACTAGAACATTTTATGTTTTCCCACCCCTAGATTTTCAGTTGCTGATTCATGAAATAAAGCAAATTTCTGCCCCAGCTGGACAGTATTTCTAAAGATCTGAATGTACTATATTTTCAAACCTAACCCTGTGGCAGTATATTTTTCTAACTTTTATTGATAGTTCTGCATGAAATCCTAATTTTTGGACCCTACTGCTGATTTCTTGTGTGTTTAACAAGCCTGCTAGTTCATAAGCTTTTAATCTGTTTTTCAAAAACCTGAAAGCTGCTTAACTTGTTATTACAGTTTCACCATCTTTAAAGTATTTTATAACTACTGCTGTCCTTTGATTTGTTTCCATTTTATTTCTATTATCTTGCAGCATCTTTTATCCAAATTCTTCTTTCTTATAAATCTTGTAAGTAGGAACTAGAAGCTTCTCTTTAATTGCAGTCATGTTCTTTTCTTTTTTGCATAATCTCATTTTTTAATTTGTATCATCATCATCCTTTGTAGCTTTTGCTCTTTACATGGGAAGGAAAAGTAACTGTGTGTGGCTTCTTTAATGGGGAAGATTGTTGGCAAAAGCAAATTAATCTGCCTGAATCAATCCCATCATTTTCTGTACTCTAGTCTGTGATCATGTCATGAATTTAAGGATTTTGCACTAACCGTGTTTTTTTCTTAAAGCTTATTTTATACAAAACTAGTGTTTTGATTTGTATGCATTTTGCATGTAGTATTTTTTCTAATTTCTTAAATTTTGCTGGATAGCTTATTCAGGACAAAAATGGCTCATGGGAAGACGCATAAAGATTTGGGTTTAGTTGCTTATGCTGTGAAAAAAATCAATGAAGAAATTATTGTTTTAAAAATATGATTGACCTTGACTTAATTTTTCTAAATTGTAAATCCATCCAATTTGCAATGAACATTGAAAACATAAGTAGAGCTTCTGTTTGTAAGACTGCAGTTGACTAGGCATCAATCCTGTGTGCGCTTATTTGGGGTTAAAATTTATTAATTCAGTGAGACTCCTGAATAAGTATGCTTAGGATCAGACAACAAATGATCTTTCCCCTTTGTGTACAGAATTCATCAAATGTCATAGATTTGAGTTGATTTAGATACTTTAGTACTGGTGGAATCAAGCTGTCCTTTTTGTGAACATGTCTCTGTATAATAACCTTAAACTGTTCACCTTTTCTAGACATGTCAAAGCACCTAACTGTTGTCTCTTGGAAATTTTCCAAACCTGTAGGGAAAAAGTATTCTTATTGTCAGCACCCTCTTACTGACTGAGAGATGGAAAGAATGAAGCAATTGCATGTTTGTACAGGGTGACAGCACAGAATTATAAACACATGAAAATTGGCTTCTGCTGAGAGAAATATAGACAAAGAAAGCAAAGAGCCAACCCCTTTAGCCCCCTGATGTATCATTTAATAGATATATCAGTTCTTGTCCTTAATCCTTGACACCAAAGAGATCCAGGGCACAATTCCACATGCATCCAGGAAGCTCCATCTTCCTGTCTTTCCACTGTCATTCTTGTATCTTGTAAATGCCACTCCAGCTGGTATGCCAAAGAGGTGGCCTCCAGTAGAGCATGTGGAGCCATTGATGAAAAGGGAAAAGGTTTCAAATGTGTCGAGTATTTCTTTGTGGATCTCTGGATCCTTATCCATTTTCCTTCAGAATGCTTACTCCTCATTGGCAATTGTCCCTTTTAGGGTTCTTGAAGTGGTGTTAAAGAAAAAATGCAAAAGCCTACCCATAAAATTTTTTAATCACTCTATATGCTACTCAGTACTTTCCTTAAACACATTTTTCATGGTAATCTGGTATTTTCCTGTGTCTGGAGCTTGTATAAATGTAGTCTTAGCTTCAGCAACATAGAAGTAATACCTTCACAACAGTAACAAAAGATAAAGGGAGATAATTGTGTAATTAAGAGGAACTTGTATGACTGAAGTGGCAGAACCAGTTTTTGGGCTCATTAATAATTAGTAGAGAAATCTAGGAAAATGAAAGACATGGATATGAAAAAAATTTGTAGAGATTTCATTGAAGGATCTCTTGCTGATGTGCATTGCTGTAAATTTGAATGAAGCAGAGACCTCCGCTAGAGCAGCATGAATAATGCCTCCTAGAGCGCTGAAGGAGGCAGTTGATATGTGTCTCCACAAGGGGTATAACTTCTCATTGCTTGCAGACATAGTCATATATTCCCTAAATGGTTTATAAACAGAGGCAGCAATCCAAATGTAACAAATTAATGACTTTTATGATGACTAAAATTTGACTTGATCTTTGTGTCTAGGATCCCATGAGCCTATTCCGCATATTGACAAATGTAATGAAACTTTGTGCTTTTCATTTTTTGTTTTAGCTATAGCAACACAAGCTAGTGTGGAATTTCGCCGGAAAGGATCACAAATGTCAGCAGACACTATGGCTTCCAATCCCATGTTCGATGCAGGCGAATTTTCAGACAACTATGAATCAGGCAGAGCAGAGGCCTGTGGAACACTTTGTAGAATATTTTGTAGCAAGAAGACTGGGGAAGATATATTGCCAGCCTACTTATCCCGGTACTGATTTGATTTTTAAACAATAATCTTGGAAGAATATGCAGTTAAATATCTGTGTTAATTCTAAAAGTTCCTTCATGCCCCCGATACCCAATTTTGATTAAATGAATAAGGAAGTATTCTGCGAATTTGGGTTTGATGATTAAGCTACTTTGCATGTTATATATTTAATAACTAGTCAAAATTGGGTGGGTAGAAGAATTTCACTGTTTTAGAATTTTTTAAGTTGAATAAAATACAGGACTTCCTCTACTTTTGTGCAAGAGCAGTGGCGCACAGGGAGCAGCTGCTCAATTATGTTTAAACACTCTGACAGTAGAAGAGTGTGGATATAATATGGCTGGTCTCATTATCTGCATTTATTCTGTATGACATAAACATGGAATCCCATAACACTTTTTTCACATATGTATATTTTGATGTCACTTATGGAGGGAATGCGCATGTTTGACTAAGAACAGGCAATGCATTTGACATGCTTTATTTGAAATATTTAAAAATGTTCAACAACACTGCATGTTACAGGTACAGTGGTGCCTCGGGTTACGAAAGTAATTCGTTCCGCGGCCGCTTAAGAGGCCTTTTTAAAATTGAGAGATAAACTAGAGGCCCCAAAACATGACAAAATTCCCTTTCAAAATCCTTAGAGGCCATAAGGGACATTCGAGGTTTAATAGTACAGTGGTACCCCGGGTTACAAAAATAATTCGTTCCGCGGCCGCTTTCGTAACCCGAAAAGCCTTCGTAAGCCGAATTGCCATAGGCGCTAATGGGGAAAAGCCGCGATTCCGTGCGAAAAAGCCGAAAAAAGCACCAAAAGTTTTTTCGTAACCCGAAAAAACATTCGTAACCCGGAACAATAATTCCCTATGGGATTTTTTCGTATCCCGAAAATTTCGTAACCTGGGTATTTCGTATCCCGAGGTACCACTGTAGATGGAAATGGCTACTAGAAACTGCACATACATATTGAACTTTCCCTTTATTCTCCTCTAATACGTGGCATCATATTATTGACGTAATACTCTATTGTGCAGTTTCCCTGTTTTATGATATTGTTTGCTGCAGGTAGGATAACATATAACATGATCACCAACTGATATTTGTGATGTTCATACATGACGCTGGGAGAAGTAGAGAACTCTTAAGAGAAAACTCTGCTTAATAATACAATTTTAGTAGTATCTCTGCCTTCCATGTAGCATGTAATTCTGCACTTAAAACTGATGAGATGTTTACCGTATTTTCCGTCGTATAAGGCGCCGGGGGGTATAAGGTGACCCCCAAGTTGCCCGCCGGCAGCATCCCTGGCCTCCTATACGGAGGTCTCGCGCCGGCTGGAGGGGGCCTTTCTGGAGGCCTGAAGCAGGATCTGCGGCGGCTGGGCTCTCGCTGCCATTTTTTTTTTCAAAAGGCGGCGGCGGGGAAGTGGCTCCAGATCCGGCCAGGCCGAGACAAAGAGCCGGCCCCTTACTCCTTGCCACTGCTGCCGCCGCCACTGGAAATCCTCCGCTCCTCCAGCGGCTTCAGAAGTCCTCCGCTGAAGCTGCCGCTGCCACCTGGGATCCTCTGCTCCTGCAGCGGCTTCAGCGGAGGACTTCTGAAGCCGCTGGAGGATCGGTGGATCGGTGGTGGTGGCAGCGGCGGCAGCGCCGAGGAGTAAGGGGCCAGCTCTTTGTCTCAGCCCTGCTGGCTCTGGAGCCGCTTCCCCACCGCCTTTTGAAAAAAAAATGGCAGCGAGAGCCCAGTTGCCGCGGATCCTGCTTCAGGCCTCCAGAAAGGCCCCCTCCAGCTGGCGCGAGTGCCGGATGGCTGGGAGAGGACCCAACAAGGACCCCAGAGACAGGGAGGTGGCTATGCCATTCGCCTGTCTCTGGGGTAAAAAAAGGCGCATAAGGCAGACTCAAAGAGTCTCCTTATACGCCGGTAAATACGGTATTTATTTTTTCATGTAAATATGCTTTTTAAAAATTTCACTTCTTCCCTATTGTGTGTGCATATGTGCTTTTGAGTCACCTGTTGACTTATGGTGACTCCCATGAATTTCATAGGGTTTTCTTAGGAAAGGAATACTCAGAGGTGGTTTTGCCAGTTCCTTTGTCTGAAATATAGCCTACAGCATCTGGTATTTGTTAGTGGCCTCCCATCCAAGTACTAACCAAGACTGATCCTGCTTAGTTTCCAAGATCAGACAAGGCCTGGTGCCTTTAGCATAGTTAGGCTACAATTCCATATTATTGATCTGTAAACATTTTCAAGTGGTGTATTTGCTTCTGGTGGTATACATGTAATTAAATAGTAGCGTCAGTAAAAACAAAGACAGATCAAGAGATTTAATCATCTCTGTGATCCTGCCACACACTCTCAGAGAGCATTAGATTATGGTCTTCTCTTTTGTGGATTCTCCCTTCTATCATGCATGTACTCTGTCTTATTCTAGCAGCCTACATGGAGAACATGTATTTGTAATCAAAGCTTTAAAACTCTATTTTAAAATGTTAGAAAGATTTCTTCCCTGCCTCTGAGATACAGTGAGCATTCTCTGTTCACTAATGCTGTCCAACCTGTTACTTCGTAATTAAAAAGGTAGATATGGTACATACATCCTTATTATATTTAAATGTAAATGCTGAATGTTTCCTTTGCTAATAACCAAATCTCAGTGATATTAGGTTCAGATGGTTCTTTATTACAACTCACTAAATCTGTCTTTCTTTGCCAGATTTTACATGCTTTTAATTCAGGGTTTGCAGATAGCAGATTCCATTTGCCACCCGGTTCTGGCTAGTATTATTCTGAACTCTCCTGCATTGTTCTGCTGTGACCTGAAAGGGATTGATGTCTTAGTTCCTTATTTCATTTCAGCACTCGAAACTATTTTGCCTGACAGGTAAATATGTGTATTGCATATATTTGTTTTAGTTGTTAGCTTCTGAATATTTTTAGAAATCCTCTTTTTGCTATGACTACACAATTAAAAATGTAGACCAAGGTGGCAACTTACTATGGTGCGTTACAGACCACCCTAAAGCGGGCGGTCTGCCGCCGCCGCCATTCGCTGCGGGGGGAAGCCCCAGCGGCCAGACCGCGATGCTTCCAGCCGCAGTAAAAAAGGAGCGCTGAAATGGCGCTCCTTTTCAAAAAGCGGAAGTGGCGCCGCGAGGGGCAAAGTGCGCCCTCGCAGCATCACTTCCGGTGTGCCACGTCTGGATGCTGTGCGTCCAAGACGTAAAAATGACAGCGCCCATGTGGATGGGCGCTGCCATTTAGGACGCGCTCTGCACGTGTTGGGAACAGGGCCGGTTAGGAAGGGGCAACCCTTCCTAACCCTAGGACGCCCCTTCCTAACCCTAGGACGCGTGGAGTGCGTCCTAAATGGCGGTCTGTAACGCACCAAAGAAAGTTATTTAGAGCAGAGAACCATGTTAGAAAAAGGAAACGGAGGACTTGTCAGCATCTTCCTTTAGTGGTAAAGTTCTTTTAGCTCGTAGATGTCATGCAGCATACAATTTATGTTGTGTGAAATACTTTTCAGAAATGTAGATTTGTGATATCCACATCTGTTTTGTTCTGCCCCACTGAAAATAACAAAAGGAGTCAAATAATATTTTAAACTCTTTTTAAAAGTTCTTTTACAGTTGATTTGGTACACAGGCAGCATGAAGATACATAACAAAGAACTGCATATAATTTTATAGAATGTAGTAGGCTAGTGGTTAAAATAATTTCTATATGCAGAAATTTTATAATAGGCAGAAAGCTAAACTTGTTCACAACTGAATTGTTACAGAAAAAAATGCCCTTTATCAGAGGTGGGGGCAGGCTGTATCTGGCCATAAGAAATTATCTAATTTTGCTTTTGTTTTATTTATCTCTACTTTCTGTCCTTCTGCCAAGTTGCTTGCTTGGATATCCAATAAGCTTTGTATTTTATTAAGAATCAAATTAGCTTCAAATGTTCTTCCAGAAGTCACATTATCCCATCTGTGTAATAAGTACAAAGCTTTCAAATGTGTACCAATTATGAGTTGTTTTATTTTTAGCTACAGTTGCCAGATTAGGTATGAGGAAAGGCTAATGTCACCCCAACTTTCACTTACAGCTGTCACCTCCCAAAATGGCCAGTGGAGAGTGGGGGTCGGGGGGGGGCTAAAGTTGCTGGTGACAAGAAGATAGCTCAGGTCTCCTCAGAAACCCTCTTCCCCCATTCTTCACCTGGGAGAAAGCTGAAGGTTGGGGTTTGGAAGATGAGGTACCTTTGATTGCCTTGACAGAACTTTACAGTAGATTCTCTTGCTGCACAGTCCATTCAAGATTAAAGTTACAAGAGCCCTGTCTCATGTCCAACCTGCCAACCATAGTCTCAGCACACATTTTAAAGGCCTTGCTTTTCGACTTTCAGTATAAAGACAGGTATTATGGTCCGTTACAAATGGGCCAGAAAGTACGCGCAGAGCGTACTAGGGTTAGAAAGGGGCGGTGCTTCCGCACCCCCCTAAGCCTAGTGCGCGCTCTGCGCACACAAAATGGCAGCAGCCATTCCACCTCTATACGGGGCGGCGCGGACGTGACATTGTCGTTCCGCGCCAGGGCACTTAGTGCGCCCTTAGTGCGGAGCAGGAAGGAGCTCCGTTTCGGAGCTCCTTCCTGGTTTGGTCTGCTGGGCGCAGCCTTCACATGACTGTGCCCAGCAGACCAAAGGAGAAAGGGGCCAAGCAGCCCCTTTCTCCTCCTCCCCGCTGCCACGGGGTGTCCTTGGGGCTTGAAGCCCCAAGGACAACCCTTTCCAGGCTGCGGGGAAGGGGCCTTTTGCCGCTTCCCCGCAGCCTGAAAAGCAGCAGATCGGGGCCTCAGCGGCTGCCGCTCTGGACACTGAGGCCCCGATACCCCGGGGAAAGGGGCAGGTGTAGCACGCCCCAAATGGGCGGTCTGTTTTCCGCCTATAAATCCTTTTGTTTGAAGCAGAATAAGGGTTTTATGGCTGTCTGCCTGCACACCTGAAGTATTGGTATACTAGAACATCAGAATACCCCGATGCAGACATTGGACTGGTTCCTGTTATAGGTGCCCAAAACTGGGCTTGATGGAAGTGGGTTTCTAATGTAATAGGATGCATTTTTTTCTCTTTCAAACAGAATTAGTTGATTGCAAAATAATGTTTTCAAATCTGATTTTTATTTATTTATTATTTTTTTGCAGGGAACTCTCGAAGTTTAAAACATATGTAAATCCCACAGAACTAAGAAGGGCCTCTATCAATATTTTACTTTCCCTGTTGCCACTTCCCCATCATTTTGGAACAATAAAATCAGAGGTAATCAACATCATCATTTTCAGATATGTTTAGTACAATTTTAACCTGATTCTATTTGTTGTACTTTCAGATCAGCAATTAGGATGGAGCACTTGGGTATAATGAAAATAGAAAATGAAATTGAGTATAGAGAAGAGAGACTTTAATTCACAAAACAGATTATTATTACTAATCTTGTTATTATACTACCAACAGTTGGTTCTTGCATCGATTTACATATACTTAGGATAAAACATATCAAGAATTGGAAAACCACATGCCTCACAGTTATGTCCTCTTGCCATGACACTGGATCATTTGTATGTTTATGTTCGGGGGTAGCAGTGTACTATATGACACAGGCTTTGTAACAGCAAATTTTAAAAGTCTAAATATCTGTTTATGTGGGGCATCAACTGGTTCGCTTTTCATTAAGTGATAAGTTAGTTACGCATCACTGGTTTGCTGTTTTTATTTTGCTGAAGGTACATCAAGGTCAGTTTTATGTTCTGTTTACTGGCTTCATTTAGTTTTCTTTCTGTGCCAATTTCTTCCCTTCCCAGGGTGATGGTAAGGGTTAATTAAAAAATTGATACATAAGTATATCAGATACCTGTTACAGTTGTAGAAGAAAGACATACTGCTTCTACTAGTTTCTAATTTCTATTACTATAGATAATAAAAACTGTGTTTATTTTTCAGGTTGTTCTGGAAGGAAAATTCAGCAATGACGACAGTTCATCATATGATAAACCAGTAACTTTCCTTTCTTTGAAGCTGAGGCTTGTGAATATACTAATAGGAGCACTGCAGACAGAAACAGATCCCAACAACACTCAGATGATACTAGGTTGCTTTTTTTGTTTGTTCTCACTTTTGAAACTGCTTGCCCTTGGTAGTTCGGGGTTTATAATAGGAAGTGCCTAAATACTGACAGCTCAGTTTCTCAGAACGGAAAAGACTACAAGTGGCAGTAGGTATAGCATAAATAAACTTCAAGCCATCAGTGTTGTTTGCATGGTTGATAGTATCAGCGAAATACCATCAGGGTGGGACAAAACATGGACTTGACAAAGAGGCAGATACAGGATGCAAAAGATATTTAGAAGGAAGTCAAGAGAATGGTTTTGATGCAGACAGGCAGTGAATGGCTTGTCTCCATTACAAAGGAGTTACCCAGATTGAGCAAGAGCTATATTGTAGCACCATTTATTTATTTATTTATGGTATTTATACCCCGCCCTTCAGCCTTAAAGAGCTTAGAGCTATGTGATAGGATAACTCTTTACAACAGGAGTCGGCACTGTATGGCCCTCCAGATATAATTGTACAACAGCTTCCAGCATTCCTCATCATTAGCTAAACTAACTAGGACTCATGGAAGTTGCAATCCAACAACATTTGGAGATCTCGTCCCTGGTGTATGTGTGTGTGTACATGTGAAGGCTGTGCTATCTGAAAAGTCCTCTGCATTTTTTCCAGCCAGGAATAGCGAGTAAATTTGTGAAATAGCCTGCTCTGATTTTTTGTCTCTTTTTTCCCAACTCATAGTGATGAATTGGTCACTATTTCTGAAAAAGAATTATAAAGTGTAATATATTGGGTGTAAGCATAATAATATTTGTTTATCAGATGTCCCTATTTCCTAAACAAACAAACAAAAAGGCATTTTGGCAATGGTTGCTGCTGTTTGGCATGATGAACATCCTTGTCATTATCATGTAAAGAAGAAGAAACAGTAAAGAGATATAGACTGTGCATTTTTTTAAAAGGATGATTGTCTTAGCATTTTATAAAATTCTGTAAAATGTGGCAAACATCCTATTCCTGAATTCAGGGAACATTTTGCAAGCATCCTACTGTTGAGCTGATTGCCACTATTCTTCAGATTCAGGCTTCCTATGGTGGCAGAAAGTTTTTCAGAGCAACAAAATCCTATCTCATCTTTCTGTTTTACTGTTTGTATTGAAATTATTTTTCCCCAGTCTTCTGTAAAATATTTGGCTGGCAAGTGTGGAAGTTCCATTTTGGTTCTGATGTATAATGTTTAAGAGAGAAATGCTAGTATGTTAATTCCTAAAGTGCACAAACAGTATACAGCCCCTACTGTTTCTTATACACCAAAGCTTGAGCTAATGCTTATTTAGCAAAAATAGCATCAACATAAAAGAGGGAGAGATGTCACCAGGTTTGGGAATACCTTGAATTTTACCCCCCCCCCCAAAAAAAATCAGGAACCAAATATGTGCATGGAGCCCCTCAAAATATTCTTATAAGGACTGAGCATGTTCAGTAGCAATGGATTGCTGACCAATTGTTGGTGGGGTAAAGTACAATATTGGGGAGAAGAGACAGAATGGACTGTCCTGGGAGAGGACATGTGTTTGTCTGGAATCTTGAACATCCTGTATTGCAGGGGCCACTTGTATTCTAGAAGCTTCCTCACTTAACCCCTGTAAAAGTCTTCATAGAATTAGTACATAAAATATCTGAGCTTTTGGAATGTGCCTTGTTTGCTTTCATAGCAAATTGTTTTTAAGACACAGTTAATGAGAATGATAATACAGTGTTTGTACTCTCTCACACATTTTCATATGAGGGTCATTCATGCCTAAGGGGAGTTCAAATATATTTCAGCTGTGAAAAGAGGCACTTTTAACTAAACTAATATTGAAATTAGTGGAACCTAGTTGAAAGCAAGCAAACATGGAACTGAATTAAGTGTGAACACTGACAATGGCTTTTATCCTAATGTTAGTTGTTCGTGCATTTTTCCTAACCTATTCCTGAAAATTACTTGATCTATATATTTTAACATAACAAATTTCAGATGTAAAGTCTATGTATTTTTGATTCTGCAGGTGCAATGTTGAACATTGTGCAAGACTCAGCACTTCTAGAAGCCACTGGTTGCCAGATGGAGACAGTAAGATTCTTTACTTACTTTGAGAAGGGGTGCTGGGCTCCTTGTTTTGTTATAGCAAGTTATCCCATTCATACCTGTCTGAGTTATGAGAAAAAATGCTAATTCTAGTGACATTCAAGCCTGTCCTCTGACTTAACAGAATGGAGGTGAGAATACTGTTTCAAAAAGCCACAGCCGCACAAACAGTGGCATTAGTACGGCAAGTGGAGGAAGCACAGAGCCAACTACTCCTGACAGTGAAAGACCAGCACAAGCTCTCCTAAGGGATTATGGTAAGCAATTGTACTTCTTAAATATTTTCAAAGATACCCTAGGTCACAGATTCCATTTTTATTTAAAAAACAAACCAAAACCCCAGAACCTTCTATTTTGACAAGAGATTTTCAGTTGAAAGACTTTGGGTACTGTGTAGATCTTAATATAAATATGAGGGGGTAATGTTTTAGTTTTGCAGTGAATGATCAAAATCACAATTCTGATGGTGATCATAGATTGAAGATGGTCAGTGATTAAGGCTGGTGGAGATTAGGTAGTGTCAGTTGGCGCAAGCAAAAAATCAGCACACTCATAAGCCCTGCAATTCCCAACAATGACCAGCAGCCTGAGCTATCTGGAGGTGCTGGGTCAGAATTCCAATAGATCAGTTATAGACAATCAGAGTTAGCAATAAAAAGAAATGAAAATGAGAGTAGTGTTGAAAGAAAGAGTATATTATAAGGGGGAGAGGGAACTCATTTTAAAAGAGTTAAAGGAGAAAAATTGGATAGAAAATAGCATACTGGCTCAAATGGGAGAGAGGGAATGGTCAGCCGAAGAATGAAAACTGATAAGGAGGCAAAGCAGGGATAGCAGAAAAAAGGACCCTATCAAATCTGCAGGACAGAGGTGTGCCCCAAACGTTTCCAGCCCTGCTTGGTGTTCTTCCTCGAGAGGCCTGTACAGAACACTCATAATTTTCCCAAAGCGATTAACAATTAGCAGCATGGTATGCAGCCAAGAAGTATGGTCTTGAATGTTTTGACCTCTTGGGGGCCTTGTCACAAGATGAGCCTAGCATCTACTCACTACTGTTAACCTTCCAAAGCACAGAAAATACTTTCTTCTGTTTAGCTATCAGGACTGTGGAACCGACAGACTTTACTGCTCTAACCTGTTCATTTGCCAACCATCCAGCAGGTTTTATGGATGAAGTTAACCATGCGTAACTTGTTGAGGAAGCACATGAGCACTGTCTTATGTTTTCAATATTTTTTTTGCCCTCAGTTTGCTCCTTGCAATAAAGAAACCAGTTGGTTTTTTCCATTTGACAAACCCAGGCCTTTTATGATATGCTGTGTGGCTGAACAAAGAGTTTGTAAGCCACCTTGGGTCCCTTTCTGGGAGAAAGGCAGCATAGAAATGAAGTAAATAATAAACAAACAAACAAGCAAATATTTTATGATCTCTGTTCAGAGGACCTACAGATGGGCTAGTTAGGGAGGAAAAGGGGTTCTTGGGTAGTGATGGTTTTGCAAGGAGAGCTGTAATACGTTAAACTTGTTACAGCGTTGTGTTCCAAATTTCTTTTGGTAAAATCTTTATTGTGTCCTGTACTTAAAACAGCCTTCAAGGTACTGCCAAGTGCATAAAGTATATAGTTGGTTTCTCTAGGATGGTGTTGTCTCTGTGGCTTTCTTTTTTCAGCTGCTCCAGTGTCAGAGCACGTTGGCCTCATTTTATCTGAGAGGGAGAAATACAACTTAATATGCTGTGTTGTGTTCCAGTTTCTTGTTTTTTGTCTAGAGTTTCATGTGCTTTACATGCTTATACTTTATGGAGGCTAATTATAGAGTGTTAACTGAGCCTGTCCCTTTTTCTAGTGTTGGTCTGAGAGATCCAGAATTTTGCAAACTGTTTGTCATCCTGTTGGCAGCTTTCATTTATATTAATCAGAATGTTCTTGAAATTGGGTGTGCTTTGTTTGTGTTGCAAATATGTTCAAAAAGCAGTGGCCTGCATCAGTATTTGAGTATTTAGAATTACCTTCAGGAGTTGGTGAATGTACTGACTTCTCTTATAGCTGTTTAAATGTATTTCTTTAGCTAGTGAATTTAACTTGGAACATCCTTGTTCAATAGAAATGCTTTTGTTTTCATACTTACCAATTTCACACTGAGATGTTACAGCTTTATGGTATATTATATATTGTCTGGAGTATATTGTGAATGTTCTTTAGCAGACCTCTGAGCAATAAACCAAAGAACATAGCACATGAGCATTACCAGCAGTTTAACTGGACAAATGGATGCCTCAAACAATAATCTTTCACAATAAGAGGGAAGAAGACACAATACAGGCCTATATGCAAAGTTTAAAACTAAAAATAAAACCAGAAAACAAGCAGCATGTACTAAAAAAAATTCCCACCCCTTCACTGGGCTACAACCTCATCTGGCTGTCCCAGTTTCCTACAACCAAGAAGCTGCCTCTGCTGCTTGCATATTTAAACTAACCTCAGTTGCTGCCTCCTCTTAAGAACCAGAATAAAAATAAAACTAAGATAAGACAGCATGCAAGCAATTCTGATATGTACAATTCAAACATTACATGGATCTTTTTTCTTTAATGCAAAATATGAGCTACAAAGACTTCGTATGCAGACATTTCTATGATCTGCACTAGTCAACCTTTAACGCAATTTTTTTCAGCTTTGGAAGAGCTTTCAAGCTTTCTAGTTTGTTTTTAAGTGGGCTTGAGGCTACTGCTGTTGCCTATCCCCCCATTCATGGGATTAGGGGCACAGCTCCCTCGTGCAAGTGGAAAAACCATCAATATAAATAGAAACTTATGCTATATATTTTAACCTGAGAAAACACTTCTCTAGGAATCTCTATGTCCTCCAGTGTGACTCTGTGGTCAGCTTTTTCCAGCTGACCACAGAATCATGATGGAGGACTTAAGAGATTCCTAGAGAGAACATAGTAATCAAGTTCACGAATCATCAAATCTGTGAAAGGAAAACCAGTGGATGTGGGACCAACGGTACTCAGAGTCTTCAAGAAAGTTTACAACGATATAAAAATAATAACCACATAATATCAGATAATAAAACAATAATAATAATAAAACACTAACAAAAGATCATAGTAATAAGACAGCAGCATTATATTCCTAAGTCAAAGATGTCCCTAGGATCATGTAACACTTAGGAAAAATTGAAATTTAAAAATCCTGACCTGCCACCTACATTTTGCATCTAAATGCAGTAACACAGTGCAATTGACTAAACACCAAAATGAAAACTGTTAAATGTATTAACTGTGCAGTTATCTATTATAGGCAGTTTGTTTATGTATTTATTACGTTATTTATTTAAAGTATTTCTGTATTGCCTACAAGGGCTTCTGAGACAATGAACAAATAAATGTCAGTTAAAACAACACAATGATTTTAAAAATACTCTTTAAAACTCCTAAACACATTTTTTAAAAAAAATCCTAGAATCCAATTTTAAAACAGTTTTAAAAAAAAAACAATTTTAAATATTGCATGTCATACAAAAGAGCACTGCTTGGGTTGCCTGCTGGAAAATTAAAAGAAACAGGGCCAGCCTAACTTCCTTGGACTCATAGTTAAGGTGTTGTTAGAGAGAAAGCTCTGTTGCGTATACCCACCAACCTAACCTCATGAGGTGTTGGGACATACAGCCTCCTCCTCTGAAGATCTGGCAGGCTCATATGGGAGGAGGCAGCTTCTCAGATATCTTGCCCCTAAGTCATATGGCTTTGTAGGTCAACACCAGCACCTTGAATTGCATCAGAAGTTAAGTGAAAAATGAGATCAACTATTTTTATATGAATATTCATATACAAATTTCAGGTGCTAAATTTTTCATTTAAACTCATACAAAATGTGTTTTCATAAGAAATCTGAGTTATCAAACTGAGTACAGAGGGATTGTCAAAAATTGAAGAAGATTAGTAGTACTGTAATCCAGTGTTAAATTTACTCTGCCACACTGAAAAGGTTCTCCTCACAAACAGCAAAAGTTGTGGTGGCGTAACTGGCAAAACTTGCTGGATCAACATAGGAAAAACAATTGGGGACACAACAATACATTATGCATAAAGGTCATACTGAGGTGTGGAAAACTTTTTGGTTCCCAACTTCTACAAGAATTTGAATATCAGTAACTAAAAACAAGATTTTTTTTCCTAACTGAAACGATTAAATGGATTTAACTAGGTATCATGCTGTAACTGAAAAATAGTTGGATGGGGTAGGAAGATTTAAAAAGAATTCATAATGGTATCTGAAGTGTCTCACTCCTAAAGATGGAAAGTTTTACAGATATGAGAGGGCAGAACTAAAAATACAAATGCACAGTTTAAATACTCAACACTTATTTATTTTTGGTTTACCTATATTTATATACCATTTGGATCCAAAAATTCCAAATTAGTGTACATCAGCAAAACAATATATGTATATACAATACACAAATTAACATAATACTGTTTATGTAGACCATAAATAGATATTAGTCTTAACTAGAAAGTACGGTGCACCTTTGCCAACTGCGGGCTTGCCATCTGCAGTTTGAGCTTCCGTGGACAGTAAGCCCTGGCTTTTTTAATGGATGAGCATGTGGTGGCGCAAGCAGGAGCATGTGCCCATTGAAAAGAATGGGACTCAAGGTCCCATGTTTTTTGTTGTCTGGGGAAACGGATTCCCACCCCAGATAGCAAGGGCACACTGTAGTGTCTTAGGTAGCTCAGTGGTTAAGTCTTGACGATTGCAAGATTGGCAGGTCAACAGTTCAAGGCCCAAGCGCCATGATGGAGTGAGCTCCCATCACTAGTCCCAGCTTCTGCCAACCTAGCCATTTGAAAGCATGTAAAAGTGCACGTAGATAAATAGGAACCACTTTAGTGGGAGGGTAACAGCATTCTGTGCTAAGCCACATGATCACAGAGTTGTCTTTAACAACACTGTTTCTTCTGCTTACTAGCAGAGATGAGCACCAGCCCCTACAGTCAGACACAACTTGACAACCTTGTCAAAGGGGAAACCTTTACCTTTTAGCGTCTTAGGTAATCATGTCCCAGGTTGTTGAGGCTTTAAAAATTAGCAACAGAACTTAAACCTAGCTTGGTAGCAAATAGGCAACCAGTGAAGTTCTGTCAACAGAGACTATGTGCTGCTGGTATGTTGTCCCACTTAAGCATAGCTGAAGCATTCTGCACCCAGTGCAAATTTGGACCACCCTCAATGGCAGCCCTACGTAGAGTGCACTGCAAACAGTTCAGCCTTGAGGTTACTCAGGTCTTGGACCACTGTGGTCAAGATGTCCTGGTCCATGGCCATAACTGGCATACTAGCAAAGCTGATAAGAGGCACCTCAAACTACTGAAGCCACTTGGGCCTCCAGTTACAAAGAGGGATCCAGACAAAGCCCCTGGCTGCAGATTTATCCATCACAGGGAGTATCATTCTGTCCAGAACAGGTAATCCACTTGTCCCTCAGACATGGAACTCCCTCATCATCATTTAGCCACAGTTTATCCTTTTACTGTTACCATAAGTGATGGCATCAAAAGCTGTTGAAAGATCAAGCAAGAGCAATTGTGTTCCCTAGTTTCTCTGTCTGTCTGTCTGTCTGTCTGTCTGTCTCTCTCTCTCTCTCTCTCTCACACACACACACACACACACACAACAAAGGCCATCAGGCTGACAAAGGCCAATTCATTTCTGAAGCCAAACCTGAAATGTGTATAGTCATCAGTGCTTCTTAAGCTATCTGACAAGCATTTCTCTCCAATATACTAGTGAATGGAACTTTAATGTGCCCATTGGCTGCAGTTCTTTTTGGAAGCCTTCCTAGGACCAGAAGGAGATAGCTCAGGGACTGTCACTGATCTACAGATTACCACTTTTAGTACTGGTCTAGATAAACTGATATCTGTCAAATTACCTGCAAAGACATCCTTACAACACTCACAAGGACCTTCCCCCCAAAAAAGAATGTGTGCAATTAGACAGTAACTGTCAAGGCTCCTGGACTATAAAGTGAAATTTGCTAGGAGAGGCCACATTATTGCCTCTTTAAGTACAGCAAGCCACACTTACTCACATTAATGTGTTTATTGTGTTTATTTGCTCATTCATTTTATATCCTGCCTTTCTCCTGGTATGAGAGCTAAGGCATCTTATAATATGAATTAAATGAAAGGACAGTTAAAAAACGATTGATAGAAAAATTAAAAAACCGTTAAATAAACAATCTTATTAACACATTAATTTAAAGGGGTTAAAATACATTTAAAACATCAGAGAAAAAGACCATTCTGCCTCAGTCAATTAAGTCAAAGACTAGTCTACATACTGTATACACTCGTGTACAAGTCGACCTCATGTATAAGTCGAGGGAAGGTTTCAGGGTCAAAATCCTGGATTTTGATATGACCCATGGATAAACTGCAGGTAAAACCTAGGGGACTATAAGGAAGGATGGAAAGGGGGAAATACCATTTCCGTCCCTCCTTCTCCTCTGGACCTCTCCCAACCGATTCCCAGGTGCTGGAGGAGAGGTTTTAACCTCAGATTGAGAAAGGAAGCAAGTGGATTTAAATAGAGAGTTGTTTCCATAGGAAGCAAGGTCTTGCAAAAAGGACTGGTGACAGAAGCAGGTGGTTTTAAATGGAGAGTTTTTTTCCATAGGAAGCAAGGTCTTGCAAAAGGGACTGGAGAGATGGTTTTAACTTGAGAGGTTTTTTTTGATAGGAAGCCAGATCTTGCAAAAGGGACCAGAGAGAGAAGCAAATGGATTTAAATGGGGAGGGTATTTTTATAAGAAGCCAGGACTTGCAAAATGGACTAGAGAAAGAAGCTAGTGGATTCAAATGGGGAGTTTTTGCCATAGAAAGCCAGTACTTGTAAAACAAACCAGAGAGAGAAGCAAATGGATTTAAATTGGGAGGGTATTTTTATAGGAAGCCAGGACTTGCAAATGGACTAGAGAAAGAAGCTAGTGGATTCAAATGGGGGGGGGGGGTTTGCCATAGAAAGCCAGGACTTGTAAAACAAACCAGAGAGAGAAGCAAGTGAATTTAAATCGAGAGGTTTTTCCATAGGAAGCCAGGCTTGCAAATGAAGCAGAGATAGAAGCAAGTGTTTGGAGAATGGGGAGTTTTTCCGATAAGAAGCAAAGGCTTGCAAAAGGGACTGGAGGGGGAAAAGAACTGCTGTTCGATGGAGATTGGGGCATCAGGCTTGCTTGCTTGCTTTAGGACTTTTCTAAACACTACTGATGTATTGACCCTTATATAAGCCTACCCAAAATTTTAGAGTCAATTTTGGGGCATACATTTCTTGACTTATAGTCAAGTATATATGGTAAACAGTTTTTTGCCTGCCATTGACAAGAGCAGAGAGAGTGCCAACCAAGCCTAGCATGGGAGCAAATTCTACAGCCATTGAGAGCAGCCACTGAAAAGCCTCATGCCTATGACAATGGTAGGACCAAGAAGATCATTTTGGGAGATTTCAGATAGCCTGCACCTATACTATGTGGGTCTTGTATAGACCATAACTAGCACTTTGAATTCTGCCTAGAAATGGATTGGTAGCCAGTGAAATTACTGAGTTATGTGATTCCCCCTCTAACCAGCCCTGGTGAGCTGTCTGGCTGCCACATTTTGGATCCGCTAAAGTTTCCAAACAGTTTCCCAAGACAGCCCGAAGGCAATGTAGAGTACATTACAGAAATTCAAACGGAATGCATTAAAAGCCTGTATCATCTTAGCTAGATCTGACATATCTAGTGATAAAGAAGCCTTTACCACCTCTGCACCCACTCATCCATGCCCCTTTCAGCTAGTTTTAATCAGCCATAAAGAGCAAGCGAGAACTTAGTTGGACATGTTGCCTCAAGCATTTTGTCAAGGCTACATCATCTAAAACTGATACCAAACAACTTAGATTCAGCATTGGAAACCTCAGTTGGGCTTTCCAAAATTAGAGGTTTACAATCTTTGTGGAAACTAGTATTTAGCAAAAAGGTTGTGGTGCACTTAACGCACAAAAACTGGTTAATTATCTCTTACTGTGTGTTTATTTGTTCAAAGAACAATATTCCTTTTTTCAGCTGAATAAGATTTCCGAAATGGCTTACAATCATAAATAATAGACTTCCCCCTGCACTTATTCTTATAGTTTAAACGACATAGCTAAAAGTGATTGAGACATCTGAAAATCAATGTTTGGGAAATGTCTCTAGTATAAGCATATCAAGATCTACTGAAATAATTTGTATCAGTACATACGTTATCCAATAAACACCCAGTTGTTTTTCCTTCACATTTTTTCCAGCTAATGGCTACCCTAAGGCAACCCTGCCACTGGGTTTTCTTGGCAAGATTTGTTCAGTGGAGGATTGCCATTCCCTTCCCCTGAGGCTGACTGAATGTAACATGCCCAAGGTCAGCCATTGGATTTTCATAGCTGAGCAGGGATTTGAATCTTGATCTCTAGGAGTCCTAGTCCAACACTAGAACCACTAGATGATGTCTAACACTAGTTCAACACTCAAACTACTATATGATGCAGGCTCTTAAACCCTAGTGGGGCTTTGTTGTTGTTTGCATATGTGAACTGTTGAATGTGTTACTTCCTAAACATGTGTATTTTGTTTTCTGTGTGCATTGTGGCTGCTTTAGCTTCTGCCTGATGGACTGCTTTGCTGATTGTTACTAATGCTTAGTTGTTTTCCCTCCCCGTGGTGTGTGGTATTGGGGTTTATATCCTAGCTCTTCATACAGATACAGCAGCTGGACTCCTGATTCGCAGCATTCATTTGGTAACACAAAGGCTCAACGCACAATGGAGACAGGAAATGAGCATCTCACTGGCTGCATTAGAACTTCTTTCTGGTTTGGCAAAGGTGAGTATCAGGCAGACACGTTTCCAGAGACTCTGTCAGTTAGATTATGGGATTTGGGTTCAGGCTTTTCCAGCCAGAATTTTTTTCCTATTGATATCATGGAGATCTTTTCCTTCTCCTTGGGGAATATCTGTCAAGAACTGGCAAAATAATTTGTTCCTTCCTGAGGAACCATCACTCCCTTAAAGAGTGTGTTATTTTCCCACTCTTTTAAAGGAATATTTTTTTCTCTGTTGGAAAGGAAATTATACTGGTTAAACAATTAAACAGAGTAGCATGTTTTGTTGTTGTATGCCTTCAAGTCATTTCTGATTTATGCAACCCTGAGGCGAATCTTATCACAGGGTGTTCTGGGGCTGAGAATGTGTGATTTACCAAAGATAATCCAATGGGTTTTTATGGGTAAATGGGGAACTGAACCCTGATCTCCACAGTCAAAGTTCAGCACTCAAACCACTACATTTGTTTACATCTCTAAAGTAAAATGGATAAAAGACAGGAAGATCTTTGAAACCGTATAGGTAAAGTAGATAGAGGAAGGCCGAAATCAAGAATTCTTTTATGTCTTTTTCTATCATGTAACATCATTTCAGTTTTATATTCTTATATGAAGCTCCTTCTTTTTCTTTTGAGCTTGTAGCTGCAGACAACAAAGCATAATGGGGAGGGAGGTGACTTTCTGAAGCTTCAACTTCAACATCTGTCTGTATTGCTCACTTCAGGTGAAGGTTGGTGTTGATTCTTCAGACAGAAAGAGAGCAATTAGTTCTGTCTGCTCTTACATCGTGTACCAGTGTAGCCGTCCAGCCCCTCTCCATTCCAGAGATCTTCACTCCATGATAGTGGCAGCATTTCAATGTCTCTGTGTCTGGCTTACTGAACATCCAGACATGCTTGATGAAAAGGTGAGTGAAACTTCACTGTTTTCCAACTACTGGAAACTGAATTACTTTTCCACGGAATGTTTAAAAATTTACTGTGACAAGCAATTTCATCAGCTTGGAAAGTATTCCCGATGGAATATTTGGTATCTATATCAAGCAGGATGTAGCATAGCCAGTGCCATTTGAGCTTGTGGTAGAAAAGAAATAGAAGAGAAATACTCAGGATGCTCTTGTGAGATTAAAAAAAAAGTTTACATTTATTGTTTCAGGAAATCCACATGGAATAGAAAAGAAGATACACAAAAGAATATTATCTATATTTTAGTAGAAGAGCCTCTAAATGTGTGGATTTTAGCTAGCATTTGTTATGGATCTGCAGCACATGGATGCTCCTTTCTCAGACAAAGGGCCATAGAAGACTAAGAGGCAAAGCAGACTAGCATAATACCTTGGCTTGGGGGAGGCATGGGGGCATGGGATTTAAATGACACATGCCCCCAAGCTGGCATCATGCCGGCCACTCGCCCATATGGTGGATGTTGTGGCACTCCGGTGGTGCAGTGTTTATACGCCGCATGTTTCCAGAATCTCCATGGCTTTTCTTCTCCCGAAGATGGGACTCCTGTTTTCCTGTTGGGTTTTTCTTCCTCCCACAAAACGAAAAGCCACCCCTTTTCTGGTGCAAAAAGGAGTGACATTTTGCCGTTTCTTTTTGCTCCAGAAAAAAGCTGGATTGGGACCATAATGTGCAGTTGCTGCAGCCCCAATTCTGTGCTTAAAGGGGTGGCGTCGTCTGTTGAGGCCCTAACTTCTGCAAGAAGGGGGGAGGTGACCTCTGCAAGCAGGCAGGAAGCAGAGAAGATTTGAGTACATAGATCAGTGAAACAGGTGAAAACAAAAGGGCAAGCATGCACTCTAGAGCTCCCTCTGTCCCTAATTACTATATACATACGTTGATGCCTCTTCACTTCCAACACCCCTTCTCATCTTTCTCAGGAATTGGAAGTGGTCTCTAGGAATCGGCTTGGTAAGAATGTTTGCAGTCATTTTTTTCTGATGCAATAGAAGAAATACTTCATCTCAGTAAGCCCCTTCTATTGCAGATCTCTCAACAGGTGATATTTCACTTCAGTGTACTTAGTGTGCAAATTGACACTCTCCATCTGTGAGAGTTTTATGCAGCTTTGATTATCGTCTAGAAGCTCTGTAGGCTTTGGCTCAGCTGTTCCTCTAGCAACTGACATAGCCACATAGGTTCTTTGCATTCTTGAGCAGCTGATGCATATTCTGCTTCAGTAGAAGAGAGAGAATGTAACAATATTTTGTTCCTTGCTTGACCAGCTAACTGCTCCACCTCTATAGAAGAGCAGGTTCCCACTGATAGATTTGCAATCTGTAGTGTCTTCGACCCATTCTTCATCTGTGTAAACTACTAGTCTGGGACTGCTGGTGGCTTGCAGCTTTAACTTTACATGTGCAATGCCTTTAAATATCTGCCCGCTCTTTTCACTACATTCCAGTCCTTTAATACAAAGAATTCTAACTGCTGAGGCAATATCTGGTCTCATGGCAGCTAGGTATAACAGCTTTCCTATAGCATTTCTATATTGATTATTAATTGGTAGAAGCTCCCATAGATGTTGCCACTCAGTTGGCCTCCTTGAATCTTAAGTGTTCTACAGGGTCACAAATCTTTTGTTCTTGACTGAGGAGATAGCTTCCGTCTTCCTCTCTTTCTATTTGTATCCCAGATAAGTAATGTCTCCTAGTCTTTTCTCTTCAGTTTCTTTATTTAAATGGCTTATGATTTCTTCACAATCATCTTACAGAGTTTACAATTGAACATTAAGAAAAGGAAAATACAGTTGTCCCTCCAGATCTAAAGATTCTGCATCGATGGATTCAACCTTCCATAGATATGAGAATATTCAAAAAGTATTCCAAAAAGCAAATATTGATTTTGTTGTTTTATATAAAGGACACAATTTTACTGCACCATTGTATATAATGAGAGTTGAGCATCTATAGATTTTGATATCTACAGAGTGTCCTGGAACCAAACTCCAGCCCATTGTAATGACCACAAATAAATTACATAACTTTAAAGTAGATGATTAAGACATTGAATAGTTCAATATTTTTCATACCTTGGGTTAACCATTAATCAGAATGGAGACTGCAGTTAAGAAATCAAAAGAAGACTATGAATTGAAAGGGCAGCTATGAAGGAACTAGACCACGTTCCTTAGGAGTAAAGCTGTATCATTGAATACCAAAGTCAGGATTGTTCATGCCATTTTATTTCCAGTTTCAATGTACAGTTGTGAAGCCTGGACAGTGAAGAAAGCTGATAGAAAAAGAATCAGCTCATTTGAAATGTGGTGTTGGAGAAGAGTTCTGTGGATACCCTGAACTGCCAAAAAGACAAATAAATGGGTCCTAGAGCAAATGAAACCTGAACCCTCCCGAGAAGCCAAGATGACAAAACTGAGACTGTTTTACTTTGGAAATATAATGAGAATAGACGACTCACTGGGAAAGAGAACGGTGCCTGGCAGATTAGAAGGCAATAGGAAAAGAGGAAGACTACTTTACCAATGGATGGACTCAAACCAAGGAAGCCACAGCCCTAAGTCTGCAAGACCTGAGCAGGGCTGTCGATGAGAGGGTGACTTGGAACGCTCTCGTTCATAGATCACCATATATCAGAGTCAACTTGATGGCAGTTAACAACAGCAACAGTGTGCGATTGGAGGTGGTGTGAGCCTGATGCAGACTTAGATACTTATGCCCAGTACCACTGTTGCACATTCTGGTGTCTTTTCTTCTCCTGCACCTGAGGGTTTGAGGCAAGAGTGTCTTTGGACCTGAACAGACAGGCCAAAATAAAGCTGCTTCGGGTCACATTGGAAGTATGAAATTGAAATGATGCATGCGTCCTAAGAGGTCGGAGGCCACGCCAAAACCATGCTCCCACCCTAAGGACTGGAGCACAGCTTTGTCGCAGCTTCTGGCCTCTTAAGATGTGTGCGTCATTTAAACATCATACCTCCAAAATGACTTCAAGCAGCTTTATTTTGGCCTGTCTGTTTAGGCCCTATAAATCACCACAATTTTTAATTAATCAGTCTGTTCTTTGTTTTATTTATTAGCAGTGAAGTTCGTGAACCAGTTGCCTGGGCTCTACTCTACCCTAATGGCAGTAGTCTAATAAACTAATGGTAGGCAGCACATTGCAAATAAACATGACAGTTTCAGTGGAAGGATAGTCTGTGAAATATATGGTTATATTTAATAGAGGCTAGGTGGAATGTCTTGGAAGCCTAACTGGTAAAGCTTGCCCAAAAATAACTTGTGTGTAGTGGGAAGTTATTTCAGTGACTTCGGGCATTCCATTTCTTTGATTAAACCAGCGGTCCCCAAACTGTGCCCTTTAAGAGATTTTGGACTTCAGCTCCAAGAAGCCAATAGTTGGCCAGTAATCTGGGATTTGGGAGTTGAAGTCTAAAATCCCTTAAAGAGCACAGTTTTGGGACCACTGGATTAAACCTTTGCCAGTGGTTATATATGTTGTTGCAGGAAATTAACAAACAGTTGCATGGTATGGTTCTTTCCCTCTAGGACTGTTTAAAAGAAGTGTTGGAGATTGTGGAACTGGGCATCTCAGGAAGTAAATCCAGAAGTAGTGAACAAGAGATCAAGTACAAAGGTGACAAGGAGCCAAATCCTGCTTCTATGAGGGTGAAGGATGCAGCTGAAGCTACCCTCACATGGTATGGAGAATTAGTGCAAATAATTCAGTTATCTGGCATTGAATAGATGCTCAGAAAATGTTTAGTTCAGAACAGTGATAGCCAAATTTTTTTACCTAGCAGTTCAAATTCTCCTTAGCCAATTTGCTTGGCATGCT
The DNA here is from genome assembly GCF_019175285.1 of Sceloporus undulatus. NCBI lineage: Eukaryota > Metazoa > Chordata > Lepidosauria > Squamata > Phrynosomatidae > Sceloporus > Sceloporus undulatus. The sequence continues at coordinate 43,008,508 of NC_056525.1, read as the reverse complement.
AGTTTTAGTTATGATTTAGTAGTAATAGGAACTTTTCTTTGAAGAAATTAATGTTTTTGTCTATTTTCTTTCAAGTATTTTCTATCCAAGTCAGAATTTTCTGTTTCTGCATTTTTTTATAAAGCCTTGCTTGTTCAGTTATGTATGTTAGGAATTTTATATATAACTACTTATAGCACTAGATCATGGGACAGAGTTGCCATTGAGCCAACTGTTCCTATCTCCAGCACTGTAAAAATGGATTTTTCTGCTATGCGTATTTTGACTAAGCCATTATTCTCTTGGCTTGTAGCATCATGCAAATACTTGGAGCTTTTCCTTCACCCAGTGGTCCTGCCTCCCCTTGCAGCTTAGTGAATGAGATCACTTTAATTAAATATTCCCGTCTGCCTTCTATAAACAAATACAGTTTCCGCTACTTTGTCCTGGACAACAGTGTCATCCTTGCAATGTTGGAGCAGCCTCTTGGGAATGAGCAAAGTGAGTAAATCGATTTTGTGCTTTCTCAAGCCAGTGTGTGTCAGAATCAGAACAACAGCAGGAGTGGTATGTTGTGTTTTGCACACTTAAAATATTTATGTCCCTTCTAGATAGAATTTTGTTGAAAATGGAATCACTGGTCTCTACATATTAATATCTAGTCAGTTATTCTTTTAATTTATATTATTTAAAACAGTCATACCTCGACTTTCTACTTGCCAGGGGCTACTAGGCAGTTTTCAACAAAAAATATTTTATTAATATTAATACAATATAGCAGGGGTAGGCAACCTGCGGCCCGCGGGCCGGATGCAGCCCGGCAAGGCCTTGGGACTGGCCCCAGCCCGGTCTTGCCACCGATTGCCGCCGGGGCCTTTGGGGGGCAATTGTCTATAGAAGCCTCAGAAACATGCATTTATATTAACATTTTTTAAAAAATCAGAAATTTTTTTCGCATGTCCTCCATTTTTTTTTAAAAAGTGTCTTCCATTTGGAAATTTTGTCCTACATTTGTCCTGGTTTATTTATATATTTAATTTTTTTTAAAAAAAAACATTTAATTATTTATTTTTTGGCTTCGGCCCCCCAGTTGTCTGAGGGACAGCAACCCGGCCCCCGGCTCAAAG
>NC_056525.1:42985505-43007302 GCF_019175285.1 Sceloporus undulatus | reverse complement strand
ATAGAAGCCTCAGAAACATGCATTTATATTAACATTTTTTAAAAAATCAGAAATTTTTTTCGCATGTCCTCCATTTTTTTTAAAAAAGTGTCTTCCATTTGGAAATTTTGTCCTACATTTGTCCTGGTTTATTTATATATTTAATTTTTTTAAAAAATTATTTAATTATTTATTTTTTGGCTTCGGCCCCCCAGTTGTCTGAGGGACAGCAACCCGGCCCCCGGCTCAAAGAGGTTGCCTACCCCTGCTGTATATACACCACTCACTTCCATGCCAGCATTCTCTGTAGATGCCAATCCCAGATGCTGGCAAAACATCAGAAACAAACTCTTCTAGAACATGGCCACAGAACCTGAAAAACCCACCAAAAACTAAGAATAAGTTTACTTTTCCATGTAAAAGCCAACAGGACAGGACAAAATGAGTCTCTGAAAAGAGCATTCCACAATTAAAATGTAAATAAATGTGATTATACAGCTAAAATGGAGAGATATATAATTGAGAGAACCACTGAAAACTTTCAAATGAAAGTTTTAGCATTGGCTTTTGGGGTTTTTTTTAAGCAAAAGCTGAAATGATGTTCATATTGAATGTTGCCAAACCACTACTCTTTATTTCTCATCTTTAAGCCAAGCTCTCAGTAAAAGTGTACAGTAGCTACAATTTTTGTTTTGCTGTCAGAATAAATTATATAAGCAAGGCAGACTTATTGATGTTATTTATGCAGTCCCATAGGATGCATGAGTATTACTACCATGTAGTAGGCAGGATAACTGAATAAGATAATTTACAGTGCAGCCTTGTATCAGTCTGCTCAAAAGGAGGTCTTTTGAGGTTTGGAATTCACATGAAAGTAAGAAGATGTAGGGTTGCAGCCTTAGGAGCTTAGTGAAAGAGAAGGAATTTAACAACATTTTGGAGGAGAAGGCTATCAGTGGCTACTATTTGTGATGACTGCTATGTATTACTGCAGTATCAAAGGGCAATATGCATCTGAATACCCATGGCTGGGGAATGTAAGGAGATGGTTGCACTTACACTCATGGTTTGGCCTGCTTGTGAATTTCTAACATAACAATCAAACAGGATCTCAATCAAACAAAACACCTAACAAAGAAAAAAAAGTGGGGATTCAAACAATCCACCAAAAAAGTAAATATGAAAATGATATTTTGAAAAAGTTTATACAGAACACAGAATAACAGAAGTCTCAACACAATTCAACCATAGCTTATAGACAGTGACATATAACTTATTCACATGCGTACAATACAAGAACATAAGCGTAATGCACAGTAAACATAAGCGTAATGCATACAATATTGAGGGCAGCTATATAGTAACAGTAGCTTCAACTTACGCTGCACATTGAAGTCACAAATCCATTAGCGTCCATTTCATGTTTGTAACTGGAAAAGCCATATACAGTCGCCCCTCCTAACGTGTGGATCTGGGATCCGCGACCTTGAATACTCACAGAGGGGCAACCTCTGTATTCTCCAATGGTGCACACCCCCCCCACAACTCGCGCCCTGCACACGCTTACACACATGCATCCCATTCAAGCCTATGGGGCTTGGATATACGTGAGCCTCCGTTTTCGTGTGGGGGTCCGGAATGCATCCCCCAAGAAAACAGAGGACCAACTGTATTGTCTGCAAGCTATATGTCATTGTCAAACTGTGCTGCGGAGTTGTACAGGCTGTAATAAAGAATTGCTCCTGGAAATGTGAAGCTATTTCAAAATTTCTTCACTTTTGGTTTATATCAACCTTAGGTACTATGTTATCAGGACTCTTAGTAGATTTGAATTGATTTAACCAAGGAGCATAACACTTGAGTTATACTGTAAGCATTCAAACTAGTAAAACACTGTTTGGATCCATGGGTATGTACAAATATAGGAAAATACCGAGTTCATAGAAAAATACTGTACAATGTATCAGATAAATCTCTATAGGGTATTTGAGGATACTGTGGGCCAGTCCATCAATCCCACCCCTGGATCCCTTCCTAATGTCTTAAACACAAATCATGTCTGACCAACTGCATTCTTCTCCTGTACAGAAATGGCAGACTTAAGGGCTATACAGACCGGCCTGTGGGCGGGCTGAGGGCTGAGCATCCACACGCTCCAAGCCCTAACAACGACGCCCAGGCGCCATTTTGTTATGCACCCTTCTAGACAGCATGCGCCATGATGACGCACCTCTGGTGCAGCACCCAAATGGCACAGCGCCAAAGGGGTGTCATCATAGTGTGCCTATCACACCCCTTCCAGGGAGCTAAAAGGAAGCCACTTTTCGCAGCTTCTTTTTCCTCCCTTCAGGGACTGGATCAGTGTTGATGCATGTGGTTGCTGTGGCACCGATCTGGGATGAAAAGGGGCCACTGCATGCTGCCCATCTGTATAGCCACTTATATTCTTATTTGCAGATTCAACTTGTTCATTGACATTGCGAATCTGCTGATAATAGGATATACCTTTTGTATTAATTTGCTCAGTTTCTTGTTTAATTTCTTAGTATTAATATGATAAGAGATGGTTCATTCAGTTGTGTTTCTTCTTCAGATGATTTTTTCCCTTCAGTCACAATTCTGATTCGTGGGATGTCTGGAAGGCATGCATGGGCCCAGCAACTTTGCCTTTTGCCAAGAGGAGCCAAAGCAAATCAAAAGGTCTTTATCAAAGCTCAGCATGAAAATAACTTGCTGTGTTACACATGCATTTCCAAACAGCTCTCAGATGTCCAGAGAAGCGGTAATATTATATTATCCTTGATGTACTGAGTTACTCATTGTAGTACCCTTTTATTTTTGTTTTCAGTCAGACTTACTGCAGCATTGGCGATTCCAGTTTTGCATCTTTTGCAACTGTGCAATGAAGAAGACTGTACAGTAGACCTTTTGTATTGGCGAGTGTTTGATTTCTCTCCCATGGATGCTAAAAACCAGATGATTGTGGTTCATATTATTCAATAGTAATGATGTGAATGCACACACTTCAATGTGTGCTCGTTCATGTCACCACTCTTGAATAATTTGGGCTGTGGTGACCCGTGGGCAGTCAGATTTGCGGATTGGAAGCCTGCCGATAGGGAGGGCACACCATAATTTTATTCACTGAAAAGGTCTGAATAAGGATTCTATTTCTCTTCTGATGCTACACCTCTTATGTACTGCTTTTCTACAAACCTCACCAAGATGGTGTGCAGTAACTCGACTGACAGCATGCACTGGAGTTTTTGTGTAGTAATTGTCATATTGTTGAGTTTAGGGCTGTGTTGTGCCAAAAAACATCAAGCTGATACAGGCTAAAGCAAAATCTCTCTCATTGCCTTAGCTTTTCTATTATGAATATTCAAATGCATGTGGGATGCATGTGGGAGTATCACTCATCCTTGTTCCAAAAGATTTCATAACACTCTGTAAAATCTGTCAGTATTTGTTGTGATGTTGCTTATATTATTTTGGAAGAACTAATTATATTGCTGTAAAACAAGAGTATAGACAAGCCATATAGCTGCCACAGGATCTCTTAAAGCTGCTGTTATATTAGAGCTTTTAACGTCCATGTTTGAAGGTATGTACAGACATAAGAATACCTATGTGCATACTTGAAGAAATGCATATATATTTATGTCTGGCTCTCCTTGAAAAGCATTGCGACACTAAGGTTGGACAAAATGCAGCAATTAGATTGTTGATGGAAACTAGACATTTTGTCAATGTTATGCTACTGGCTGCCAGATTGTTTATAGGCTCAGAAAAAGGTACTAGTATTAACCAAGCTAAATGGCTGGACAATTTGCTTACTTACAGATCTATTCCCATATGTTTCTCCCTAGGTCGTCATCTAGGGCTCTAGATTTAGTTCTCCGTTCTCAGGGAACTAGGCACGCAGCCACAAGATACAACCTTTTTAGTGGTTGCCCACATCTTTGGAATGCTCTGCAAACAAGGACTAATCAGGCCCTGACTGTTCTATGTAGCCAGTTGTGCTAAACCTGTTGAATGTGTTAGTTCCTATTGCTGCTTGTATAATGCTGCTTGTATAAACTTGATAGATTTTAGGGTTTTAATGTTATTTTAAGTGTTACTGTATTTGTTTGCTTTGAATTTCCCCAAAGAGGTAGAATATAAGCTGTAAATTATATTTTATTATGATCTATGCAACATCTAATCAGAACTTCCTCTATGTCTATAGTTTTTAATCTATTCTAGTTTGATCTCCTCCTTTTGATGGAATAAACTTGAAGTTTGGGTCAATGCAGAGACTACCAAACTCAAAGCAAGGTCTTTAATTTAGAATGAAGTAAACCATTAAGGAAACTGCTATAAATGATTATTCAAGTGTTGATTTAGTAATCTTTTGGAAGAATTTCTGTTCCTTATTCACATTATACCACACACCACCCTGAGATCTGCTTCACCATTAGATTATTCCTTCTGTATTACTGTGTAGCATTTGACACATTTAAAATAAGTTTTTTTTTTTCATTTCTTGAAATAGATGTTTGTTCCAGAGCCTCGCCCTGCACCTAAAAATGATGTTGGTCTCAAATATAGTGTGAAGCACCGTCCATTTCCAGAGGAAGTAGACAAGATTCCTTTCGTGAAAGCAGACCTAAGCATCCCAGACTTGCATGAAATAGTTACTGAGGAAGTAAGAGGTTTATAGTATTTTGGTTTATTTTCTGTGTTTTATTCAAGTAAAATTTGTAACATTTCATTGAGGTCTAGGGACATTTATTCTAGTGATGTTTACTGCTTTACCAGTTTCTGCATTTCAGAAAAAGAACAGGCCTGATTTACTTTGTGTTGGAGCAGTCTCATCTTTGACTTTCTTCCTCTGTGCTAGACATACAAATGAAGTCAGGTATTGCTGGAGCAGATGTTTTGAAGAAAGTTAGTGCCAGATTACAATGGAGTATCCTATTGTTTTTATTCCTTCCATATCCTGTGTAGGTGAAAGGTTGGTTGGTCAGTCCATTCATTTAACACTAATAGCAGCTGTTCATTGGTATCAGGCATTGATTCAGGACTGTTACAGTGCAGGTGTGGAACAGCAGGTGCTTTTATCTTTTGTAATCTAGCAGTTGATGAACAACAGTGGTCAGAATTTTATTAGGTAGAAAGCTGGACAAATAGCTACACCTTTTTCTGGCATTCAGGTTTGATGCTGTTTAACTTATCAGAGTTGCTGCTCCTATTTTTCTTAGGCTGCTGTTAGATTCAGCAGTTTTTGATGTCTAAAATGAGGGTGTTAAATATATTTCAGCTGGAGGAGCGGCATGAGAAACTGAGAAATGGTATGGATCAGCAAGTTCTTTATGAGAAGTCTATAGATCAGCAGATGGAAGAAGACTGGAGAAAGAAGAATTTTCCTGATCCAGTCACGGACTGTAAGCCACCATCTCCTGCACAGGAGTTTCAGACAGCCCGCCTCTTCCTCTCTCACTTTGGATTTCTGTCACTAGAAGCACTGAAGGTGACTGACCTTCATCTGATATTGTACAAATGACTGAAGTCAATCCCAACTATTATTTAATGTTGGTTCCAATACTTACAGTCTACATTAAGCAGGGCTTTATGATAAAACAGAATAATAAAACAATGTCATAAAAATTAGTTTCATAAAGAGTTTATCCACTTTGAGGCCACTTGCCTATAAGGATGTAAAACTACCTTAATATATATTTCAGAAAATGGATATGTATGTGGTAGAGAGTTCAGACATCAGATTTGAAAATAAGGTCCTTTTTATTGTTCTATACTGCTGTTACTTTCATTATGTTAGTGCAGTAGTGAGTTTTTTTCTGGATCACTTTTTTGAACAAGGCTGTGTAGACATGGTTGGGCATATGCTGTGGACCCTCATCCCACCAGAGAACCACTGATAAGAAACCAGACCTTGGTTCTCCTCTTCACCATTACAGCTTATTTGTTCACCTTCCTTTTGTTTTGACCCACTGCTTGCTCACTGGTTCTTTGTCTGATAAGCAAGCAAGTGGCAGCAACAATAAGAGAATGAGCCTCAGCAGCTGCCTGCAATGGTGGTGTGAAAGCGGAGTGACTGAGAAAGGGGGATCTTAGAGGTTGTCTTGCCCAAGGCCTTTAAAAAACTTGAAGCTGGCTCTGTGTTTGAATAACACTTCCAGATGCTAAATGAAAACTCCAAATGTATTTTTAAAATAATCTGCAAAGACGACAACATTATTATTGTATCTGTAAATGCAGAAGAAGCAAACTATCAAATAGCTCCCATCCTTTTTGGTTGATAATATTTTTATGTAACACTTAGACTCAAGATTTGAAAGAATACTTTTTCTGCTACATGAACTATAACCTCACCCACAAACCCCTACTGCACAATGCTTCGGCCTACACATTTTTATTAGCCTAATTTATATGTACAGTGCGCCCGCGGCATACGTGGTTTTCAGCATATGCTGAAAGCCACGCGGGGTGCAAGGGGCGGCGCATCCCTTCATGTTCAGTGAGGTGTGCGCACACCGCTGCATGTACGAGCCCCATTCAGTTAAATGGGGCTTGAGCACACGTGGTATTAGCTTTACGCGGGGGGGGGTCCAGAATGGATACCCGCGCAAAGCAAGGGTGGACTATTTGTGTGTTTAATGGACTTATATCACACCTTTTTTCTGGTATGGGACTCAAAGCAGCTTATAATAATTTAAAACAAACTTCAGCTGAAATCTTATTTTATAAAAGTCAAAAATTAATTAAACAAACCTGCTTAAAAAGCACATAGTTAAAACAGTTTATACAAGTTAGCTTAATCTTCCTGGAATGCAGTAAGAAAAATGTGACTGTTCTGTGTGATTTATTCATTTGCAGTATTTATTCATCAGCTCTGTTCTCTCATGTTCTGTCATGCAACTCAAGACAGTGTATATTGATAAAGATTCCTAGATGGTTTCTCATCCAGGCATCCACGTAGTTTCAAGAAGATTACTGCACCATGTAATTTCAAACCACAATCTGAGACTCCTCATGTCAGCAATCAGCTAGTATTAATGCATGCATCTCATTTATCAAATTCATTGCATATTAAGAAATCTAAGTAGCTCATCATACTATAAACAGCTTTTATAAAAATCATGGAATACTAACACAAAACTTGTATTGCTTCTTTGTTTGCTTAGGAACCTGCTAACAGCAGACTACCTCCTCACCTGATTGCACTTGATTCTTCTCTGCCTGGGTTTTTTGATGATATTGGTTACTTGGATTTGTTACCATGTCGTCCTTTTGATACTGTTTTCATATTCTACATGAAGGCAGGCCAAAAAACAAGCCAAGAAGTAAGTGATGTGCTCATTTGCGATATTTATTATTCTTGTTTAAGTTACTCTGATTCTACCAATTTTGGGGGAGAATAAGGAATGATAAAAGACCTTAAATTCTTTTCAGTGGCTAGTGAAAGACGTGCCATCCTGCAATTCCCTTGGCCTCTAAAGCTTTACTAGGTTGTGCTCTCACCTGGTTATATCTTTACTACATTAACAGCAAGAAACTTTATTTTAAGAAGAGTGCTTTTGAACTTTTAAATCTAGCAACACATTAGTACAGTTCAGTTGTAACATACTGAAAACAAATCATGTACCCATGTACTCCTTCTTCAGGAAAGATGCAATACCATACTGATTTTATCAGACCAGTGTGTCACATGGTATCTAAGCTGGGAAAGTAGTTTATGTGTGCTTGGAAACAAATTATGTCCTACTAGGATTTTTTTCAGGGGTAAGTTGGGGCAAAAACAACTAAAATCTGGCATTTTGAACATTAACAAGTTTTTTTTAAAAAAAATATGTTTATGTGGGCTGCAGTCTGCTTTGTCACATGTAGGCTAGAAGCTGATCCTGGTTGGTAAACTTAAAACCATGGTTTCTTAGTTTTATTTTTATGAGAAATGTTTAATAAAGCATGATACCAGTGCTGAAACAGGTCATGGAAATGGTGAAAAAACACAAGTGTTATTTTTGGTCCAATAAGCGCATGATCATTATACCTGAACCAGACCATTTGGTTCTCTTTCTGTTTGAATAGGTGCCATACACATTTTGACGGATACTCATGGTTGACAAACTGTTTGTACAGTATAGTCAGATCCTATTATTTTTTGATGCACTTACTAGAAAACTTTGTACATCAAGACAGCACATGTGACAGCACATTCAATTTTTTTGAAGTGACTTTAATAAGGAATTACTGATCTAACTTCCTGTTCTTTCTGCAATGCTTTTCTTTTCCCTGGCTTGTTGCCTTCCTTGCTTTCAGATTTTGAAGAATGTAGAGTCTTCCAGAAATGTTCAGCCACACTTCCTAGAGTTCTTGCTCTCTCTTGGCTGGTCAGTTGATGTGGGAAAACATCCTGGTTGGACAGGGCATGTTTCAACTAGCTGGTCCATTAACAGCTTCTGTGATGATGAGGGATCAGAGCAAGGTGAGAAGTGTTTATGCAGAGCTTTCTCTGCTTTAATATTTTCTGTCATTAACATGCTCTTGATCTTATTGTTCCACAAAGGGATAAAATTGAGGGTTAGCCCTTGCAGATTCTCCAATTTTGAAGTAGGTCCTCTGCTCCAAGAGCTTAGTGGTTAAAATGGCCCATGAAATGAACACTAGCTAATCTGTAAAAGAGGGGATAAGAGGCATGTGCATTCAGTGCACTATCATCTCAGTGTAATTTTGAAAGAAAGAGCCTCAAGTTGTTGAATTGTTTTTATAGTGCAGTACCCATTCAGGGCCAAAAAATTGTTCTCAAATGCCCTCTAGGGGAATGAGGATTATTTTTGCAACTTTTGGGGTCCCTGGACTGTTTTAGACAGAAGAAAACCTTTTTTTAAAAAAAAAGGGTGTGTGGTGTGGTAGTGCAATTCAACTCTCCAAGGTCTGTTGGGATGGCTAATGCAACCACCTAGTCTCCAGCAGTTGTCCACTTTTATTATAATGCCTCCTTTTCTATGGATTTTTGGTAGAGATGGCCAGAGAGATCCTGCACTAATCCTCTTTTGATGCCTGTGTTGGCATTATTATACTTACTCTCAGGTCCTTTGATACAACAGTAAGTGATCATGCACACACTGCATGCATGGTTTTGGAATTCTGGCCTAGAAGTTAATACTAAGTTTATAAAAGCGAAGGAGTTCAAAAAATTTGGGAAATATAGATCCTGTCGCAGAGCTTGAAAGGAATGCTTTACTAAGCCATGACATTGCCAGTGACATTTTACTTGTGGGAATGACAGGTTTAGAAAAACAGTGCATTTATGCAAGTACATACCGTTTTCTCATACAGTGAATAATATTTTCTCATTACGTTTTATTGTTACCCTTTCCTTATACAGTGAGTAATATTAACTCATTACTTTTTTTATTACTTTTAGTGGAAGCTAAAACATGCCTTTGGCGGTATTTTTAGGGGAACTTTTCACATTTAAACCATTATTTTTAAGATAGATTGTTTCCTAAAAAGAAACTAAAAGTAGCAAGATTGCATGGACAGACACACAGAAGTATGTGGCATTTAAAACCCCTGGCAGTGTTAACAGTATTGAGTTACCCTTCAAGTAGGTGGGTTTCTTAATTAGTTATACAGTGTATTACCTGTAAAATAGAACTTTCCAAGCTCTGTTTTGTTATCAAGTACATGAGGTTCTTTCCTTTCACTTTTGTTTACTTTGTTCTCAGATGAAATAATCTCTTCAGAAGACATTGGAGCAAGTATTTTCAATGGGCAGAAGAAAGCACTATATTATGCAGATGCTCTTACAGAAATAGCTTTTGTTGTTCCCTCACCTGTAGAGTCCTTAAGTAAGTATGCTCTTTGTGCTTTTGCTTCTGTATGCATCCACTCCTATTTTGCAGTGTATCACCTGATGAGTTCACTTTCTATACACACACACAGACTTCAGAGATGTCACAAATATTTCAGTTTTCTATGCATATTTCTGCAGCCTATGTTTTATAAAAAATGTACTCATCTCTCATATTAAGTGATCACCTGCTGCGTAATTAATGTTGTGGCTTAGCAGTTAAGACTCTGATGATCACAAGGTCAGCAGTTTGAGACCCAAATGCCATTGATGGAGTGCACTCCTGCCACTAATCCCAGCTTCTGTCAACCTAGCAGATCAAAAGCATGTAAAAGTAAATAAATAGGTACTACTTTGTTGGGAAGGTAACAGTGTTCCCGTGCAATCATGTTGGTCACATGACTACGTACTAGTCTCTGACAACGCTGGCTCTTCAGCTTAGTAATGGAGATGAGCACTGCCCCCTACAAGTCAGACACGACTAGACAAAATTGTTGAAGGGGAAACCTTTTCCTTTAAAGTATGGAGAGAGAAATCTCAGTGGTACAAACAGGGTTCAGCAAAGGAAGAAGCATTAGAGACTACATTGTAAACATCCAATGGCTAATGGTGTGTGAAAAATAATTCCAAAAGAAAATCAAAACGTGCTTTATAGAATATAGCAAAGCCTTTGAATATATCGATCATTAAAAGCTATGGAATTCTCTCAAAGACATGGAAGTGTCAACACACAAGATAGTTCTGCTGAGAAATGTATAAAGACAGGAGGCCACTGTCAGAACAGAATATGGAGAAACAGAATGCTTCTCAGTAGGCAAAAGAGTCAGGCAAGGCTGCCTGTTATCACCATACTTGTTCAAGTTGTATACAGACAATATACGAAGAGCAGGGCTAGACTCAGAAGAAGGAAGAGTGAAGATAGGATAAAGGAACATCAACAATCTAAGATATGTGGATGACACAATATTAATAGCAGAAAACATCCTTGACTTGGAACAATTACTAAGGAAGTTCAAGGAAGGTAGGCCTGCTGCTGAACATAGAGAAAACAAAAATAATGACCATGGAGGACCTACATAAATTCGAAATAGACATTGAGGAAATATGGACCTGGGAAAACTGAAGAATCCTAATTACAATGATTAATGTTTAGCTGTTGATTAGCCACTGGTCGAGGAAATACACTGATGTAAGAACATAGGAAGCTTCCTTATACTGAGTTGGACCACTGGTCCATTATTGTTGACACCTGAATGGCAGCAGATCTCTGACGTTTCAGCCAAGAATTTTGCCATCTGCACAGAGATGCCAGGGATTGAATGCAAGACCTTCTGCATACAAAGCATGTGCTGCAGGTTATGCATTTCTTGAATGTAAGAATCTTCTCCCTTTTGCCTTTTAGCAGACTCACTGGAAAGCAATGTCTCAGACCAGGAAAGTGACACCAGTATGGATCTCCTACCTGGAATACTAAAACAGCCGGCACTGACACTTGAGCTCTTCCCCAATCATACAGACAATCTCAGCTCTTCTCAGAGGGCAAGTTTATTCTATGTTTATAAATGGCAGGCTGTACTTCATATGCATGTAGTGGTCTTGTTTAGTCATTTATTTTATTTTCACAATTTGTATGCTGCTGTATAACATGAAGTTCTCTGAGCGGCTTACTATAAACAATACCAGGGTAACCAGCTACAGTGGTACCTCGGGTTACGAAATTAATTCGTTCCGCGGCTAATTTCGTAACCCGAAAAACCTTCGTAACCCGAATTGCCATAGGCGCTAATGGAGAAAAAGCCGCGGCTCCGCCGCGGCTCCATTTAAAACAGCGCCAGGGTTTTTTCATAACCCGAAAAAACCTTCGTAAGCCGAAACAATAAATCCCTATGGGATTTTTTCGTATCCCGAAAAATTCGTAAGCTGGGTAATTCGTATCCCGAGGTACCACTGTACTGTGATTAAATGACAGGGATTGTGTGGCAGACTAATTGTAAACATATTTAATTGTAAAAATATTTAATTTAGAAATCAGAATCCTTTTTTAGAAATAAGTATTTCATGACCTGCATTAACTAAGGACTTTAGTTGTTAAGCCCAATAGAGACATTTATTTACATACTGTTCATTTCCTTCACTCAAGGTTGTTTTTTTAAAGGTTTTATAGTAGGATTATCTCATTTATTGGAACACCTGTGACATGGTCCAGTGCTGGATTTTTCCTGGTGCAACCGGAAAGCCCAGAAGAAGTAGGCCCAGTACAGTCCCACATTTTACCCCCCCTGAACCCTGCAAGTGCTGAGATACTCTTTGGAACCTGTTTCCACTGCGATGCCTTTAGTGCGGAGGACAATGGAAGTACATTCCACCACACTAGTACTATACTGGGAGGATAATCATGTATTTGGGGAACTTTTCCCAACCAAGTGTACATCAGTCCCATACAGGAGAAGGGTAGGGTATAAATTGAATGAATTAATCAACATTGTGCATGTGGTACAGTGCACACAATGCACACTTTTTTATTACTTAGCAAATGCTTATTCTTGGTTTGTTTTGTCTGCACAGCTCAGTCCAACTTCCAAATCAAAGAAGTTGCCACAGGGTCGTGCTGTTCCCCCACTGGGACCTGAAACCAAGGTGTATGTGGTTTGGGTTGAGCGTTATGATGATATAGGTATGTGAACTTCATTTGTTGTTGGAAGGATTGGATGGTAGAAAGTGGCTTTGTGTCAAATTCTGTTACCTTTAGACTTAAATATTAGTAATTTAATTTGACTTTGTTTCTAGTTATGTGGGTTTTCTTGTAACTGTTCTTGGGGTCTGAAAAGAAAGGATACTTGACAATTTAACCTATTGTCAATGTCCTTGTGTTGCAGAGAACTTCCCGCTGTCTGACTTGGTTTCAGAGACAAGTACTGGAGTAGAAACTACAACAAATAGCAGCACTTCATTAAGGTATGGTTCACTTATTTTTCCATTTTACTGTTTATAGGTCACTTCTAAGTGTGGGCTACACATTACCTTTTGCTATTTACTTTACTCTTGGAAGTAGTATGCTTACACACTACATGTAAGCTTGCTTGCTTGTGGATTTTAGCCCTAGCAGCTTTGAGAGGGACTTCAGTGATGGTGGATATTTCTGTGACACAGTGTGATAACCTTGGAATAACTTAACTGCGCAGACATTTTACTTTCAAGTATTGCAGGCATGCTTTACTCATGGGGTAGACCCAGGAAACTGTTATGACAATGATTGTGTATCATTACCCCAAGATTCATGAACCTGTTATTGTTAATTTTCTTTTGGGATTCCTTTATGTGTAATGACTCAGTAATTTGTGGCTGAGCATCACATCATCTCTCTAATTTATGGCTTACTTCTGGTCCTTTCCAGCTTTCCATTTACTTTTGGATTCATTAAGTTCCAGCCTGCGTATCTTCTGTGTTGCCATCACCATTGTTATGACATTGCCGTAGGTTTGTCCTTTTCTGTTGGTGGTTAGAAAAGTAACATTTAAACTGATGTTTTCTTTTTAATTTTGAAAAATAAAGTCTACCCAAAGTGTTTGCTGTATTATTATATTTAAATATTCACTGACTTTGTTGACTTTTTTGTATTGAAGGTCCACTACTCCTGAAAAAGAAGTTCCAGTGGTTTTCATCCATCCTCTAAACACTGGATTATTCAGGGTAAAAGTGCAAGGAGCTACTGGAAAATTCAGCATGGTCATCCCACTGGTGGATGGGATGATAGTTAGTAGGAGAGCTTTAGGTAGGTTTTTAGAATTAACAAGTGATAATCAACTTACCACAATTAGGCTGTGAGTGTAATGAATGACAGAGGTTCTGTACAACTGACCATGCTGCCTGGAAGATTCTGGGGGTGGTAGTCCAGAAATCTTATTTTTTCCAACTGTGGTACATATCTGTCTGGAAAGGAAAGGAATGTAACTTCTTTCCCTTGCCACAAAAAGTTTCATCAGGGAACTTTCCAATGAAAGAGGCAATCTAGAGAGGCTTTCTTTGAGGCTCCCAGCAAGTTTGCTAATGTAAAGAAGGTACCATGGTTGGTAGGTAGAGGAATGACAGAAATGCTGATTATATACCCACTGCAGTCTTCCTTCTAAGTGCTTGAGAAAGTAGTTTTCATAGGAGCAGAAAAAGATGGGGTAACCAATCTTGTACCACCAAGATTGAGTAGTATCTTCTATAGCCAGTTGTATCCCCCTAGTAAATCCTTTAAAGTGTTAGGGAGGATTTCAATACTTTTAAAATAATTCTCTGAGGTGGACAACTTTGAAAAATTCAGACCCCATATAAGTGCCCTAGACTTCAAAATGAAAAGAAGACTTTGTTCCCTTGACCTCAAGTAGCCTTTTTAAAAAACTTCCTAGAAAGAATAAGCAGTATTAACATTATTCTTCTTTTTTTTTTCCATTTAAGGCTTCTTAGTGAGACAAACAGTAATAAATATTTGTCGAAGAAAAAGGCTGGAAAGTGATTCATACAATCCCCCTCATGTCCGTCGAAAACAGAAAATAGCTGACATTGTCAATAAATACAGGAACAAACAGCTGGAGCCAGAGTTTTATACTTCTCTTTTCCAGGAGGTTGGACTCAACAATTGCAATCCTTAAACAACATGTACCCTAAACAATTAGATCAGAACTTGGTTTCTACAGTAATGAAAAAAATACCTTCCTTATCTTGGAACTCCTGTATAAAGTTACCACAACCTGAGCATGACTTCTGCTTCTGTTGCAAGGGAGCAATGAGGACACACTCTAGCCTCCTGCCCAGCAACCTTTTTGAGTACACCTTCATGCCATCACTGCTGCAGATACAAGCTTTTGGCACCATTTTTTATTTAGTAAGAAATGATCAAGGGAATATGCGGTGGAGAGAGGGAATGAACTACACATCTCAGTGTTTCCCCCCAAAATACCTGATTCTGACCAGAGAATTAACACCTGAAGTTCTGTACCTGGTGTCTAGAAAACTCAGAAGCAAATTATTCAAATCTCATGAAACAAATATATTGTGTGAATGTCTGTCTAGCTTTCTTTCCCATTTGTAAACAAGTCTGATACCATTTTGTTTAGTCTTAAGCCAGTGGCTTCCATTTGGCTCTTGTTTCTCTTTGTCTCCAGGCCCAAGATGTGTGTCCAATGAGACTTCAGCTCAAAGTTGGTTTACCTTTGTAGGATTCTGCCACGCTCTATCTGCTGCTGCTGGTCTGCCAAGAGTAAATACCCCGAGCTGTTGGTAGAGGAGGCAGGAGAGCAGAGGTTTATCTTGCATTACTTGCCATGTAGTGATGTCCCATCTATCCACTCATTTTAGAGAAAGGAGCAGAACATTTATAAATTGGGTGTGGTGGAATATGTCCCATCTTTTCATGTAATGATGACAGTCCAGTTGCAGAAAGAACCACTATGAAAACTGAATAAAAGGTATTTAAGATGCAAAATTCTTTAAACTCCCTTACTGGTCCCACATTTCATCCATTTATTCTAAAGAGGTAAAAATCTAATTTGAATACAAGACTTGGCAGACCATGGTTTAGCTAAGATCAGTGGATGGGAAGAACTGTGCAAGCAGATGGCAGGACATGAAGTTTGTACTTGAAATTATCTGCTAAGTTTATGCCCTGTCAATGAAATAGTTTTATTCTTAATTTGGCCGTTTTGGAGAGAAAAATTACCCTTAAAAACATCCTAAAAGGCCTCAGGTTTCTGAAAGAAAATCAAACTTGAACTGTGGTGCTTGACACTGATCTAGCATGTTCGTGACTGTCAGCATGTAGGTCCAAATGTCACTATTTTGCAAATATGAAGCTTTTATAAAAGCACTCTAAAAATAGGATATATTTGGTTGATCTTAATTAATGCACAGGTTTAGATAAGAATTAGTGCTGTCCCTGAGGATCCAGGATGTACTGACATTTTATAGCATCTTCTGTTTGATACTGTATGTTTACAGTATTAACATGTCTGTGCACTCTCATAGGGACCATTCAGATCTGTAATATGACTTGTCACATTTAGTCCCTGGATTAAATGGTATGACAAATGCACATGTGTCACGCAAACTGTGTAATAAACACGGTTCAGCAGTTGACTGTCTGCATACAAAAAAACTGCCAATATAGCTGTAATTGTTGAAACCACATATATACTCTAGGTAAAGCCATTAGTTTATGTAGTGACCTGCCAAACCGGCTTTTAAAATTAAACAGATAGGAAGGAGATTTCTTAAATCTACAGTGGCTTTTGAGCTGGACTAGAGGCATGGCCAAATTTGTTATTCAAGACTTCAAATAAATTGCCTTTAGTTATATCCTTTCAAATGTAAAGATCTGCTCTTCATTAAGAAAAAATTCAATTTGTCAAACTCTGCCATGATAGCTCAAGAAGTGTTTGTGTAGATTTCTTTTCCTCCAGGTGTTCCTTTCCATTATGCACATCTGTATCCCCAGGACTTGACTGGACATTATACTTTTCTTGAAGCAGTCTTAATTTAATCTATATTTCAAAAAGTCCTAAATCAGGTGTGATGTTCTGAATCCACTCACATGTGGTAAGTTACCCTGACTTCAAATATGTACTTACCAGCACACAAGTGGACTCAGAAATGAACCTCCAGTTTGCATGCATTACAACTTTTGACTATGCTCATAAAAATGCTAGGAGGGGGAAATAGAGCAGTGATCTCTCCAAACAGCACAGAGCAGTTAATGAACATGTGTAAGGGCTCGCTTTCACTGTGTTCTCCCAGGTGTTGTATATGATGTGATTTTTTTGTACAGATGCTGGTTGTCTGTTTTGTATGTATGTAAAAGAGAAGGCTTCCAAATGCACTGATAACTTTGTGTCACCTGTGCAGAGCTGTTGACTGACTTGATTGCAATAAAATGTTTTGTCTAAGCCTCTCTAAGCACAGTTGCATTTAAAACTTGGTTCTTACTAGGTTTAATGAGACTCAAGACATAAAGCATCCTTCCTCAGTCAGCCTGGTATCTTCCAAACGTGTGGCACTGTTAAGTCCTTGCATCTCAAGACAGTATGCCCACTGCCAGTGCAGTCTAGGATGATGAAAGTTGTAGTGGACACGAGGTTGGAGAAGGCTGGCATAGAAGAAGCATCAGGGTAATGTTTAAATTTCCAGCAAGTTTGTAGAACAAGACTTGTTTCCAACCATTTATTTTGATTATTCCTCTATTTTATTTGGCTGTTTTTATTGCTATGTATTGTTTGCTTTCACCTTAGTCTCTTGAAGAGATACAATAGGGCTACAAACATTTATCTAATCTCTATCATAAAATTGTTATGCTTGCAATCCTCTTAAAAGAGCATGATGCTGATAATAAACTGAGGAAGCAAAATGCCATCTTTTCAGCAGTATGATATGACAAGTGTCCATTTTAGTATCTTTATAATAAAGAGTTTCCATTTAAGAAATAAAAAGCACCTTTCTTAAGCAAATCCTTCAAGAATATTTCAAATGTAAACCAAATTTTTTTTTAAAAAAATCAAACGGGAAGTAAGTTGAAGGCAATCATGTGAGGGAAAGTAGCTATTTTGTATGCAGAGAACTGTAAAGCAACTGTAGGAAACTTTACTTCCAGTCCTTGATACTAGCCCTATTTACCGCAGAAGGAACTGATAGGCCTGCTTTAAGGATTGGTTCCCATTATCCATAGTCACTTCCTGGCAGGGAGGAATACAGGTGTCATGCAGAGTTCAGAATATTTAGCCAAGGAGATTACAGGACTACAATCCAACAAGAATAGGGAAGAAATATAATTGGCTCAGTGATGGTTACATAGTTCTAAGAAAGTCTCTCTGAAGGACAACTGGGTTCTTGCAGGTGTGCTTGGAAGGAGATGGCTATATACCATGTGCTTAAAATCATGTACAATTGTGTATAAATTTCTGTATGTTGCCAAGACATGATCTTTTTGTTCTTACTGTATTTTCTGTAAATATTCCTAGAACTAAATTGTAAAGGCAGACTGTAAATACAAAGATGTGAAGCTATGTTTCTCTGTCTCTAGTACTTTTATCTCTTATTTAGGGAAGGCACAAAGGCTTGTTTGTATTTATGCCAACTCTTTGTCCAGAAGAAACACATCAGATACTGAATGTAACACAATTAGTCAAATAAATTTTAAAAGTTATTCTTCTGTATTAAGCTGGTGGTTCTCGGTTTATGAGCTCATACAGGTCTACCTTAGTTAACAAAGTAAGTTTTATCCTGGGCTTTGCTTCTCTAACAGAAGCTTTGGTAGCAGAGGTAGAAATAAAATGGAAGTAATAGAGTTTGGTTCCAATGCCACAAAAAGGAAGGGTGGTTGAAGGTGTTTCAGCAGACTTTTTATTCAAAACTAACAATATACTCATGTGAAACTAAACAACCAGGTCAGGTAAGCCTTGAATAAATAAACAAAACCCTTTTAAATCTTCTAGAGATCATTTGAAAAGTTCTTCTAAAATGCATCCTGAGATGACCTTTTTGTTTCAACAGCCTCCATTCTTATGATTTCCATTTTGGTAGCAAAACTTAATAGATCTGTGCTTTTTTTGACATGCCAGGGAGCTGATGAGGTAAGCTAATCTGCTTTTCCCTTTCTGCTCTGCTCTTCACACATGTTCACTAAGGCGGGTTACAAACCGCCAAAAAATACGTATGGAATACGTATTAGGGTTAGGAAGGGGTGGTGCTTCCGCACCCCCCTAACCCTAGTACGTATTCCATACGTACAACATGGCAGCGCCCCTTCCACATGGGGCTGCCATGTTTATGTATCGGACACTGTGCGTCTGCACGTGTCGTGGCGTCTATGACGTCACGAGTCCGCCCCTGGCGCCTCGTTTCGTCATAGAGGCGCCGCTTAGAGAAGCTCCATTTTGGAGCTTCTTTTTTGCTCCGCAAGGGAGCCGCGCGGTGTGGCTGCGGCGGCTCCCTTACGGAGCAAACGGCGGCGGCAGACTGCCTCAAAGCGGCGGTCTATAACCCGCCTAAGTGATTCTGGAGGCAACTCTTTACCTTTCTTGTTGTACATAAGCACAAAAAACTACAGTAGAATCCCATTCTTCTCAAGGTCAAGTTTTATTGTGTTGTTTACTAGACAGGCTGCTGCAACCCAACATTGCAAGTTGGTCTTCCTCCTGCCCTCCACCATCCTCCCATTGCCAGTGCTGGGGGAAAAAACCCAGACCTTCAAGACAAGACAGAAGAAGACAAGAAAGTCTGGGCTGGAGTTGACTCTCATAAAAAGATGTTAAAAGAAGCTTTATCAGAGTTTTTGTTAACTGAGGTGTGACTATTTTTGTTAGGAAGAATTGTACATTCTTATAGAAAGGAGACTGAGCAATTTCACTGGAAGTGATTTCATGTACAGCTGATAGCACAAAATTAGGGAATAGCTGAAACAAGACACTGCTGTGAGAGTTTGCATCCACTGTCCTGTTTTTTAACATACTAGTAATTGTGCTGCTTGCATATATTACAGGACTACATTATTAATAACCTCTACAACAAAGCTGTGAATTTTGGTGTAAAGGCATTTCTGTATTGCCTGTCTATATTACCAATATAGGTTAGATATGAAAGTCATGCAACTCTCCAGGATTTTCTAATCCAGCTCCCAGCATTAGGAGAGCCACATGCTTCCCACCAATCATGTAAATTCTGCATTGGCCCCGACGAAGAATTAGTGATTTGCTGAAAGCTATTCCGGAAGCTCATTCACAGGCAAAATTGAAACTGGGGTCTTGTTAGTACTCTATAAATTGCTTGCTCTTTGCTTTGCTGTGGGAAACTGCCTTATGCTAAGGCAGAGTTTAATAATAATAATAATTTAATCCATTATATGTTTTGTTTGTTTGTTTTCTGCCTCTCCCCATGGATCGAGGCGGGAGAAAATAACAATTAACAATTTTGCTCCTGTTTTTTGCTTGCTGCAGCAGCCAACCCCTTTAACCCTTCCTGTCATCACTCCTGCTAGTTACTGTGGCAAATAGTTACTGTAGTGATTACTTTGGCTGACAATATTTTTTCTTTGAAATTTCTCACAGATTTGCCTGTCTTGTTTAATGTAAAGAGGGATGATGATGACGATGATGATGACGATGTATGTTTCACCACAAATGCTTCATTACATTTTTAGGTTACTTTCTGAGACAGCTCTCTTTGGAGCCAGGCTTTTGATTTCTGTCTACTGAGATGGATGGACACAGCCTGGCTCGTCTCTCACTTTGTGAATGTCTGTACAGCTCTTGACATTTGGCTATCTATCCATTATTCTCTGCTGCTTGTTTCTTTAACACTTTCTGCCTACTTTTACAATTGTGTTTTTAAAAATAGCTATGATCCACTCTAAATAGAGACAGATGCAATTAAATTCTACCAGGTGTTGGAATGGAGAATAATATACAGGATATCACATGAAAAGATAACTGGGGGATAGGCTTATTATGCAGCACTGTTTTTTAGTCCTTTGCAGAGACATGCCATTATGAACACAACTTTGTGGGACACTAGCTCTCTTGTAGTTTGCCTGAGCAGCTCAAACAGCAAGATGTTTCCACAAGTAGCCTGCACATCCTGTTTTGTCTTCTCTTCTGCTGTTAACTGCCATGAAGTCAACTTCTGCTTATGGCAACCCTATGACATTCTTGCAAACGCTTCTAAAATGTGGGCTAGACAAGGTAACTTACATGGATTTTTAACCGGCCGAACCCAAAGGGTGCTCAACAATGGCTCCTTTTCATCCTGGAGAGAAGTGGCCAGTGCTATTCAACATCTTTATCAATGACTTGGAGGACAAAATTGGGGGCATACTTATCAAATTTGCAGATGAACCAAACTAGGAGGAGTAGCTAATACCCAGAGGACAGGATCAACATTCAAAATGACCTGAACAGACTAGAAAGCTGGGGCAAAGCTAACAAAATGAAATTCAACAAAATGTAAGTTGCTGCACTTAGGGCGGAAAAATGAAAAGCACAGATATAGGATGGGGGACACCTGGTTGAAGGAAACTACGTGTAAAAGGGATCTGAGAGTCCAAGTAGACCACAAGTTGAACATGAGTCAATAGTGTGATGTGGCAGCTAACAAGGCCAATGTGATTTTAGGCTGCATCAATAAAAGTATAGTGTCTAGATCAAGAGAAATAATAGTGCCACTCTATTCTGCTCTGGTCAGGCCCCACCTGGAATACAGTATTGTGTCCAGTTCTGGGCACTACAATTCAAAAAGGACATTGAGAAACTGGAGCGTGTCCAAAGGAGGGTGACTAAAATGGTGAAGGGTCTGGAAACCATGTCCTATGAGGAACAACTTAGGGAGATGGGGAGTTGATATGATAGCTCTTAAGTATTTGAAGGGATGTCATATTGAGGATGGAGCAAGCTTGTTTTCTGCTGCTCCAGAGAACAGGACCTGGAACAATGGATGGAAGCTACAGGAAAAGAGATTCCACCTAAACATTAGGACGAACTTTTGACAGTAAGAGCTGTTCGGCACACTCCCTTGGAAAGTGGTGGAATTTCCCTCCTTGGAGGTCTTTAAACAGGCTGGATGGCCATCTGGCACGGGTGCTTTAATTGTGTATTCCTGCATGGCAGGGTTTGATTTGGATGACCATGTGGTCTCTTTCAACTCTATGATTCTATAGGAGCATCATTCTGAAATACTCTACTCACATGTGCTGCAGATTTCTGTCCCATAGAGTGGCTATCACAAGTTTAAGGTGGTTTCTGAGGATCAATTCCTTAGAATTAGATAGAATCATAGAATTGTAGGATGTCAATTGGTAATTACCACTTAGTGGAGACAACTTCACATACTACCTGGACAATTTGGGAAAATAAATTTTTTTTAAAAAAAAATTTTTTTTCAGGTTCTGGGTCTTAAGCTAAGGTTATGTGCATGAAACACACATCACAAATTT
>NC_056525.1:42936799-42985495 GCF_019175285.1 Sceloporus undulatus | reverse complement strand
AGATTAAGACCCAGAACCTGGAAAAAGAATCTTCTGGATGTTGTCTTCCTGAATTGCCCAGGCAGTATGGGAGGTTGTCTGTACTAAGTGGTAATTACTCATCATGATTTAGGACAGAAAACTTTCCTGGTCCTAACTAGAGATACCTGGAGCTGGAGCTTTTTATTCTAGAACAAGTGCTTTTCCACTGAGCTAAACTTCTTCACTGCCTCCCACAAAACAGTTTTTAATTGACTTTTACTTTGCATCATAGTTAATCTCATTCCATGGCAAAGCAGATTAATCTGAAACATTAGAACTGCTTAGTGATATACCTCTACTAAGATTTCTATTCAGGCTAATATCTGGGCTTCAGGAATTAGCAAGAATGCCTAGAGTGCTACCATCTGGTTCCTCTGAATAATGTTTAATATAAATTTAGACACAGCCAACATGCTGGTGATATAATTGGGAGTTTAATTGAGCAAGGCTTATACTAATTTACTTAATAACATTTTGATGTTTATTTGGCTGAAGCAAAATCTGAATGTTATTTTTGGTTGAAGGAATTCAGGTGGCTATGGCATCGAGGGCCCTCAGGAAATAGATATTATGAACAATGTTTTGACTGACACAATTCTGTGAGGCACCTTAAATCCTCCTGCACCAGGACAGGAAATTCTAATTCCTTCAGTCACATTTGGTAGCAAAATCCACATAAAAGTAGCATACCCTCCTACAGTTCACAAGTGAAAATAAGGACACCCAGGCAGTGGCATCACTAGGGTTGGTGTCACCTGGTACAGCATTCATGGTGTCACCACCACCTCATTGAACTTTTCCCATACCACACCCATACAGAATCCTTAGTAATTTTTTTTTACTAATTTACTCATAA
The DNA here is from genome assembly GCF_019175285.1 of Sceloporus undulatus. Taxonomy (NCBI): domain Eukaryota; kingdom Metazoa; phylum Chordata; class Lepidosauria; order Squamata; family Phrynosomatidae; genus Sceloporus; species Sceloporus undulatus. Next base: position 42,984,618 of record NC_056525.1, on the reverse strand, counting down.
ATCATAATTCCCATATTTCACTGAATGTAATGGTAATAGTTATGGCGCCATTCCACCCAGGTGAATTAGTAAGATGTGTGGTTGAGAGACATGGTTTGATCAAAGGATGTGGTCAGTGAGGAATAACACATGAAACTATAGTATTTTAAGCAAATAAAAAGTGGTTTATGTACTGAATGTGTGGTGGGGAGTAGAGAAAAACATCTGACATCAATAAATACAACATTGGCCAAGATCCTATATGGCACTGCACAATGCAATAAATCCATATGCAGAACTACGTTACTGTACATCTGCCCACTCAATACATGCAGACTGCCCCCCATGGCTAATCTGTGGCTAGTGGAGACTCCTCTTTTGGAGGGCTTTAAACAGAGGCTAGATGGCCACCTGCTGGGGTCCTTTGTGAGTTCCTGCATGGCAGGGGTTGGACTGGATAGACCTTGGGGTTTCCTCCAGTTCTATGATTCCTGACAGTAAGACAGTGGTACACACTCCCTCAGAGAGTGAAGGAATCTCCTTCTTTGGAGGTCTTTCAACAGAAGCTGGATGGCCATCTGTTGGGTATGTTTTGACTGAGAGTTCCTGCATAGCAGGGGGTTGGACTGGATGGCCCTTGTGGTCTCTTCCAACTCTATGATTCCATGAGAGGGGGGGCTGAAAAAAACTCTAACTGAATGCCAGACAGTGACTGCAATCCAACATTCTTCAGCATAGCATATTTGCTTGCAGAGATAAACTACACCAAACCCAGGTAACCCCCATATAGTACAGCGACACATTTTAATTTATTTTTAATGCATCTCAATGAGTGGTTCAATCTGCATGTGCAACTTTTCTGTATGCACAGCTCCACTTCTGCTGTTGTCAACAGAATGTATTTAATGCACAATGGGAAATGTGTCACAATGGGAAATATGTGAATGTCATTAACAAGATGCTCCCTCTGATGCCACAACAAACTACCACTCCCAGAATTCCATAGCATTTGAGCCATTTGAGTTAAAGTGGTGTCAAACCAGATTATTTCTGCAGTATGGATGCAGCCTACGTTGAGAACCCTACGTTGAATTGGTGCTTGGCTAGCCAGTTTCCAAGAAAATGGCTCTTTCCTCACTGCCTGATTCTTCCTGCAATTGTCGCATGCATGCCGCATCACGGCCTCTTTCTCTCCAAGAGCCAGCGGCAAAGTGGAATACACATGCTGAGCACATGGATATCAAGGGAGTCGTTTCCATGGCACCAGAGGTCATGTGACAGGAACACATGGAAACCAAGGAAGTTGTTGCTAAGCAACCACAATCAGATAAAAAGATCTCTGAACTTCTTTGCTCACTTGCTTGTTTTTGTTTTTGTTTCTGTTGCTGCCTTGACCAAAAAAAAACAACAACATTGAAAATATTTTAATAGGAAATCCTTTTTGTTCTGGAAGGGTTGTGTGTGTTTTTTAACTCATTAAAGGAAAATACTCCCCAACAGTCCTATCCCAGAAACGTACTAATATATTATTTCCTGTAGAACTGTATCAATGTCAAAATTATTCAAGGGATTACACAATGGTGCTGAGAAGGGAAGCCCTTGCTGTGCATTTTGCAGCCATCAGAGCAGCATGCTCTAGCAAGGTTTAGAATCATAGAATTTAAATATTGGCCTCCTCTTTTAAAGCTTTCATTTGTATTTTACAGTGATATTTTCAAACATAAAACAGCTATAGCGAGTTACAGAAATGGAATAAGCTGAGTACCAGTGGCACCTGGTGGCTTCCATGGCAGTGGGGTGGTAAATTTGTTCCGGGTTTTAGTCAAAACATTAAAAGAGCTATCCAAGGTGCTGAACCTGTTTTGGTCACAGGTTTTACCACCTTTCATCTGCATTAAAACTCAGAGCCAACTCACCATCTTCCTGAAATAGAAGCCACCCACTGCTCCTTCTGGGCATCAGTGTGGAACCAGGCACCCCAACTGTGAGATGCTCAGTGCCACCAAGATAAAAAAACAGAGGTCCCAGAGGCCAAAAACCTTGAATCAGCAGTATGCCTGGCCTGAGCAACTAGGGAGACAGAGATGTTTTAGATTGCAAGCCAAAGGACTGTCCCCATAAGACTCTTTGGTGGAAGGGATAAAACATGGCAAATAACAGTCTTCAGCTTGGTCTCAACCTTGTTAGAGACTTTTGCATGCTTGCAGCATTCCTAGAAGACCCCTCTTTCAAGCCTTAATGTGACAGAATTATTATGTAATAATTGTCAAATATTAGGAACTGACTGATATAGTATGGAATTAAGTTGAAATGTGTTCCATTTCAAAGTTAATGTACATTACTAGCATTGAGATCTCAGTAACTCCCCAGTACCATAGGGGGGGAAAATCAATTTAGCTACAGTGAAGTAGAACTGAAACGTCGCTGTTCTTAAAGTATGCTGTATTAACCTATGAACACCTGGTCTAAGTTTGTATTGTTCTAAACAGAGCTTTGTAAATTGACATTCCTGGAGAGCAAGTTTCAAAACCCACCAGCCAACTTCATAATTATCTGCTGTTCTAACTGTGGATTCTGGGAGCTGTAATGCAAGCTTTGCAAACGTGGTAAATTACTGACTCAAGAGAACCACTGCAGAAAAGAGACTGTTCATTTCTGTGTCTGAGATCTATTTACTAACATTATTAAATTATACAGTTAATTTTCTTTCTCTTTAGAGTGTTCACTAAATATGTGGTCCTGATTCATTATTATTATCTAATAAAAAATTATGTGACTTGCTTTCATGTTCTTTCCCCCAATTACACATTGAAATTGTTACCACTATGACCTTGCAGCTGCTGGATTTTCTAAAATTAGCCTTAATGATGCATTTCACTACAATAATAAATTATCTAATCTGAGGAAATTGAGTAGTTGAGCTGGTGCACATGCTGCTAGTTATCCTTTATTATGTCATTTTTCTATGCAAATAAAGAAATATTATGATAGTTTAAAATATGATTTTTATTCGTTAACATAGCAAAGATTCCTCAATTTAAAAACAAAACATTGGCTGCAAAAACTGAGTTATGTATTAATAATGATTATTAATCCAAATTAAGCTCATTCCACAAAACTGAAAACGTATAACCAAGGCTGTACACTTTCCTAACATTAAAAATAGGAGTTAATACATGGAATATGAGAAAAATTAATTTTATTAGTCTTTTTATAATTCAGTTTGATCTGTTATTACTTATAACTTTATAGCTTGTGAGGCACTCACTCTATATATCCATCCATCCATCCATCCATCCATCCATCCATCCATCATATTGGTTGATCCCTTTCAAAACCAGGATTGTGTTTGTACAATAACTGAATAGTTAAAAAAATATCAATTTTAAAAAACAAAGGCCACACAGAATAATATTGTTTTGACCACTTGCCAAAGGTTCAACAAGGATGGAGATTGGCTGACTTCTCATGAATGCAGCTCAGGCTGCACCAGATAAGCCTCTTATGATGGTGGGACATAGAACAAGATCTCTGCTAAGACCTCAGATTCTGGGTAGGCTCATATGGGAAGATCCCTAGAGACATTGGTGGCTTTTAAGTAATTGCTGTGAAGATACCAGAACTATTATGTTAACCGTTATCTATTAATGATTAAGTTAATTGTATGAATCATAGTTGATCAGATTTCAAGGAAAGCCATTCTAGATGCCATACAACATGACTACAAAAGTGCATTTATAAGGAAAAAGGTGAATTCCTTCACTAAGAAAGCCCACTTATTATTATTATTATTATTGTTATTATTAATAATAATACCAGGAAAGATTCTAGAGCAGATAATTAAACAAAAAGTATGTGAACATCTAGAAAGCAATTCCATAATCACAAAAAGTCAACACGGGTTTCAGAGAAAGAAGTCATGCCAGACAAACCTGATCTCTTTTTTTTTATATATAAAATTACCAACTTGTTAGATGAAGGGAATGCTGTATATCTTGATTTCAGTAAGGCCTTTGATAAAGTTCCCCATGATATTCTTGCAAACAAGCTTGTAAAATGTGGGCTAGACAAAGTAACTGTTACATGGATTTGTAATTGGTTGACTGGCCGAAGCCAAAGGGTGCTCAACAATGACTCCTTTTCATCCTGGAGAGAAGTGACCAGTGGGGTCCCACAGGGCTCTGTCCTGGGCCCAGTGATATTCAACATCTTTATCAATGACTTGGAGGACAAAATTGGGGGCATACTTATCAAATTTGCAGATGACACCAAATTAGGGGGAATAGCTAATACCCCAGAGGACAGGATCAAGATTCAAAATGACCTGAACAGACTAGAAAACTGGGCCATAGCTAACAAAATGAAATTCAACACAAACCCCTGTTACAGACTGCCAAAATAAAGCTGCTTCGGGTCTCTTTGGAGGTATGCTATTTAAATGATGCATGCATCCTAAGAATCTGGAAGCTGCACCAAAAGCTGCACTCTGGTGCTTAGGAATGGAGTGTGGCTTTGGTGCAACCTCCGGACTCTTAGGACCCATGCATCATTTAAATAGCATACCTCCAAAGAGACCTGAAGCAGCTTTATTTTGGCAGTCTGTAACAGGCCAGAGAAATGTAAGGTACTGCACTTAGGGCGGAAAAACGAAAAGCACAGATATAGGATGGAGGACATCTGGCTGAATGAAACTACGTGTGAAAGGGATCTAGGAGTCCAAGTAGACCACAAGTTGAACATGAGTCAACAGTGCAATGCGGCAGCTAACAAGGCCAATGCGATTTTAGGCTGCATCAATAGAAGTATAGTGTCTAGATCAAGGGAAGTCATAGTGCCACTGTATTTTGCTCTGGTCAGGCCCCACCTGGAATATTGTGTCCAGTTCTGGGCACCACAGTTAAAAAAGGACATTGAGAAACTGGAGCGTGTCCAAAGGAGGGCGACTAAAATGGTGAAAGGTCTGGAAACCATGCCCTATGAGGAATGACTTAGGGAGCTGGGGATGTTTAGCCTGGAGAAAAGAAGGTTTAGAGGTGATATGACAGTCCTGTTCAAATATTTGAAGGGATGTCATATTGAGGAGGGAGCAAGCTTGTTTTCTGCTGCTCCAGAGACTAGGACCTGGAGTAATGGATGCAAACTACAGGAAAAGAGATTCCACCTCAACATTAGGAGGAACTTCCTGACAGTAAGGGCTATTTGACAGTGGAACAAACTCCCCCGGAGTGTAGTGGAGTCTCCTTTCTTGGAGGTCTTCAAGCAGAGGCTGGATGGCCATCTGTTGGGGATGCTTTGATGTGGATTTCCTGCATGGCAGGGGGTTGGACTGGATGGCCCTTGCGGTCTCTTCCAACTCTATGATTCTATGATTCTATTATTATTATTATTATTATTATTATTATTATTATTATTATTATTATTATTATACTTTATTTATATAGTGCTGTAGATTTAGACCTAGTCCTAACAATGTTTTTAAATACTAAGATTTTCCCCCCTCTTTTTTTCAAAAGGCTTTCAGTTTGGGCTAAGGTTGCTGCTGAGTGAAGTTATGCTTCTTCTTTCAAATGTAATGTGTTTTTTTTAAGTCTTTTTAAACAATTGACTTTATATGCTTATGCCTATGTTTTTGTTTTTATTCTTGTCAATTTTTGTTTTGTTTTGTCAAGCTTATGTTGTTATAAGTTTCTGGGGTTTCTTTTTTCCTTTTCTGCATCACAGCCCTTCAAGTATTTGAAGACCATCTTCATGTCTTCTCATCACTCTTCTTTTCTCCAATTTCTTGGACATGGACCCAATTTGTGACATTTCATATTGAGAACAAATAAATAAACAAATGAAGGTCTCACCCATAATGTGTAGTTCTAGTCCAATTGTGCAGCTAAGAAATGGAGGCAAGTAAAGAGGAAGAAGTAAGAGAATTATGAAAGTGAAGCAAGAGTGAGGCAGTTTGGAGTTTTGGCCTGAGCTTTGAGCTGTAAGAAAAAGTGACTGGGTTACTTTTATCTGGCCATATTGAGGGAGTGGGGATAGGGAGAAAGCAACTACAGTCTTAACCTGGCTGGAAGGATGGGGTTTCCTTTGCCTGCATAGAAGAGCAGGAGCTTAAGGAAAGAAAAAAACTGGAATTCTGGCATTTTGATATGGCTGGAAAGTGTTTCCTCTGCTTGCTTACTTTTGGGATGAACAAGTGGAGCCTGCTTTATTCACTTTAAGCTTGATGGAAAGGGCACAGCAGGAGATGTGCTGGCTCTCTTTTTCTTGATATGCTTTCTCCACCTGGGAAGCCTGCTGGAGAAGTCACATCAAAAACCCAGTTTTACCAGTTGCTTTCTGGCTGTGTGCTCCTCTGAAGAGGAGCAATAATTTAACAGCAAGCTGCCCACCCCCATCATGATCAGCATCTGTTCATTCATCTCATGTGGAAAAGATAAGCTCTGATCCCCCCCCCCCCCGCCCCCACACCCTTTAAATTGGTTGCTGGTTAAGTAAAACAGCTAACGTTGTGGCTACTCTAGATCTGTTGGAACATAGATTCCCCTGGTCTCTGATGATTCCCTATGGAATTAACTGGCTCTCACCAGTTCAGAAGAGCAGTCCTGATGTAAATCAAGGCCCACTTGTATCTTCGTCATAGAGTTTTTCTCTTTGCAGCTTGCCTTCTTCATTGCTTCCTCTGTAGCCTTTCCAGCTGATCTACATTCATACATAACAACAGCCAAAAGTTGCCTGCTGGATAGATGCTTAAATATGGAAGACCTTGTGTGGAAGCAGGAAATGTTTCCAGGACTTTAGACTGCAATGTCTCATGCTTCTGGGATATACCTGAGGACACGCTGAAGGCATCTGAGAACCTGCACCTGGCCCCATCTGGTACTCTGCCTTAGACACCATTCCTGAATTATGTATTGGAAAACTAATTACAAGGTGACCTACATTTCTTCAGTTTACCTTGTTTTGTCTAGACACGATCACTTTCTTGTTTAGCTAGCCATTTGACATGACAAGTACCTACATTTATCCTGCTATTTCTCTATTATTGTTTCTCCTACCCCTCATTATACTGATTCTTGCATTTGCGTATTAAGAAAAGTCAAGAGACAGTATTCAAGAAGATGGAAGAGAATACAGCTTTGCTTTATGATCTCGCTCTCTTTTGCTTTCCTCTTCCAGATTGCTTTGCTGCACCTTAATATGGCCTAACCTTGACTGTATGCTACTGATATTACTTTGTATTCTTTACAATTGTAATCTCTTCCCAGCCTTCTCTCCACAAAATATGCCTATCAAGGTACTGATAGACAGAAAGATGGGGAGAAGGTGGAGAGAGACATGGAAAAAAGAAAATATGGAAAAGAGAAGAGAAAAGGAGAAAGAACGAGTAAAGAAACAAGTACAGGTTATGCCTGTACTTTGACTATAATGCTCTCCTTGCCAGAAGAAAGATATTAAATTATGCTGTTCCATTAAGTCAGTAATCAGTGGGGTCACACATCCTGGGGTTTATCCGCTGCAGGAGTGGGGCTTCTGGGGGCAGGGCCAAAAGGGTGCCACCCACCTCAATGCTACACACCTATCTACTCAGCATGAGGCAGGGAGGGGAACTGGGCACATTCCCTCCTATCATGCGCTGAGCCAATGCCACAGAGGTGTTGGGCCCACCAGGACACCCCGTGGATACTAAAATATCTGGATGTTCATCCATAGATTTTGGTATCCACGAGGTGACCTGGCATCAAACCTCAGGGGATACCAAGGGCCCATTGTAGAGGGTTTTAAAAGTGAATTTAGTGTAACTGGTTAATTGCCACAATACATGCTATAAGGAAGGAGGGCAGGACAATACTCAGTCTTGAGAGATCCAATTTAATTCCTGTGATCCAACAATTGGAGCCAAGCTTTTGCATCTTGATTCATTGAGACTGATATACCCTTAGGGTTAAAGTCATATGTTCAGCTCAGGAGTCCATCTCCAAGCAATCAATGTTTTTCTGGATCTAGTCATCCATTTATTTTCTTTCAGTGCCCCACAGGAGATGCTAATTTGGGGGTGCTGCGCTAGATTCAGCCACCTGTCTTCCCCTACCTGGTGCCCACCCTTTTTCTATCTGATGATTTCCAGAGCTTCACCATCCATGATCACTTGTCATACTTTCTGGGGCTGATGTGAGTTGTTCAAAACATCTGGAGGGCACCAGGTAGGGGAAGACAGGCATAGTATCAGATCAGAGGGGAGAAATTGCAGAGGGGCTCCAGGGCAAGCATTAGCAAATAGGTCTTGGGGTTCTTGCAGTTGCCTAAGTGTGCCAGGCCCTACTCTTGCCCCCCTGCCTCTGCCCAGTCTCATGTAGCAGTCTGCATGCAGGGTACTCACTATTGTCTAGTGGGAGAGGCTTTAAACACAGACATTTTGCCATATTTTAAGCACTCCCCTTCCCCCTCCTCAATGCGCTTGTGTTTAGCCGAGCTAAGAGCTGGAACTATTCCAAGACAGCTAGTTTCTCATTGCTGCATTTCCACTGTATGTGTGGTCTTGCTTTCCCTGTGGGAGATGTTGCTAGGCTGAATTAATGCTTTGCAAAGCTTACCAAGCTGCAGATCTCAAAAGAGATGTGATTATTGGTTGTCTCGTTAAAAAAAAAACTGTACCATGCAGAGAAGCAGAAGGGTGTTTGTGAAAAAAAGAGAGAGAAAACCAATCCACCCCCCAACAAAAAGCCCAGCTCTCATTTGTAATGATGGACTTCTCACTGAATATATGGTAACTGATCTCATATTAATGGATGGCACATCCATACAGCATCCTGTCTTTGTATGTCTGGAATCAAACTGCTTGTTTAGCATATCATCTGTCCTAATTGTTTAGTTTACATCTTGTTTTGACAGCCCTCACGGAGAACACGTATACAGTTTTGAAACACTTGCCTTCAGTAACGGTGATCTTATTATTATTATTTACATTTGGAGAGCATTTAGAAGTCATTCGCAGGATCCTAAAATATATGATGCCTGTATCTGGAAATAGGCTTTTAAATATTAGAATACGTTACCAAGAGTTTGTTTACACAGTTATAGTGCTTTGATACCACTTTAATTCCCATGGTTCCATCTCATGGAATTCTGGGTTTTGTAGTATGGTGAGCCACGAGACCTCTCTGGCAGAGAATTCTAAGTAATGCACGAAACTACAAATCCCAGGATCCTTTAGCATGCAGCCATGACAGTTAAAGTGGAATCCAAGTGCTATAATTGTGCAGTATGAATGGCCCCCATGTATAAGTTGTTTTTGTGAAGCCATTTAAGAACTCTCCTCAAGATATGCAAAAGGACATGCAAAAGGAGATCTTGGCTTTATTAGTGCCATCAAATGTTGCTCCAAATTTGAGGAAGCAGCTGGGCAAAGTGCCTTCTGCTGGACATCCTCTTATGGTGAGGGATCCTTTCAGGCTCACTTAGCAGACACTGCTTTAATTGCCCTGGCTCAATGCTATGGAATTCTGGTGTTTGTAGTTTGTGAGATATCTAGTCTTCTTTGTCAGAGACCTGTGCTGCCACAACAAACTACAAATTGCAGGATGGAACCATGATAGTTAAGTAGTGTCAAACTGCATTAATTCTCCAGTATGATAGCCGCCTAAGTGTGCATTGGAGTTGCCAGTAGTTTTATACAACACTCTCAAGTGTCCAATACAGTCTGCTCTAGGACAGGGGTGGGCAACTGACAGAGATGGAAGGCTATCTTAGGCATACACACATGGTATACCCTCTGACATTTTACATATGAAAACCTAGTTTAGCCTAGCAACATCAGAGAGTGTCAAAATTTGCAAAAGTTACTAATGAGGAAGAACACACAAGACAGAAAAAGCTGCAGCAGTTTGCTTTTGGCTGATCCTGCTGGGAAAGGCAAGATTTTGCACTTTGCAGCAACTGCAGTGAACTGAGAGTATAGGAAGAAATATGTACGGGGGGGGGATGAAACTGGGACATTTTGGCTGTATCCACACTGGAGAAATAATCCTTTTTGGCACCATGTTAACAGCCCTGGCTTAAGGCTATGGAATTCTGGGAGCTGGAGTTTGTTGTGGGGCCCAGAGCGGAGCAGAGTGTGGATGCAGCCTCTAAGTGCAGCTGAAAAAGTGAGATAACAGAATAAATCTGGACTTTGGAGTGTATGCAATAGGATGTCAAAAAGCTGCATCTCTCTCTTTCTCCCCATCATGTCTTCCCTCCCATTTTTTAAAACGTTAGCCCTCTGTATCCATGGATTGAACCAACCATGTTTTGAAAATAGTCACACCAAAAAAACCCAAAATGCAAATCTTGATTCTGACATTTTATATAAGGGACACCATATTAATACATCATTATACAGTATATAATGTGACTTGAGCATCCACAGATTTTGGTATCTGGGGAGCGGGTGTCCTTGAATCAACTTCAGTGGATGCTGAGGACCCATTGTACAGTGGTACCCCGGGATACGAATGCGCCGCCTTACGAAATTTCCGGGTTACGAAAAAAATCTATTTAAAAAAACTGTTCCGGGTTACAACTGTTTTTTCGGGTTACGAAAAATTTTTTGGTGCTTTTCGGCACTATTTCACACCAAATCGCGGCTTTTCCCCATTAGCGCCTATGGGTTTTTCGGCTTACGAAGCCTTTCGGGTTACGAAAGCGGCGGCGGAACGAATTATTTTTGTAACCCGGGGTACCACTGTACTATTAAACCTCGAATGTCCCTTATGGCCTCTAAGGATTTTGAAAGGGAATTTTGTCATGTTTTGGGGCCTCTAGTTTATCTCTCAATTTTAAAAAGGCCTCTCCTGGGCCTAAAATTCCTGAGGGTATCTTCCTTAAATACAGCAAAAAGTCCCTGGATGATTCCAGAGCAGTTTTAGTAGTGGTGGGAGTATTGGGGCTTCAAAAATGCCTTGAGGCTTCATATGGGCCACAATTTGCCTACTCATGCTCTAAATCCAGGCATGAGAAGAATTAAAAAGTGGATTTGAAACCCAGCTGCCCGATCTGCAAGCACTGATGGGCCTCACTGGGGGTGCATGCCCTGGTCTGTGCCTGCACTGCAGAAATGATCCAGTTTGATACCACTTTTTAACTGCCATGGCTCAATGCTATGGAAGTCTAGGAACTGCAGTTTGCTATGGCACCAGAGCTGTCTGGCAGAGTCAGGCTAAATGTCTCACAAAACTGCAATTTGTAGAATTCCATAGGATAGAGCCATCGCAGTTAAAATGGTGTCAACCTGTATTATTTCTGCAGTGTGGATGTAGTCCTAGACTGCATAGAATGAACCTGCCTGTTGGGAAGCAGCTTGGAAAACTATTTTTCCAAATTCCCAAATGAGCCTCTTTCTTGAGCTGCATGGAAGGAATGGTAGAATAAAATTATAACAAATAAATACATGCAGGCAGGCACCAATTAAGTGACCACATAAAACAATGGGGCATACATTTTTCTGCACTTGAGCCTCCTTTGTCAAATGCCTAACTGTAATGAGGCATGCTATAATACAAAGCTAATGATTTCTATATTTGTGCAGCTAAAGTGCAGAGCTTGGACAAGTTGATTTTTTGGAATACATCTTTCAGGAAACCCTGACCTATGGCACCAATAGGTTGGGGATTCTAGGAGCAGTAGTAACAAAAAGTAACCTTTTCAAGCTCTGCAAATATATCATGTACAGGACTGTTACAAATGAATTTCTATGGAATTTCAAACATAAAGTAATCACTTTCTCAGTGTTTAAGGCATTATGCCAATTCAAAGTTAATTCTTGGCAATAGGCTTTCTGTTATCCAGTCATTCTGGAGATAATTGGATTACAATGTGCCTCATTAACAATAAAACTAACTTGCTAGACATTAGGTATTTAGTTTAATATGAAGAGTAATATTATTCATTTCAGCAATTCACATTCAATCGGTGGACTAAAATTGCTCTTGCTGAGTAATTTAATTTCTTGTAATTAGGCAGTAGTTCTATTACTCAGTATAAATAATAGCAATTCAGCTGCTCAAGGCTTACTCATATTAATACAGATTTTCGTGATAGGGAAAATGCATTGAAAAACCTCCATTGTAATGTGAAATGTTGCTTTGTAATGAATATCAAATGAAACAAAGAAGGGTTAATTCTGGTAATAGGAAACAAAACAAAAAAGGAAGGAAAGAAGGCAAGTAGGCAGGCCAGCAAGCAAAACTGTTAATTAAGGGATTCTGTTTTAAAACTGTTAATTAAGGGATTCTGTTTTTTCAGTAGCAACCACTCAAAGTGAGAAAATTCCTTACTTTGCTTTTAGTTGTTGTTGTTGTTATATGCCTTCAAATCATTTCTGCCTTATGGTGATTCTAAAGTGAACCTATAAAGAGGTTTTCTTTTCAAAATTTGTTAGAAGAGGGTTCTCCCAGCCTTGATCTGAGGCTGAGAGAATGTGACTTGCACAAGATAAATCAGTAGGTTCTATGGCTGAACAGGGACCTTCAGAGTCGTAGTTCAACACTCAAACCATTACATCATGCTGGCTCTCTCACTTCCAGTACGTTGTCATATGTACACATTACTGAACCCCATTCAGTCAATACGATGTTGTTGAGTACCACTGAGCTGACTTTGTCTTATGGCAACCCTATAAGTGAGAGCTCTCTAATACACCTTGCTATCAACATGCTCGGGCCTTGCAGACTCAGGGCTGTGGCTTCCTTGACTGAGGGCTAGGCTACACATAAGTGTACTATTTCCACATATTCACATTGACAGGTAATTATTTTCACTTTCTTGCTCAAATTCACATCTATTCACATCTATTCACACACCTCTTCCAAAAATATGCAGCCATCTGAATGCATGTGAAGCAGACAGACAGCCACATGTGCAATAATGCAGATTTCTGCAGATTTCAGTGGACACTGGTAAAAACCACAAAGTTTCCCCCCTGCAAAGTTTAAGGGGTTCTCTGCCCACAAAAAGTTTGGACTCCTTTGTATGTGGCCCAATCACATTCTGTTAAACTAGAATGAGGAGTATTTTAAATGTTTACATTAGCCCTGAGTCCACTTTTAATTAGGAGTACAGCCATACATCATTTAACAAAAGTCAGAGAGTGAAGCTTCTTTTTGCAGAGGCTTATTATACTTATAGGCTTATTGCTTTTCCTTTTCATCCTCAGTTTAGCTGGAATATTTTTTTAGCATTTTAGCATTGGGAGGATGCTGAAGGAAGGCTGGAAAAACATTTTCTGTGCTGGATTGCAGTATTGTGTCCATAGTAACCAATGTCATCAACAAAGTTTGAGCTGAGGAAAAGGAGGATTCCCTTTTAGCCAGCTGTCCCAGTGAGTGCCTGCATCCAAAAGGCAAGCTAAAGAACAGCTGCCTCCAGAATCTCTTACTGCGCATATGTGAATAGTAAAACAGAGAGAGAGGAAATAAACCTACTACTCCCAGCCTGTTAAGTGTAGTCATCAAAGTGGAAATTGCAAGAAAAGTGAAGGTTGGTGAAATAAAGTCATCCCTAGATGCATTTTTGAAGAAGCCTTCAAGTAGTCTCTAAAAGGTTCAAAATGTTTTTCTTTACTTATGCAAGCCTTCCCTTCAATAATTTAATTGTTTTATTAATCTAACACTTTTCTGTGTTTTATAAAGGTTAATAACTGTACTGTTTTTAATCTTGTAAGCCGCCCTGAGTCCCAGTTGTGGGGAAAAGGCAGGATATAATCAAATATAATAAATATAATAATAATTCCTTGACCTGGTTGTTTCATTTCAAATGTGCATACTATTAATCAAAACTAATAATATGCACATGTGAAATGACTAATAATATGCTCATGTGAAACATGTTGAATTGCTCTTCTTTTCTTTTGCAGTGCAAGGAACCCATCCCTATTCTTTCCATGTTATTTCTACCTCTGGTACCACATTTTCTGTTAAAGAAGTAATGCCCAGGAAAACATCTACTTTGTTTAACTCCACAATGCTTTGCTGACTACAAGTGTGTGTGTGTGTGTGTGTGAGAGAGAGAGAGAGAGAGAGAGAGAGAGAGAGAGGAATGCTGCTTAAATTGTGCCATGACATTATAACATTTATAATTTTTTTAAAAAGCCAAAGTATTTCTTGCCATTGCCATTTTAGCAATGCTTTCCCCTACTTACAATCCAAAGCAACTTAATCAGAAAGTGTTGAACAGGGATTCCAGTAATGTTTCCCTGGGGTGCATCTGTTTAGAAGAAGTTGCTGCAAATTCTGACCTACTGCACAAACATGGGATTTTGAACTATTTAGAAGTCAAAGCAGATAGCCTGGCTTACAGATAACTCCAAGAGCAGGAATTGTTATTCCCAGGACATCAACATCATTTCCTCTGAGCTGCATTTACACACTAAGATGCTACTTGCAACTCAGAAGGGTCTTCCTATGGGAGGCTGTCGGAAAGAGACAAATTAGCCAATGGACTGATTGATAGTAAGGTGTGACACAGGCAAGCTGCATGCATAAGATACTCACTTGGCAAGAGATAGTCTTGTTTTTTAATGAGGCAGGCCTTGTGCAGAAACAAAGTACAAGAAATGAACACAGCACATACTGAGAGGCGTATATGCTGAGATAGCTGGACCTCTAGTGAATCGGCTTGTCTACAATACTGACGACTGCTTCTATAAATAGCAGGAGGAAACAGGGCACCAGAATGCTGCATGTCTCTCTCTCTCTCCACCTTCCCCCCTGCCACCATCTCTCACAGAGATATCAAAAAAGACTGTGAGCTTCACACTCTGGAGTAATATTGAAGTGGTTATTGGTAACGTCCCACTAGTAGTATGAATTTTTGGAAGTCCGCTATTTTACATTATTAATCAGGGATTCTGTCTCTTCCATTCTTTGGGTGGGTAATAATGGAATATAAGACAGTACTGAGGACTCTTCTTTGCTCATTTCCAAAAGTATTCATTCTTATTGGTTTAAAAGAAATAAGATTATTTTCGCCGCCTGAATATACAGGTATACCTCAGTTAACAAAGCAGATGTTTTCCTGGATATTACTTCTTTAATAGAAAATTTGGCACTAGTGGTAGAACTAATATAGAAAGAATATGGATAGGTGCTATAACACCAAAAAAGAGGGGGAAAGGGGGGGGGGAAGGAAGAGCAGTTCACTATGTTTCACCAAAGTTTTTACTCAAAACTAACAGTATGCACATATGAAACTCAACAACCAGAATAGGTAAGCCTTGCATGAGTAAACAAAAACAATGGAAAATTCTATAGATATTTATTTATGATCTAGGGAGTTTATCACACAGGAGGAATTTCTCTTTATTTCAATTGAAAAGAAAGTGGGGCCAGAACGCATTCATGTGAATTCGTTATTTCATATGTGGCTCCCTGCTTACGTGGAAGCTGTGCAATGGGAGAATGAATGGCGCATGTGCCCATGGGCACGCACACTCTCCTGCGCGGCGAGCATGAGCCCCATTCAATTGAATGGGACTTGAGCATGCACATTTTTCGGCTTACGCAGGGGGAGTCTGGAATGGATTCCCCGCATAAGCCAAGGGACCACTGTATTCTTCTCTATGTCTTGTACTGATGCAGTGACTAAGGACAGCATCTCTCCTCTGAATGCCTGTCTTGGGGCGGTAATGGACTGGATGAGGGAAAAACGACTCAAGCTGAATCCAGGTAAGACGGAGATACTTGCTTTAGGAACCCCGATCCCAGGAATGGAGTTATGTCAGCCAGTTATGGATGGGGTCACACTTCCCCTGAAGGACTCTGTCCACAGCGTGGGGGTGCTCCTTGACTCGTCGCTCCAGCTGACAGCTCAGGTGAATGCGACAGTCGAGAACATGTGTTATCAGCTTTGGCTGATATGCCAACTGAGCCCCTTCCTGGAGCCGAGGGACCTTGAAACAGTAGTAGACGCACTGGTCACCTCTCGCTTGGACTTCTGTAATGCACTCTACATGGGGCTACCCTCGTGCCAAGTTTGGAAACTTCAGTTGGTACAAAACATGGCAGCCAGACCGGTTATGATTTTCTTATATGTTTCAAAGCCAAAGGTACATTAGCATCCACAAATTCATTATATGAAATGCAGAAGAGGACTTGCTTCATATGTTTCAAAATGTTTTGAAGGGATTAGATGTGTTGCACTGAAAGTTACTAGTCAATATTATTCAGCCAAAAGCAGTTATAACTAGGAGGATTATATATGCATTGTAGAATTTTCCTGGCTCTTTAAGAGATCATCTGGTAACAACATCACTATTAGAATGCAGAGTTTCATTATATTATGCAGTATTGAGCATTGCCAGTAGATAGCACCATAGTTTTTTGTGAAGATTGTGCCAAGAAAAGAAATGTCTTATAAATTCTTCCCTATTAAAGAAAATGTCCGAAAGTATTTAACATTTTACAAATGACTTTGAGTTAAACTACTCTGGGCAAATTAACCAGCCCCCCTCCACACCCATAACCAAATAAACCTAAGGTTTAGTTCACAGACATGATCAAATGACAAATGTCAATTCAGATTTAAAATAGTATGGTGGTGACTTTGTTTGAGCAGAAAGTGATCCTGGCCACATAAGACAGGACACCAATCCCCAATCCCCTCAATGCAGTACATTGATGGAAAAACAGCTCCTGGGACAGGGGAACTGTCCAAAACAATGAGCAGCAGTAGGCAGGGTACATAAAGAAAAACTGTGTACCCTGTTTTGTATGAAAATAACTTTGCACTAGTGCAGCACCATGACTGGATACAATCCTTCATTTTGATCTTCAAATAAAGGGGGGAGAGTGAGATGTAATTCTTATCTACAGAATCCTTACTCAACTCAGACCATAACTAATCTACAAGACTTGTGCTTGGAAAATTGTTGTTGTTAAGTGCCTCCAAGTCAATCTTGACTTATGGCAATCCTATGAATGAGACATCTCTAAGACAACCTGTTGTCAATATCTTTTCTCAAGTCTTGCAGGCTCAGGTCTCTGGCTTTCTTGATTGGGTCTATCCATGTCAAGTGCAGCTACTTTTCTTATAGTGTACAGCCTCCTTTAATATACCATAAAAAGCCAACAATACTGAACATTGTTATCATTGAACAGTCTTAGAATAACTTGAGTGAAACAAATTTACATTACTGATATTTTCATTTATTTGTCTTTTTTATATTCATCTTTGTTTTAAATATAAATTTATTTGCAGTATTTTCCCTCTTGTTTGCCTTTCTTTTCTTTTCTTTTCTTTTTTTTTTTTGTGGGAGAGGAAGAGTTAAGTCCAGTGCAGACCGGCCTTAAAGGCTGGGTTGGAGATGGAGTCAGGGCGGTGTGACATCATATTCTGCACTGCATGGCGTGTGGCATCACAGTGCTCCTCTGGTGCTGCATCTGCACGATGGAGTGCCGAAGGAGTGGCATAAAACTGCAGCGCCACGGCTATTGTGCCCTTTCCAGGGCCCTGTAAAGTTCAGATTGGGGCCATGGCATGTGGTTGCCAGGGCCCCGGTCTGGTCATAAAAAGGGTGGCTGAAGGCTGCCCCTTTGGGGCTTTCTGCACAACCCTAAAGTCAAGATTTCTTATGTAATCAAGATAAAGTCATCTCTTTTATTTCAGTGGTTCTGTTTTAACACCCAAACCATAACCAGCTTGCATATTTATTTAAAAAATTATCAGCCATGTTGCCATAGAAAACTGTGAACAAGATGGCAGTGGTGCCCATAGAAAATAGATATTTATAAGAGATGTTAAAATATGCACAATCTATAACCTATATAAATACACTTTAAAATAACTGTTTTCAGGGATCTGGAAATATCCCATGGCATATGTTTTAATTTCCCTGTGTCTTTGTTTCTGCCAGTAAAAAAATAACACGAAAAATCTCTAACTCAAATATGGAAATTAAGCAATTCCCTTTAGGCCCTCTGAATGTTTGTGAGAACCTAAATAGCATTTTCCCCTTCTTTAAATCTAGAATTTCAGGGAACGCTATATTCAGCAACCAATTTATAATCCAGATGGCCAGCAAGAAAGCTTTTTCTTCAGCACCTGCTGCTCCAAGCCAAGAATGTAGTTTATCCAATCAGTCCCGTCACCAGGTTGATACAGTATCCTGGCAGCCAATTAGATGCAAATGACCAAACAGCAGGTCTTCTTGCTTCTGCACCTGCTTCTCTTGTTTGGATTCAGGCATCTTCATTCAGTTGTGTTGCCAGGTTCATATTCCATCAGCAGTGGGTCATGCCTGTATCACAAGCAACACCTTGCGACTGGCTGAAGTGTTCCAGATCTTCATAAGTAATCAACCTTGGGGATGAGCCAAGGTATCTTGCCATCACCTATGGTTAAGACTAGATGTTCTGGAATGCTGAGAGATGGTAGTGTCCCAGCTTCCTACAGTTCTATGGCATACACTTCCTTCTAGCAATCTAATCTTACTACAGACACAAGAAAACATTTTACCTGAGCATGCAGGCAATTCCAAAGCTGCAGGTACAGCAAACTCCAGAGTCACATGACAGGCTCAGGTTTTATAAATCAGACAGGGACATATTTCTTAGGAAAAAGATGTCAGCAGGCCAAAATAGAAAGGATCCTATAATTGTCGTCTTATATAAATTGACTCTATAATCAAAATGGAATCTAGGGTATGTTAACGTACAAGTGCCTGCTTCAAAAATGGGGAAAGTGAGGTCCTCCAGGTGTTGATGGGTTCTACTTCCATCATAGCAATAGAAATAGCAATAGCAAGTACATTTCTATCATCACCAAAGTTTATGACCTATAATCAAGGATGGCAGAAACTGTAGTCCACCAATCTTTGGAGAGAGAGAGACTCCAGAACAGGGCTAGAAAAAAGAGTTGGGGGGGGTGCAGGGAGGGCAGTGAGCAGAGTTTTGGCTTCTCTGACAAGACCCAGTAGGAGTGGTAAGCAGTTTTGAGTAATGGGTTTTTTTCTATGGGAAAAAAGTTTAAAAGTTTCTCTTTTACTTTGCCAATTGAAAGGAAATTAAATTGAAATTTCCACCCCTTCTCCTTCTTCCCTGATCAATGGAGATAGACTGATGTTTCCTTACCCAAAGCAAGCCCACTGACCAACCACTGACCATCCAAAATCAGCATAAAAGTGCAACTGAACTTTTGCACAGGAAACTGTAGCACAACAGAAATGGGAAAGGAGGTCATTAATAGATTTTTTTTGTGTCAGAGTGTAACAAGAAATGGTTTTGAACTGGTCTCCCATGGGAGAACAACAGAAGTGCAATGATGTTGTGGGATAATGCTGAAGCAATAGTGGGACTAATGCATTGCTATGGTGCTATGCTGCCATGGTGCTATAATGCCATGGTTCAATAAGGCTCTGAATGTGCCTAAGTGTATCTTGGATTCTACTATTCCTGCATTATCTTCAAGTAGAGTGCCATCTCATCCCACAGGTAAGAAATGTAATTGTGCTATTGTCTCTTTCTCTCATACAGACACAAAAAGTCTCTTTTCTCCATAAGCAAATCAGTCCAGGTAGAAGATAAACAGATTTGCTCCCTTTGTGTCATCCCTGAGTTCAGCAACAAAAAGGTGCAAAATTATACTCTTGTTACTTAGGTTTTGTCCTTAAAAAAAAAACAGCAATTGCTTAATGAATTCTTGGTGTATAAAGGTTCCTCACTGTTTTTAACAAAAGAACATCTGGACTCTGAGATCAGCAGAAAATA
This sequence comes from Sceloporus undulatus, assembly GCF_019175285.1. Lineage (NCBI taxonomy): Eukaryota > Metazoa > Chordata > Lepidosauria > Squamata > Phrynosomatidae > Sceloporus > Sceloporus undulatus. The sequence goes on along the minus strand of NC_056525.1, from coordinate 42,964,906 downwards.
AAAAGGGGAGGTAAAATGTTCTCCTCCCGCCCAATTTCCACCAAATTCTTCTAGGGAAGGTGCTGGGAGGCAGCTGCTGTTTCTGGCTGCTGAAGAAATGTCAATGCATACATGTGACTTTGTCCTTCCAAGACTGCTACAAAGACTGGAATGTCCTGTATAAAAACAGCTAACAGTTTAAATCTGGTTGTCAGGAGTGGTAAGAGAAGTGAATTAAAGGACTGTCAACATGACTACATTAACTAGCAAGGTGATCATTATATATAGAGTGAGAAATGTGTTATTTGGCTGTTTGCTTGTATATATTTCCTGTGCTTTTCCTCCCCAAATAGTTATTTTCTTTATAATAATTTGATAATGTGGTAGTGCAAACTGCTGTACACATAAATCTTCTTTCTCCTTCTTGTTTAAATTTAATAAATAAAAATATCACTTTAAAAAATGTGGCAAAGAAGGAATATCTGTAACAAGGCATTGCTACCCCAAGCCCAAGCAAAACAAAATGCTAATTGTGAAGGATATGGAGCATACATATTTCCTACCTAATGCAATTCCTGTGAAGACAGTTCTGGGCAATCTCCCATCATATATGACAAATGCAAATATGACTGACAGGGAAAGAGTCCTTAGAGATAGTTCACTGAGAACACTGAGCCAGGTGCAACCAGGCAGGAGCCCCTAGCAGTATTAATCAAAAGACATTGTGCAGCTATTTTGTCTTTTCCTTCTGAACACAATTTCTGTTCAACAAAAAATGAGGGAAGAAGCTGTGGGAAAGCACAGAAAGGTTACAAATGGAAGAAGATGTCACCTGGATCCACTGTAACATCCCATGAATCAGGCATAGCAATTTCACACTAAAAGCTTTGTTTAGAAGTACCCCCAGTTTTCAGCAGCTGTGAAACAGGTAAATATAATGCTTTGGAGAATTAGAGAAGGGTATGGAAATAGAACTACAACATTTGTAGTGTGGCTGCATTTGGATAAATCCTTTATACAATTCTAGTCACTACCATCCCTGCTCAAAAAATGATATTGTAGCAATGGAAAAGGTGTAGAAAAGAGATGCCAATCACGCTTGGGGTTGGAGTACTATTCTTACAAGGAACAATATGTGAGGCTTTTTAGTTCACCACCAACAAAAAAGGTGGGGAAAGAAAAATATTGGGGGGAATGCAGTAAGAGGTTTAAAAAGTATGGAGGAAGGGCATAGCAAGCACATTTTCTTCTTTCATGCCTGTTTAATTTAAGGAAACAATGAATGAAGCTTACTATCAGGAGGTTAAAGACAGAAGAAAAATTTAGTTCCTCATACAGTACACAATTAACAAACAAGTTTCCTGACACAAGATGTGTCATTGATAACAGTAGGTTAGACAGTGTTAAAATGAGATTAGGCAAATTAATGGACAATATGCCAGCTTGTGACTTTTAGTCATGACAAGTCACTCATATTGCCTTCCTGGCGACTGTTTGTATGGTGTAGCACTCTATAGGAAATGCTAAGCAAGCCCCCTCCAATTGTTCTACTACTGCCAGGCAAAAGCCTTTCTATTCAGGTGAGCTTCTGGTGTCTGACTAGCAGCTGAGAAAGCTGTTTTTAATGGGTGACTACTGTTCTTTTGGGGGGGGGGGCACTGGTGTTTTAATCGCAGAAGTTGTTTAATTGTGTTTCAACATTATAACTCTGTGATTAATCTGTACCAGTTTTTCATGTTGCTGTGAGCTACCCTAAGTCCCAGTTTTGCGAGAAAGGCAGGATATATATCAAAGTGGTCAAATAAATAAATAAATAAAATATAGCCTCCTTGTTTGCAGCCAGACTGATTACAATGCAGAACTAGGCATGATTATAGTATGTGGAGGCTGTAATGTTTCAGTCAATGAAAAGTCTAGACCAATGATCCCCACACTTTGGTCCTCCAGATGTTTTGGATTTCAACTCCCAGAAGCTCTAGATAGCTTGGCCAACAGTCAGGAATTCTGGGAGCTGAAGTCAAAAACATCTGGAGGACCAAAGTTTGGGAACCACTGGTCCAGGCCAACAACACAACTCTCCATAGGTTTGTACTATCCAGGTTCTAAAGCCTCTTTCTTTGTCCCTCTTCACTCTAGCTAGCACAATGGTTGCCAAACTTTGCCCGTTAAGAGATTTTGGACTTCAGCTCCCAGAAGCCTCAGCCATGTTGGCCAATAGTCTGGGAACTGAAGATGAAAATCCGTTAAAGAGCACAGTTTCAGGACCACTGCAAACCTTCTGCCTGTGATCAGCTCAAACTGTGGCCAAGCAGAGATATAATGAACAGGTGGGAGGGACTCCAAAAAAGCAAAGTAAAGTGAAAGGGCAAAACAGATTTTAAGAGTAGGAGTTTATCTTATTAAAAATTCTTGAAAAGAAACGTCTTTGCATTTGACATGGATTTAGATACAGAAAAGATGCTTATATTTGTAGCTTTAATTAAAATTCATGCTGAAAATTCTATTGATTTCTCAAAATTTGGTTGTCAGCTGTAACTGCTGTTAGAAATTTAAAAGTGCCTTTTAACAACAGCCATGTTAATAAACCACTTTTCCTGAATAGACAACAATAATGTGAATTCTTTGCCATCGATTTTGGAGACCAAGGGTGAGAATAATGTGTCATTCTGGCAAATGATGAAGAAAGCTGGGAATTGCCAATGAGGAATAAATCTCAGAGCTGCAATTTGACAACATCTGGAGGGCCACACAATCCCTGTCTCTGTTTTACCAGTAGGTGCTATCTTTATCATCAATTTCCTCTGGAGGGAAGACTTTTGCTTGGTGTGCAGCTGTGTGTAATGCAACTAACAAATAATTTTGTAGCGCTGCAAACATGCAGAAAAGGGCAATCAAAAAGATAAAGGGACTGAAGCAACTGACATGTTTCAGGCTGTTTAGCTTGGCAAAAAATATAACTAAGAAAAGACATGATAGTGGTGTAAAACTATGCCTAGTGCTGAGAAAGTAGGTAGGGAGAAGCTTTCTTCTCTCTCTCATAACACTAGAACCTGAGATCATCCACTGAAGCTAAATGGTGAGAGAACCAGGGCAGATAAAGGACTTACAAATTTTATCTATTTTATTTATTTCAAGGATTTATATCCCTCCTTTCTCCCACAATGGGATTCAAGGCGGGTTACAATAATTGTAACACATGGTGCAAAGTTACATTGTGAAACTCACTATCACATGATATAGTTATGGCTGCCAATTGGAGTGGCTTTAAAGGAGAATTGGATATATTAATGGCAGATGGGGCCATTAATGGCTGCTACAGAACCTGAGTCACTATATTTCTGTGTATCAGTTGCTGAAGAACACACGATGTGGGATGCAGTTGTACTAATGTTCTACTGGTAGGCTTTCCATTGGCAACTGATTGGTCACTATGTGGACAGCAGAGTGGACTGAATGGGCCTTTGGTCTTACTCAACACATCTCATAAGAAGAAGTTTTAAGACACCCTAATAGGAAATAATGTGGCGACAACAGTTACCAAGGTATATCAGGGTGCCTTGAAAATGGTTCAGTAGCATAACCCATTGGGCTCCAGTGAGTCAGCCAATCAATACATGTCAGTATAGTAGGGCAAATTAAAATATAACAGCAGTGAGAACCTGTGTCCGCCAATTACACAAAAAGCATACCCTTTTTCTTTCCATGGAGGCTTAAAAATGCTAAGTGACCTCTTTAACAAGGCAAATTTACTGCTCAGACTTTTGGCAGTTATCATCTTTGACAAGCCTGCATTACTCTGAAAAACTGGAGGTTCCAGAACAATTCAGCCTATAAAACAGGCTTATTTAGATAAGTAAATTGGTGCCACTACATCTGATTTCCCTGATACGAAATCTATACTCAGGACAAAAGGCTACCATTAGAATAGGGAGAAACAGAACAGTTCTCAATTGGCTAAGGATTCAGACGAGTCTGTATTCTATCACCCTACTTGTTTAACTTGTGTGCAAAAAACATGATGCACAGTGCAAGTTTAGACTCAGAGGAAGAAAATTGAAAGAAGACTTATCAGCAATCTAAGATATGCAGACAACAGCATACTACTAGCTGAAAACAACAAAAACTTAGAACAATGACTAAAAGTCAAAGAAGAAAATGCTAAGGCAAACTTATTGTTGACCATTAAGTAAAACAAAAATAATGACCACAGAAATTTTACATAAATTCAATGTAGACAATGAAGAAATAAAAAAAAATTAAATAATCCCCATACCTTGGAACAATCATTGATCAGAATCAAGATCGAAGTCAAGAAATCAGAAGAGTAGGAGTGGAAAGGGCAGCTATGAAGGAACCAGACAAGATCCTAAAGTGCAAAGACATAAAACTGAGCGCTAAAGTTAGACTGGTCCAAGCAATCATATTTCCCACCATCATGTATGGATGTGAGACCTGGACGATAAAGAAGGCTGACAGAAGGAGAATCAACTCATTTGTGTTGTGGTGCTGGAGAAGGGTGCTGAGGATACTGTGGACAGCAAAAAATGACAAATAAATGGGTCCCTGAACAGATCAAGAGTAAACTCTCCCTGGAAGCCACAATGACTAAATTGAGACTATCATACTCTGGACACATCATGAGAAGACAAGACCATAATCCTAGGAAAGGTGAAGGGGTAGTAGAAAGAGAGGAAGACCACATACTAGATGGATAGTTTCAATCAAGGAAGCCATAGCCCTGAGCCTGTTGAGTACAAAGGGGTCTTGAAGGTGTGTCAGTCACTGGATGACCATGAGTCAAAATACCTCAAAGGTTGTTAAGAACAACAACAAACTGAGGTGGTCAGCAACTCCTAGGTTCATTCAAATGGAGGCACTCTGTGGTTAAAAGGTACTGTAGCTATTCAATTTTGTTGTCCTTAATGGGATATTCTTAAAAAGTGAAGAGAAAACACAAAGGCTTTACAAGAAAGACTCAATTGTTTAAACTTTCCCCTCCCCAGTTAAATTCAGGATTTGAGGTAAAGCAATTGTACAACAAATACCTTATTTAGAACCATATTCAAATTGGATTATTAAATTTGCAGAATCTGAGACTATCCTATCTAGCTTATAAAACACCATACTACTCTGAACACTGCAACCTCATCTGATTTTGAAAGCTAAGCAGGGTTGGGCATGGTTAATGCCTGGCTAGGAGATCACTAGAGAATAGTGGAGTTTGCAGCTATAGCGGGGCCACAGGGGACACCTCCAGCTCCAGGTTTCTTGGAGGGGTCCATGATGGTGTATAATTCCAAACAACCAAAAAGTAATGCTAATGAACTTTTAATTTAACTATTAATACAACAGTTGAGTCCCTGTTAATTCACAGGGCTCGGGTCCTTGGTTACTTCACCTAGACCCTTAGTGATTAGGGAGTCCTACAGGTCCTCCTCTTCGGCAGGCCAGTACCTTCCCTGAAGGTCCCAATGAAATGCTCCCTGTGACCAATATCCCAGCCTCAAACCTCTCTCGGACAAACTTGGTGATGAAGAGTGTAGGTGGGAGAACTCCGCTAGGAAAATTTCTTCCCCCGGGCTCCTCACAGCTTTGGGACCTCCACTCTCTCACTGGTGAAGAACTCCCCTCCTGGCCAAGGCCCCAGTCTTGACAGAACACCCTCCTTTCTCCCTTCACACAACCGCCTCACTGTCCTCTCTTCCGCTCACACCCTCCTCCATATGTGCGCCATGCCCTTTCCTCTTTTATCTCCCAGCCCCTCCCCTTTAGGAGCCGCCTCTCGGAGCCTCTCTCCTTCCCCTTTCACTTTAGGAACTGCCAGTCCTTCTAGTCACCCATCAGGGCTCTCCATTCCCAGTGTTGGAGCCTCTCCTTTTCCAGGACAACCCTCCTCTGTCTTCCCAAAGTCCTTCTCCTTGTCACAGCAGATTTTTAGGGAGTGGCATTTAGAATTCTTACCCAGAGAGCTCTAGTGGCTCCCCAAACACAAAGCCCCAAGACTGTCTAGGTTGGTGCCATGGCAATTAAAATGGAATCATAGCACTATAATTGTGTGTGATTGTGAAAGGGTCACAGGAATTCCCCCCAGTACAGTTAGGAAAAAATCATGCCATGGAGGGCCTCTGTTGCCAGTCAGAATTGACAATACGATTTCTTTCTTCCCGGTTTTCTTCAGCAGAATGTTACAAGGAACATATAATGTCCCTGGCTGTTATAGGACAATTCCTTGCGCTTGAACCTAAAGAAACCCAGCCTGCCTGGTGGAATTAAGACTGATTATAACAAGACTGTATTTAGATCAGTGCAAGGGTGAACCTGTAGCCAAGGGTCCGTTTAGGGGAATTTTATTATTATTGTTATTAACTCAAATATTGCCAGAGGAGGGCCTGCTACGACGGCCCTTGCAGAATCGTCTCCCGTTGTGTATACGGAGTAGACCAGGGGATCCCAATAAATGGAGCTGAGACAGACTTCTAGTATTAATAACCAATTTATTTATAAGGGGAAAAACACATATGATTCACTAGCATACACACACACATACAAGGCTCAGGAAAAGCATAGGTTAGCATGGAATAGGATTTTAGGCATCACTGGGGTGATACGTACCAGAATGTAGACTCCCTCCAGGAATCCAAATGGAATATGATGAGGATGGCATGAGGCTCAGCTATGGAATGACTAGCCAGGAGCCAGGATTCAAAGGGACATAGCTTCCCCCTGAAATCCAGACTGGCCCAGTGAACAGGCAAATCTGAGAGTATTTATAGGCAAAATCTTGCTTCTGGCAAAGGTGCTTGATGGTGAGAAGAAAGGTGTTTAATTACTTTCTTTTCACCTGGATGTCCCTGTCTGATTGTTTTAGTGGTCTTAAGCTGCTTGGACAACCAACCTGGGAAGGGGGTAAGAGCCTCAGGCAAGGCAAGCATTTGCTCTTCCTGGTCCTATGATAATCCTCTTATGCAACTCCCTAGATATGATGATGTGGGTGCCCCTCAGGGGTGTGTGTGCATGTCCTCATGCCTTGCTGGCAATGGTGGACAGGCTACTAGAGTTCATCTAGGGGTCATTAAGGGCTATCATTTATACCAAAATTTATATGGAGCAGCATGGGTAACAAACCAGTTGCTCAAAAAAGAATTTATCACATTTTCACTAACGTCTATGTGAACTTCAGAATGAAGTTCAGTTGTATTCAGTAGTACATACTCTCCTGTAAGTGAACTTGAATCTCAGCTGGCAGCCAATACCACATGCAGCATGACTGGGCACTTCAGTATGTCATGGAGATATCTATATATCTATATCTAACTATATCTGTGTTGGAGGCAAACTTTGGCCAAAGTCATTATCTTTAAAGACAACATCCTACTTTTCCCTGCCTACAATGGCAATCTGAACTCCCTAGTTGTTTAATGTTGAGGACTCTAAAGAGTTGCCACAACAAAGTTTGAGAATTCCTCCTTACCAGTGAAGCAAGATGGCATTGCCATATACAGCCTCTCTGAAGGCTGCCGCAATTCTTGAATGTATGGTATGCAGAGCAAGGGACACAAATAAGGCTGTAAAATCAGGCAGAGATGCATATTTGAGAGGGAAGCTTTAGACATCTGTACTGACTTCAGAAATGTGTGTGTTGAATATTAATTTAATATCTCAAATCCCCAGAGTTTCTGCCCAAACGAGCATTGCATTTGTTATTTCCCAGCAGTCTACTGGTGAATGATGAATGCTGTATTAATTCAAGGATGGGGGGAGGCTTCTGTCAACATGCAAAATAATAAACTCAAGCCATTTTCAAGTCTTCTGGAATATATGTAGGGGCAGTACCATTCTAAAGCCAAAATCAAATTGGAGACTGTGCTCGGTGTTTTGATATGTTTATGTACTTGCTTATTTACCAATACAGACTGTTAAATTTTATTCTAATTAAATGTAATGTTAGATCTTCAGTGTTGACTAAGAGTATAGATAGTGACTCTATTTATTTATTCATTTATTTATTGATGCAATTTATATCTTTCCTTCCTCCTTATGCAGGACCAAAGGCAGCCTACAGCATTTAAAAACAACATACAATTAAAATATTGTTTATACAAAAGTTTTTAAAAAAGGATTAAATAACAATACTTTGTTATTCTGTGAGCTCTGAGGCATCAAATGGTTTATGGTATGCCTGTCACATGGATGTCACAAGTATCATAGGAGTTGAATTCTTAGGGAATTGTAGACCAAGGACCAAGAGAAGACTGAGGGCCTGGTTACAAAAGTCTTCCCCTTTACTCTTGCCTGCTTCTCCAGTGCTCTTAACCTTAGAATATTAAGGGCAGAATCACCCCGAAGGCTGGACTGGACTGGACTGCAGGCTGGTGGTGCATCAAATGTTAAATGGGTGGTGAATCTGCTTGCTTTAAAGGAGTTGTCCAAGTTGTTAAAACTATTCTGGGGATATGCTTCAGCACCTCGGACAGCTCCTTCAAAGTCAAAGTTGAAATCTGGCATGGCTTCACTGATATTGGCATCATGATCTGCCACTGTTGGGAGCTGCATATGTTGGGCATGACCTGAAACATACACAGCTTTCACAGAAGCAGGCTGACATTGCTGCAATAACATTTGAGGTTGGTGTTTGCTTGCTTGTTTGTTTGTTTAACAATTCATTTCCAATGAATTCAGACTTGATACATTTTGTTATTGTTGGACTTACTGATATCATACCAGATGTCTGAAACATCATATTTTGGTTGTTTAAATAACCATTATACTTCTAAAAGGATGTTACACTAGAAATTTATTCATGAGAATGAAAAAAAATCAATATGACAATGTTAATATTTTCACTCTTTATAACTGCCAGTGGAAACTCATCTATCAAGATGCATGCTGTAATCGTTACTGTAACAATTGTATTTTTTTTTATAAAGCACCTAAAATAAACTCCGAATCATATACAGGTAAAAACAGACATCGCGCTCATAGGGTCTCTGTTAAAGTAATCTGGGAATAGAGTTATCAACATATTCCGCTAAGTGTAATATTCTGTTGTAAAACATAAGCAGTCTTTTTAATGTTTTCTAGCCATCTGAACAAAAATATATCTGAAATGTGATGCATTACAAGTTGTTCACTTGGCTTGTAGAGAGTGAGAAAAGTCTTTCTTTTCCTCTTAGAAAGTAACAACTTTTAAACGCAACAGCCTAGGTTCACAAACATTCTACTAAACATTCTACCTTTTCAAGTCTTAAAATTCTTACACGGGAGCCTAGTTCCAAAGAAACAAACTGTTGGTTCCATACATCCAAGAAGCCAAGTGGCCTTAGGTTTCTATAGACAAAATTTACATCCCTCAAGCCTCAATTTTTTCTAGAAAGTAAGAGTTTTCTTTAGAAGACTTGTGAGGTTGACTGTTTGAAAAAAACAAAATAGTAGAGACACCTGAAGATTGTTTAAATATTTGAAAGGATGTCATACTGAAGATCAAGCAAGTTTGTTTTCTGCAGCTCCAGAGATTAGGACTTGGAGCAATTGATTCAAACTACAAGAAAAGAGATCCCACCTTCATATTAGGAAATACTTCCTGACAGTAAGACCTGTTTTACAGTGGAATATGCTGCCTGGAGAGTGGTGGAATCTCCTCCTTGAGGCTTTTTTAAACAGAGGCGGGATGGCCATCTGCCGGGGGTGCTTTATTGTGTATTCCTTCATGGTCCTTGCAGTCCCCCCCCCCCCAATTCTATGATTCTATGACTAATGCTACAGCAGCACATTTGGGAGCTTCTTGACAGGTTTTCCCCATCAATTACAAGATGTTCTTTAACCAGTTTCAAAACGGAGTTGAAGACCATCCTGTTCAGAAAAGCGTTCCCAGGCATTGTGTAACTATTATTTGTTATTTGACATTTTTAATTTGTTGCCTGCTTTACTTTATCGAACCCTATCCTGTATTGTTATGTATTATTTATATGTTTTATGCTATTATTTCTAAGATTGTACGCCATGGGCAGGTTTACTTTATCCATTTTATTGTTTGTATGTACAGCACTGTGTAAATCTACAGCGCTATATAAATAAAGCATAATAATAATAATAATAATAATAATGTGCTCTAACAACACCTTGAGGGCAAGGCAGCGACGAGACTGAGATGACGCTGTGTGATAAGTATCACCAAAGGAACTATTTTTAAAATTTAATGGTGGTTTAAAAGCTATGTATGATAAAATCCTAAGAATCCTTAACTGTCTACAGGAGTTTCTTTTATAGCTGTATATTTGTTAAGTTTGTTTCTGCAATGATATCCTGTCCATGCAACCTGCCGCGCTGATGATCCTTGGGTCCAGGGAGTGTCTAGGCAACATCCAACTATCTTTCTGCAACTGCAAGGATGAAGAAGAAGACATCTTTCTGGACCTCCCAGAAGTCTAGGAGAAGGATGTTGCATTTGTGTGTCCAGCTGCAGAAACACACCTGGCAGGTACATGGTCATCCCTGCCATTCCTTGTCCATTAAATAGCCATTGAGAAGGCACAAGAGAGACAAAATGTGGAGAGCACCTAATAGAACCCATAGGACAAAATTGAGACACGTCTCAAAATGCTTGATAGATGGCTGCTTTATTATGGAAAAAGCCCAATGCATAAAACATAGAAATAAAACATAGAAATAAATATAAATTTAAAATGGAAATTCCGTGGGTGGAAATAACTAATATTTCCGCCCTGTCATGGACGGATCATTTCCTGGTGGAGGCAAAAATCAAGGCATCTACCCAGATCCCTCCCAGGGGTGGCGGACCCATTAGCATGGTCCACCCTCGAAGGCTGATGGAACCCAAAAGGTTCCAGGAAGCCCTAGAGGGGTATATGGTTGGGAATGACGGCGATTCTGTTGATGCCCTGACTAACATTTGGGACACCGATCTCTCCAGGGCTATACACAATATCGCTCCCAAGCGCCCTCTTAGGCCTGCTTCCAAAAAGAAGCCCTGGTACACGGAAGATCTCCGGGAAAGGAAGCAGGTGCTGCGACGGCTAGAGTGTGACTGGTGGGCACACCAGCGCTTACCCGACAAGGCTCTCCTAGACCATCTTTTGGAGGACTACGGAGAGGCGATAGATGCAGCAAAGAACTCGTTCTTTGGTGCACGTATCGCGTCCGCAGAGTCGCGTCCAGCAGAGCTGTTCAGGGTAGTGAGGGAGCTTACTCGGCTCCCCCCTGCCCTGAACCCTATTTTAGAACTATCTAAGGCCTGCTGTGACCAATTTAACAACTTCTTCACGGATAAAACCTCTCGGATAAGGGAAGGTCTTGATGCCAGTATTAGTGCAGAAACCAGAGTAGAGGCATCCAGAGCCTCCGTGGACTCGATTATACTGGATCACTTTGAGTCTGTAGATACCGATGATGTGGACAAGATCCTTAGAAGTGTTAGGAAGACAACTTGCTCCCTCGATCCCTGTCCCTCATGGCTAGCGGCTCAGGGGGGAACGGTAGTAACTTCCATGTTACACCGTATAATTAATACATCATTGAGGGATGGGCAATTTCTATCTAGCTTAAAATTGGCCATTGTAAAACCCTTGCTAAAAAAGCCCTCCCTTGACCCCCTGATGCATAATAATTATCGGCCAGTATCGCTATTGCCATTTTTGGGGAAGGTGATTGTGAAGGCAGTTGCAATCCAGCTTCAATCGATCTTGGATGAAACAGATTATCTAGACCCATTTCAAACCGGCTTTCGGGCAGGTTACGGGGTTGAGACTGCTATGGTCTCCCTGGTCGATGATCTCCGTCTGGGCATGGACAGGGGTAGCGTGTCCCTGTTAGTGCTCTTGGACATCTCAGCGACTTTTGATACCATTGACCATGGTATCCTTCTGGAGTGCCTAGTGGAGCTGGGAATCGGAGGCACTGCGCTCCAGTGGTTCCAATCCTATCTCTCTGGGAGGTTCCAGATGGTGCAGCTGGGGGACGTGTGCTCCGACAAGAGGGCCCTTACATCTGGGGTCCCTCAAGGAGCCATTCTGTCCCCCATGCTCTTTAGTATTTACATGAAACCGCTGGGAGAGATCATCCGGAGGCATGGGGCGCGGGGTTATCAGTACGCTGATGATACCCAAATAGTCTTCTCTATGTCTCCGACTGATTCAGTGACCAAGGATGGCATCTCTCCTCTCGTTGCCTGTCTGGAGTCGGTAATGGGCTGGATGAGGGAAAACAGACTCAGCATGAATCCAGAGAAAACGGAAGTACTCGTGATAAGTTCCCCTGGCCCAGGGATGGCGGTGATTCCATCTGTTCTAAATGGGATCACGCTTCCCGTGAAGGACTCAGTACACAGTCTGGAGGTGCTCCTTGATTCGTCGCTCCACCTTACATCTCAGGTGGATGCGACGGTCAGGAGCACCTGTTATCAGCTTAGGCTGATACGCCAGCTGCGTCCCTACCTGGGCCGGGGGGACCTTGAAATGGTAGTACATGCTCTGGTAACCTCTCCTTTGGACTTCTACAATGCGCTCTACATGGGGCAACCCTTGTACCATACCCGGAAGCTGCAATTGGTGCAGAATATGGCGGCAAAACTGGTCACTAATACACCTAGGACCAGCCACATAACACCGGTCCTTAAAGACCTTCACTGGCTGCCTATTCGCTTCCGGGCGCAATACAAGGTGTTGGTTATTACCTATAAAGCCCTAAATGGCTTGAGCCCAGGGTACTTGGAGGACCACCTCTCTCCGTACAATCCGCCCTGCACACTCAGATCAACCGGGAAGCAACTGTTAAGAGTTCCGGAGGTCAGATTAGTTACTACCACCAGGAGGGCCTTTTCTACCTCGGCCCCCAACCTCTGGAACTCGCTTCCCGATGAGCTCTGCCCGGCCACCTCACTGAACCAATTTAAGAAGGGGTTAAAAACACACCTTTTCGAGCAGGCATACCTGACTCCTGACTCCCGATGTGCTCCCCCCCTCATCAGCATTGTTGAGCTGGCATGAGATGTGGTTTTATTGTTGTAATTGGTTGTTTATGATGTTTTGTATTTTGATGGTTTTTATATTGTATATGTATATGCTGTTAACCGCTTTGATTTTTAGAAAAGCGGTATATAAATAAAATTATTATTATTATTATTATTATTATTATTATTATTTAAAAGGACAAAACAAAATTATATGGTAAAATATACATAATGTATCTTAACAGATATGATTTTAATCTTTGTACATTGCTTAGATCCTTCACATACTAATTTGAAATCTGATTGCAGAAATTTCTGAAGCTGAGAATCTCACTTCATATTCTGGAAAAAACAACACATGTTAACTAGGATACCATAGTAGCAGAGAGGTACAGATGTTCAGGAGGAGTCTTTCTTTTTTGTGATTTCACTTCAGAAAGAGAGCCAACGCTGGCTGGCTACCCCAACCTCCCCCAGCCACAAAATCCAAACCAGGACCTTTCTTTTTGGTAATGCGTACTTTGCCATTCAACTCCCCCCCCCCCCAGTAAGTGTAGCCATATCACCTTTGATATTTTTCTAGAAAAACATGAGGCTCAAATTTTGAATAATCTATAGGCAATTTCCATATGTTTTTGTGGGATACCTATAAAAATGGAACTGTATGCCCTTCTCTGAGAAACAATTATTTTTAAGATATGTAGGCAACCCATCTAAAAGGCATGACATTACAAAGTTCCCCGAAAGTACTGTGATTTCTTAATGGAAGTATTGTGCTCTGAATAACCCTGGATGCAGGTCACTATATGATCTCCGGAATAATGGACCACAGGGCACTTTCTTTATTGCTCTTGCCAATAGGACCCTTACTTTATAATGAATTTCAGTATACAGTGATTATTGGGAGTGAGGAACTGTCAGTCAGGAAAAGATCTATAGGGCTATACTTGCCAATTAAATCAATTTTTTTCTTAACTAGTTTCTCCCCATAGGTAGGAGGAATGCTGTGATACTATATTTCCATTGTGCTTTAATAATACTGAAGAATATCAGCTAGAACTTGACCTTTTGTCACAAGTTATGGTTGCTTTTACTGTCTAAGCAACAGCAGCATGATTGACCCAGCTTAGATTACGGATGCGGGATGAACATCTATGGCAGAGTCATATTTTTACATTTTTTACAGTACAGCTGTTAAAAATTGCCCTATGATGAAACATGCTAAATGCAGTGTCAGACTTGGGAAGATTTATTATATTTATCATTGTTTGGGCTATTTACAAAACCCCAAGATTGCATCTTCATTATATTTTTGATTTGTTCCAGACAGAAAACTAAGTCTCTGGGGAGCTTTGATAATAAAATTGCAGTTAGTGTTATTGTAGATAATCTCCAGCTGTCCCTAATAAAGTTACTCCATCAAAAACACAGTCATAAATGTTGAACATTGGAGATCATTGTGACAGTCTTCACTGCCACACCCACAAGTATAGTTGAAAAATGCAGACAGCTGTGTGTTGATCCATATCCCTGTGATAAGCAGCACCATATATGATTAGCATAATGCCCAGTTTATTAGGGTCAGCTGGAAGGCATAGAATAGAGAGCTGCAAAGGACAGTGTAATGGTTAGTACTGTATGTTGGACTCTGGTCGAAGAGGCTCAAAATTGTAAAAGAGATTAAATTTAAGAAGGCAAGAGGTCTCCAGACAGCATAAGAATACCACCTCATGATTTCTTAGACTTTTTTCCCCTTCAGCACTGGGAAACAATGAGTAGCATTGTTTTTGTGGGTTTTTTGGGCTATGTGGCCATGTTCTAGAAGAGTTCCTTCCTGATGTTTTCCATTATCTGTGGTTGGCATTTTCAGAGAATGCTGACATGGAAGGGAGTGGTGTGTGTATATACTGTGTGACCCTGGGTAGGGAGAAGAGATTTCCGTGTTAATATGTGTATTGTTCTGTTGTTGATCTAGCATTATCTGGCTTATAGTCAACTGTTAGTCCCATCTACAGTAAACCCCAGAATCAATGATAATTTGGTAAATCAACACTTGTGAATATCAGACTCTACCAGTGACCCCCAACTCTGGGCCTCCAGGTGTTTTGGACTTCAGCTCCCAGAAACCTCAGCCATCTTGGCCAATAGCAATAGCAATAGCAAGTACATTTCTATACCACTTATCACTGCACTTAAGCACTCCCTAAATGGTTTACAATCTGTGAGCTAATTTCCCAAACAAGTTTGGTACTTATTTTAGCGACCTCAGAAGGAAGCAAGGTGCCCTCAAAACAGTGTGATAGCTGTGGTGCCACAGCTTTAAGGCACTCCTTTTGTGCTGTGTCATATAAACGCAGTGCCAGAGGAGCTCCATGACGCTGCACGCCATGTGGAGTGGCACGTGGCATCATGCTGCCATGGGGCGGAGTCAGGGCATGCATCGTATGGATACCACGCCCCGATTCCACCTCCAAGCTGGCCTTAATGGTTGGTCTACACAGCCTCGTAGACTAACAATGAGGTTTAGGCCATGATCTCCACCAGTTCTTTTATAAAGCTACTATATTTTAAGAGCTCATACAAGACCACAGTTGTACTTTGCATCAGGGGGATCACTAAGGGTGTGCGTGAGCTGCACCAGGTAACATCCCTAGGGTGTGTGTGGCACCACTGCTTCCCAAACATCTGCCCTTTGGCAGAAACAAGCTTTAGTGATCACCTGTATCCCTCTAAAATGCTGGGGATGGTGTGAATGGGGCAAGGATCAGTAGGAGGAGAAAGGAGAAACCTCAGGGTTGCTTTTTTTAATTAAAATTAAATTTTTAAAAAACTTTTAATTCTTCAAAAGATTTCCTTTAAAACATCACATCTTACCAAATTTTCACTTTAATTACATGATACTAAGTGTATGTAAGCATATTCAGGCTGTGCATATGAAACTGTAATTTAAAGGTATAATTTTAATTTTTCTAGTAGTTTATGTCACAACTATTGCGATTATATTCATTGGTTATATAGGAATTATGATTTATGAGTAACTTTAGTACAAAAAACATTACTAAAGATTCTATATGGTGCAATAAAGGGAGGTGGTCAATGGGGGTGGAAGTGGCACCATGAGTTACCACACTGGCTGACAGCAACTCTAGTGATGCCACTGCTTCGTATTGCAACGGGAATATCCCATGGCAAATATATTGTTGCTGAGTATATTCATACCTCTGCTCCAAAGTAACTGTGACAAGTACAGCTAGAATCAAAGGGAACAGTGAAATCTGAGGAGGGCTAGACAGTGTAACTGTCCCTGCTAATCAAAAAGAGCCAGCCTTTTTATCTTGCAAGCCTTACCTCTTCTACACTCTTGCTAAAGATTTCTTCATTATCTATTCCAATGGTTTTTCAAGCTATCTTTCCAGAACTTGTGCGATTTCTTGAATCTTGTCAGAGAGCTCTACAGTTCTTTCACATTGTAGACATAGAGCTGTTTTTGATGCCTCTTTAAGTGTCATTTATTACAGTGGTGCCTTGGGATACGAAATGATCGGGTTACGAAATTCATTTCGGCGCGAAATTCAAATGCTGCAAAGTGCAGCTATAGGCTTTCCAGTGCTAACGGAAAAGTGTTTCGGGTTACGAAATTTTCGGGTTACGAAAGGAATGGCGGAACGAATTAATTTCGTAACCCGAGGCACCACTGTATTATTATTATTATTATTATTATTATTATTATTATTATTATTTATATAGCACTGTAGATTTGCATAGCGCTGTACATAAAAACAACAAATATAAAAGAGTAAACCTGCCTATGGCGTACAATCTAAGAAATGATAGGATAATACAAATAAAACACATAGCAATACAGGAAATGGTTCAATAAAACAGGCAACAAAAAGAACATCAGATAGCAAGTGACAATCACGCAATGTCTGGGAAGACTTCTCTGAACAGGATGGTCTTCAACTCCGTTTTGAAGCTGGTTAAAGAAGTGATGGCTCTAGCTTATGGGGGAAGAAGGTTCCAGGAGTGATGGGCAGCAAGTGAAAAGGGGCGAATCCGAGATGGGGCAGAGAAAATCCTGGGCTGGGACAGCTGACTTCCTATGGAATTCTGGGATTTGTAGTTTGGTGCAGTATTCAGCCTCATCTATCAAAGCGCTCTAGTGGTGCCTCACCAAACTAAAAATCCCAGGATTCTGTAGGATAGAGTCATGGCAGTTAAAGTGGTGTCAAACTGCCTTATTTCTGCAGTGTGGATACACCCCTAGTTGAGTCACAGTAGACAGACTAAAAGGGCAATCTCCTGCAATTAGCAATTTGGAAAAAAGCTAATTAGTAATTGCAGTGACTGCAAAAAATAAAGTCGTAATTTCTCTCTATGAACAGGATTTGTCTGATTCAAAGAGAAGTTAAATTGAGGCCACCCAGATTAAGAGGCAGGAACTAACTGAAAAGAGAAAAACTAGAAGCCAAAACTGTTTTTTCAAAAGAATAATAAAAAGAGGAAAATGCTACAGTAATTGGTTAGGCACAGGAGTGGGATATATTAACTAAAGGTCCTGGAGCAGGGTGGCATGAGACATGAACTAAATGAAAAATAAGTTTGGTTGGCAAAATACAGGATTTTTAATGAGAAATGCAGAACTATATTAAGTCTAACTTTTATAATTCTGATTCTGCCTGATTGTAGAAAAGCAATAGTTCAGCAACAGTAAGAGCCCTTAGAGTGAAAACAATTTGATCCCTCCTTCTCTTTTTTTCCTCAACTGTTGTAAGCTATATGTATATGTTCTGTAATGGCCTGTCTTACATTGCATTCTGATGATATATTGGTGAACTGATCATGATACTTTTATTTTGTTAAAATAAGAAAATTCCTTCTATTTTCCCCTGCTGAACATACTCAGTTTTTTGGTGTACATCCAAATATTACACAACATTAAGGTTTGTGGTTAAATTACTGAATTAACAGAATACCAGCTTACACATATCCTATTACAATTTCGATATTTTACATCATTGATTAAGCTGATTCACATGATGTAAAATTATTAGTAAACCTTTCAGTAATAGCAACAACTTGTATCACTGTGAAGTCGAAGGCTTTCATGGCCGGCATCCATAGTTTTTTGTGGGTTTTTCGGGCTATGTAGCCATGTTCTAGAACCACAGATGCTGGCAAAACGTCAGGAAGAAACTCTTCTAGAACATGGCCACATAGCCTGAAAAACCCACAAAAAACTTGTATTACCCCCATCTGAAAGTCTGCACAAATCTTCATAACTAAATGGTTTGAAATTATAAGGGAAATGGCACTCCCCAAAAACCCAACATACTTTAAAAAAAAAATCAATGCAAGGCACAGACTGACAAATAGAAAAACTGGCTTTGCTCAATTTGTTTTCCTATGCTTTGATTCTCGGATGTTTTGGACACTGTAGCTTGATTTTGTATTGTTAGGCTTATTTCTGCATGTTTTCTTTGTGTAATGTAGCATAATATTTTCATCTATCTCTCTAATCTAGCAGGTAAAATGTTTGAAAGAACATACAACACACACATTTATGGAACTGTAGTTGAAGCATATTTAACATTATTTACTAACTAGACAGGCAATTATGAAAAGATGGAAGGGTAGCTAAAACACTAATGTGGTATTGAACATCTAGAACCTCAGGGAAAGGGACTGAAACCTGAAGAACTCTACTCCGTTTGTTTGTTTATTAGTTATTAAATTTCTGTCCAACATAGGTCTCATGGTGCCTATGAACAGTTAAGCATATATATAAAACCAGATTTTTTAAATTAAAAGATACTAGCAAATAAATTGAAAACATAACTTAAAACACAGCAATAAAAAGTAAAAAATTGCACTTAGCCTGATAAAACCCCTTTCAGTGGCAAACTAGCTTGAATGCCTGTTTAAATACAAATGTCTTCAGGCCCTTTCACATTACATAGCTATACCACTATGATTCCACTTCAGCTGCCATGGCTACATACAGTTTGTAATTTGGGGGAGGCACTAGAGCTCTCTGGCAGAGAATTCTTAAGATCCCTCAACTGCAAATCCCAAGATTTCATAGGATGACACCATTGCAGTTTGTAGGAGATTATCACACCAGGACCAATTCAGCAATAATCATGGTAATAAAAGCTAATGCAACGATAGTGCTATAGTGCTCATTTGCACAGTCATGGAATTGTGCCATTATTGCAACATTACCATATAATATCACGATTGTGTTTCTCACATATCCATGAATGAATCGTTAGTACATTGGAATTCATTGTTCCGGACATGCATATTTTTGGAGCTATAGCGCATGTCTTGAAATCATATTTCCGTCTCACACAGAATAAAAGACAACAAAATAAAATGTATTACTTCACCACATTGTTTTAATCCAGTGTAAACAAAATTGTGCCCCATACCTCAAAAGAAGACTGAAATTCACTGCAAAACTAATCCTGGCAAGGAGAATAGATTGCCTCCACTGCGATGCATTCTGTGTATCCCTTGTTGCTTCCAAATAAAGCACAATTAACTTTTGCACTCTTGCAATTGGGCTTCATTTCTGCTATTGAGAAGTCATTCACGGAATTTCCCCATTAATGATTTGAGCATTCCTTGTTCTTCCCGAGAGAAGTCCTGGGTGAGTGTGACGTCTGAAAATCTGCTGCGCAATTGCATGATTTAGCTGGGATTATGCCCTTTTCTTCCTCCCCTTTCCCCCGTCTGATAATCTCCATAGTGTGAAAAGATTTCTCAGGCTCTTCTAGGAGGGGCAAATGTGTTGGGAGATTGTGCTATATGTTACTGTAGTTCTTGGGGGTTTTGTTGTTGTTGTTGTTTTAGTATCCCAACAGCATTTCTGTTATTCTGAGCTTTTTTCTGGTAAATCCCAGCACCAGTTATAACCAGTCAATTCCCATCCTCAAGTGGATATTTCTTTTTGATTCCAAGACATAGTAAAACAAAATAGATTTTTGCACTGCAACACTATAATGCTAAGATTTTAAAAAAAGAAAGAAAGAAAATTTGCCCTTCAAATTATAGGATCATTTCAGCAAATCATCTCCCCTCCTCCTTATCGTATTTTATCACACAGTAATTGTAGTATAATACAAGGTGGCATATATATATATATATGGAATCAAGTGCCTAACCAGAATTGAAGAAAGATATTTTTATCCAAACACTGCTTTAGGCAATATATCGGACTTGTTCAACCACAGAATCGTTTCCAAGGTCAACATAGAACAAAAATGTCCAAGCCTTTCCCAGTTGTTTTAAAGACCTTTGCAAGCACTTATTTTGTCACTCAGTAATTGGAGTACAATACAAGGTGGCATATAAAGAAAAGAAAATAATAAATAAATAAAAGGAATCACGTGCCTAACCAGAATTGAAGAAAGACGTTTGTTTCCAGGTCAAGCCACAGCACCTCAGACCAAGGAAGGAAACAGCTTCAACCTTTTAGACAATGGTGGGGAAGCTGGTAACACAAAAAGCAGCAATTCTGCAATACAATTTTCAGTGACTTGTGAAGCAGTGAATACAAAGACAGTTCAATATTTCCCTATGCCAACAACAACTTTGTGTTCAATCCTGGTACTGGTCATGTTTTGAGAATTATTGGCTTCATCTGCACTGCAGAAATAGTGTGGTTTGACACCACTTTAATTGCCATGGCTCAAAGCAATGAAATTCATTCCCAGAATTCCATAGCATTGAGCCATGGCAGTTAAAGTGGTGTCAAACTGGATTATTTCTGCTGTGTGGATGAAGCCATTAAGAGAGGGATGAGGGAAGAGATTAAGTGGCCAAGTGTACCCCATGGAAAATGTATAGCAGTCAGTCTCTAACAGCACCTGTTCGACGCAGGGCTCTTGCCCTGAGATTTCTTCATGTCGACTGATTTGGAGAAGAGGGGTCTGGGCACTGCAATCCTGGAGCCCTATTCGCAGTGACCATTCATATTTTTCCAGGTTCTGTTGCCTCAGAACCTTTTACAGACAGCAGAGATTGAATCTGAAACTTCATATAAAATAAATACTGTATGTTGTGTTGTTGCTTTGTGCCTTCAAGTCATTTCGGACTTAATACCAAACATAAGGTTATCCTACAATGGGGCTTTCTTGTCAAGATTTGTTCAGAGGAGGCTTGCCATTGCCTTTCCTTGAGGCTGAGAGTGTGTGACTTGCCCAGGATCAATCAGTGGGTTTCGCAGTCGAGCTGGAAATAAAACCCTGGTCTCCATAGTTGTAGTCCAAAGCTCAAACTACTATGCCATGCTGGCTCTCTTACCAGTGAGTGAATCCCCCCACTCTTAGCACACAAAGGAGATGGTTGTGGGATTGCTTCAAGGAAGGCGTACTTCCAACAAATAAGTTCCCCTGTGTTTGTCCTGAAGCAACTAAGCTGTGCAGAGCAGTCTCTGTTGTAAATGTGGGTCAAACTGAACATGGCCATGTAGTGAAGAAATCCAATGACTACTCTGTCTACAGATGTTTGGCATGATTTTCTTCCATTCATGCTCTATCAGTTTGGTCATACAGTATTTTCCAAAAAGTAGCATTCTCATATCACTGTCTGAATGTAATGTAGACAGACATCCTCCTTTTCCAGGACATGTCCTACATTCCTGCCTAAGTAGCATGAATATTAGATTTATATCAGTGTTTTAAACTATGATTTCGTCACATCCTCCATTTTTCTTGAATGACCTACATTTCCCAGTGCCTTGTCCTCCTTTATGGTTACTACAGAGTGCCCAGACCTCCTTTTCCAGGACATGTCCGACACTTCAGCTGAGGAATTCCAAAATGTACTCCACTTTGAGCCTAAGAAGCATGAATTTGCATTGATAGGATTGTTTTCAACTTTTATTTTCTGTCCAGGAGGAATTCCAAAACATCCTCCATTTTGAGCTGGACAAAGAAGCATGAATGTTAAGATTTATATAGTGTTTTTAACTTTCATGTCCTCCATTTTTCTCTTGAAAGCCCAACATTTTGTGGTGCCTCCTTTGCAGTTAGGACATCTGGTCACCTCTGCCCTGGGCCTTTTCGCCTAAGGAAACTTGACATCCCTTGGTGTACTATGCATCTCCCCCTCTTCCCAGGCAGGAAAGGAGGCATTGCATCCTCCTCCTCAGAGGTTGCGTCTTCCACCTCCAGACACTGGGCTTTAAATGCAGGACATCTCACATCCGGGAAACGAAAATCCAGCAAAGATGTGGAATGCAAAGGGGGAGAAGTCCACCCTCTTCCTTTTCCTCTTCTCCCCTCCCTCCTTCTTTTCTTTTAAGGTTGTTTTAAATATGTAACATAAAAAACCCAAACCCTGGATTGGAAGATTTGTGTGTGAGAGAAATATCTCCTTGGCCCTTGTTGCAAGCCTTTAGAAAGTTTAGAGTTGCCTGAGGTAATTGCATCCGTAGTGCAGAAATAACCCAGTTTGGTACTGCTTTAACTGCCACAGCTCCATGCTATGGAATTATGGGAATGGTAGTCGGTTGTAATGTAATGTACCACAGTTCTGTAATACAGCATCATAGCTCTGTGCCAGTTCTGTACCACAGTCCCATAGCTCTATACCACAGCAATGTACCACAGTGCCATAGCTCTGTACTACAGTAATTTACCACAGTTCTGTAACACAGCTGTGTACCAGAGTACCAATTCTGCACCACAGTAATCTACCACAGTACCATTCTGTACCAGGGTACCACAGTACCAGTTCTGTTCCACAGTGCCATAGTTCTGTACTACAGTAATGTACCACAGTACCACAGCTCTGCACCACAGTAATGTTCCACTGTATCAGTTTTGTACCACAGTAATGTGCCATGGCTCTGTACCACAGTACCACAGTTCTGTACCACAGAGCTCTGCTCTGGTGCCACAACCAACTACAACTCCCAGAATTCCACAGCAGGGAGCCGTGGCATTTAAAGCGGTGCCGAAGCGGGTTATTTCTGCAGTGCGCAGAATAATAAGAAAGCGCAAGGATGGAATTATTGTTGGGTTTAATGTATGTTGGCTGTTTTATCCCTGGCCCGGTCCCCGCCCCTTCCAATCCCGGCCTCCCTGGCATCCCTGCAAACAGAGGGAGCACAATGGAGACACAGAGAGCGAGAGCGAGAGCGAGAGCGAGAGAGAGAGAGGAGCGCGCGCCGCAGCCAAACTTTAGAACAGCGGCGGCCCGCGCTTGAGTGACGGCCCGGCCGTCCAATGGCGAGGGCCGGTGCGCGCGCGGCCGTCCATTCCCCCGGCGTGGCGGGGGGGCGGGGCCTTAGGCTAGGCTGTGCTTGCGGAGGGTGTCTGGGCTTAAACTTCCACCAAATAATAGCTGTTTGTGTTTTGCTGCTGCAGGAGCCATTTTAGGTAAGTTCGGCTCCCAACTTTGTTCTTTAATTGCCGCGGAGGCGGCGGCGGCGGCGGCTAATCGAGGGCAGGGTTGGCAAAGGACGGCTAGGCCGCGTCTGAGGAAGGGAGCGATGAATGGAGTCTGAGGAGGAGGAGGAAGGGGCTGCTGCTGCTGCTGCTTTGCCGGGCTTCCCTCGCAGAGACTGTCATGGCGATGGGGAGGCTCTGTCCTTGGGAGAGCTGCCCTTGATGGGAGGAGGATGGAGGACAATGGAGGACATGGCCAAATCAAAGCTAGGGAGATATAGCCACACTAGAGAAATAACCCAGTTTGGCACCGCTTTAACTCTGTCTGACTCATGGCTATGGAATTCTGGGAGTTGGAGTTTGTTGTGGGGCCCTCTGGGCCAGGATGCTTAAAAGCGGTGCCAAAACGGGTTATCTCTCCAGTGTGGATGCAGCCAAAGAAGCCCCTATATAGTCTAGCTTTGATTTGGTCACGTCCTCCATTTCCCCCCCATGAAGGTCCTCCATTTCGTGGTGGCTTGTCCTCCTTGGTCTGGTCACCTTGCCTTGGGCAAGTGACACTCTCTTAGCCTCAGAGGCAAGAAAACCAACAACCCCCTGAGTGACCAGACATGCCCTCCTTTCCCTTTAAACGTCCTCCATTCCAGCCTTCTTCTGCCCAGAAGGGATTCCAGAACGTCCTCCATTTTGTCCAGAACTTAACAGACATGGATTTATATTTTATATCAGTGTTTCCAGCTTTGATTTGGCCATCTCATCCAGTTTTTCCCCCCCCTTGAAGGTCCTACATTTTTGGTGCCTTGTCCTCTTTGGTGGTGAGGAGGACATCTGGTCACCCTGGCTTGGGCGAATCACACTCTCTCAGCCTCAGAGGAAGGCAAAAAAGAGAGCAAAAAACCCTTCCGAACAATAGCCTTTTGTGGTTTTTTCAGGCTCTGTGGCCATGTTCTAGAAGAGTTTATTCTTGGCATTTCGGCTGCATCTGTGGCTGGCATCTTCTCTGATGCAGGTGAAACGTCAGGAATAAACTCTTCTAGAACATGGCCACAGAGCCCCCCAAATCCCACAAGAAACTATGGATGCTGGCCATGAAAGCCTTCGACTTCACCTTCTGAACAAATTTTGCAGTGAGAGCAGGGTGCCCAAGAGGTCCTCCTTTCCAGGACCTGCCCTACACCTCAGCCTCCTTCTGTCCAGGAGAAATTCAAATGCACCCTCCATTTTGGGCAGGACTAGGAAGCGTTAATTTAGCAATAGTATTTTATATTTATAAATGTATATTTCTTTGAGTGTTTTTTCAGGTTTCATTTGGTCATGTCCTCCATTTTCTCATCGCAGGCCCTCCATTTTGTCGTGCCTTGTTCTCCTTGGCGGTCACCCTGCCTCTGGCCCCCCAAAAGTTCCCAGCGCCTGCCCATTGTTGGCCTGAGTAGCCAGAAAAGAGGATGCGCCGTCCATCTCCTGGGCCTAGTCCCACGCACTGCAGTTTGCTTTCTCTCCTCTGCCCTCCTCTCTCTTCCCGCAAGGCACCACTCACACACACACAGAGACACAGACACACACAGAGACACACTCAGCCAGTCCAGCCCACCTGCCTCTATTGCAGATCTATTCACAATACACAATCCGTGAGTCATGTGCATTCCTGCAACCATGACCAAGTTTGGTGCAATTCGGGGGCTAGGAAGAAAGAGAGAGAGAGAGAGATTAGCATCGATGGAGAGAGTTGGAAACCCAATCCATCTTTCCACTCCTACCTTCACTGCTTTGTGTATGCTGGCCAGGAGGATTTGAACAGGATAACCAGATGTCCTCCTTTTCCAGAACATGCATGCCCTACCTTCTGTCCAGGAGGAATGTTAAAATGTCCTCTAATTTTGAGCATGACTAAAGAAGTATGGCTTTATATTTATTTGGGTGTTCTTAAGCTTTTATTTTGTCCTGTCCTGTATGATAGCCCTATATTTTTCGGTGCCTTGTCCTCCTTTAGGACATCTGGTTGCTCTGGATTTGAATCGCCTATGAATGATGATCAGTAGCCTGGATGATAAGCACTAGCCTAGTGGTATTTTGTAATGGGATTGGAAATATTTGCAGATTTTTTGGGGGGGTGGGAATGAATATCAGGAGGCACTCTGGTCCAAAACACACTGCAGAAATAATCCAGTTTGAGACTGCTTTAACTGCTCTGGCTCAGTGCTAAGCAATTCTGGGAACTGTAGTTTTGTGAAACATGGCAGGAGGTTGGACTGAATGGCCCTTGGGGTCTCTTCCAACTATGATTCTGTGATTCTGTGATTTAGCCTTCTCTGTCAGAGAGCTCTGGTGCCACAATAAACTACAATTCCCAGGATTCTCTAGCACTGAGCCAGGGCAGTTAAAGCAGTCTCAAACTGGATTATTTCTGCAGTGTGTTTTGGACCAGAGTGCCTCCTGAGCCAGAAAGTGGTCTCAAACTGGATTATTTCTACAGTGTGTTTGGGACCTCAGTGTCTTCTGATATTTCTAGAGCAACAGAACAGGTCTCACCCTGGGTGGCTGGGATACCCTCCCAGTGTAATATGTTGTGAGTTATGAGACATGTTTTGTAAGCATCCCAGAGTTTATGAAAGCAGCACACAGCATGTATGGCCCTGTGGATGGCGTTGTATGGAACTGGAAGACTGTGTGCATTGCTCCGGTGGAGCAGTAATAAAGTGTGGATGTAGCAGAGTGTGATGTGTGTCAAAACAATCCTTATTTGAATGGTTTCTGAATAAGCTTTTTGGATCTCACATGGAGTATCAAATTTGTATACAACAGAATGATTACACACACACACACACACTTATATGGGCTATTATTAGTAGCAATATCTGAAATATTAGAAAAGACTACAGATATGAAAAGCTACAGTTTTGTGTTGTCACGCTGCAGCTAGTAAAACAACTTGTTAATTTGAAATCTAAAATATAATCTCCCTGGGCTCTTTGACCGAGGGCATTTCAGAGCTGCTTCTATCCCTGAACTGATTATAAACCACAAATGAAACCTGCTAATGAAAGCAATTAATGAGGAAGGCTTTCTGTGCCGTAAAAGCAGCTGTGGACAAAATTATTATCCCTGCCATCTGATCCTTTCCTCCTCTCTTGCTGTGAGCAGAGCAGACACAGATCTTTTGTGACTTTGCAGTGGTAGTCACAATAGAAAAGGCATGGCAAGTCACATTAGAGTCACATCTCATTCACTCTGTTGCTGTTGTCTACATGTGAAGGTATAGTCACATTACCAAGCTTTAATCCTCTTCATTTTGATTTCTTTAGCAAATTCTTTATGACTTGTTCCAATGACTTTTACTGGTAATCGGAATAGATTTCTTAGTATTGATCAATAGGATTCTTGGTCTAAATGCTATAAGGAGTCAGAAGGAAACCTGCACACTTGCAAACAGCATGTAAGGGTGAAAAATAAAGCATATGTGGTTGCTATTTTTTAAAATCAATAAGAGGCATTTTGCTCTGTATTGATTTACATTTCTGACAGTTGTTCTTAACTTTAAATAAAGTTGGTAACTGATCTGAGACTGATGAGACATTTCACATTTTTTGTCAGCTCTTGGTGAGACTAATAATCACATTGAGATGCAGTGTGTGTGGTGTAATGCATGAAGTCTTTGGCTGGCCCAGTCACCATTTCAGCTTAACATGCTTCACGGCATTGTTGTAAATAGATGATATTACTGTAATATATGTGCAGCTTTGAGCTGCTTGGAAGAAAGATGGAATAAATAGGTAAAAAAATAAAATAAATATTTACAGTGGGCCCTTTCCTTATGCAGGAATCCATTCCGGATCCTCACGCATAAGGAAAAATCCGCCTATGCTTGAGCACCATAGGATATAATGGGGCACATGCATGTAGCGGAGAGGCGCGCATGCACTGCAGGTGCACACACCATTGTTTCCCTCCCCAAGTGGCTTCTGCGTACGCTGGAAGCCGTGTAAAACGCATTCTCACATTGCGCGGGCGCACTATACTAGCTTGTGTAGTATAGTATGAGTGGTGTGGAACATGTGATCTTCCTGACATTGCTGGACTGTAGTTCCCTTAATCCTAGATGGCAAAACCATTAGTGAGGAATAATTGGAATTGTCGTCTAACAATGGTAGTCCAACAATAAGATTGTGCATTCTTTATCCCTTCTTTATGGTTTCTTTCATTGCCTTATAATTTGTTTCCTAGATTGGGACTAATCTTGTATGGTTGATGTAAACTTTGTGCCTTGGCAAAACAAAATTATTTTTGGTGACATCTGTTCTTCTCTATGGTGGCATTCTTTTGTATGGTGAACCATTTAGCATTGTATGGTGTAATCCAAAATCCACAAAACCTTTAATTTTATTGGGCCTACCAAAATGCAAGCTTTCGTACCTCCACTAGCTTCTACATTAGGCAAAGGTGTTAAAAATCATACAAGAGAAAGAAAGAAAGAAAGATTGACGATGTAACTCATTCCCCTGTGTTTGGTGAAGATGTAGTGGTTGTTGTCCTCTTTTCAGATGGTATGGAAAGGTATTCATACAGGTGAGCCCCTCCTCCTTGTGGCCATGTGGGTACTAGAAGATTCAGTCCAAGAAATAAACTTTCAATTCCATTAGCAAGACAAGAAGCTACTGCCTTTGAGATCCAGTTTGTCTTGAATTGAAGGCAACAACCACTACATTTTGATCAAATTATTTTATTATTATTATTAAACTTTATTTCTAGAGCGCTGTAATTATACAC